>NC_138083.1:62396935-62761328 GCF_964212035.1 Myotis nattereri | reverse complement strand
AGGAGAGAGGAGAGAGGAGAGAGGAGAGAGGAGAGAGATTCTTTTGATGTTAAAGCCTGACCTTGACCTCAGATGTTGACAGCTTTTGTTTCTCTTTTCTTTCTCAGACCCAGTATTTATGCCACAGCTTTGCATCCTGGCCCTCTGAGCACAGGTTACCCAATCACCAAACCTTCCAAATAATGGTAGACTGGTAGGCACTTACAAAATTAAGCCAATGCAGGCAAACAAGCAGTAGGGTTAAACAGCACATAGGGCTCAGATTCCATGACTGCATCCACTGAACTGTCAGCTCCTGGAGGGCACAGGTGTGACTTTCCCAGGGTTCAAGGAAAACTTCTGACAGAAGGAGCAACTAAAGATTAAGGGAACCACGGTGGTACAATTAGAGTTGTTTATTATATTATTTTCTGAACTTTTCTGGAATACTTGAAATATCTCACAATTGAAAAAGAGTTCATGCACTCACTAGAAAAGTGTAAGCCTTTTGAATCCATGAGTTTCAGAATATTATCATATTATCTTTGGCAGTATGTATTAAGGTATGTATAAAGTCTGGTCCTGAGTTAGAAAACACTGCTGGGGGAAAAAAACTAAATCAGCTTCAAATAATACTGTTTTGAAGATAGAGTATTTCTTTAAATAAACAATTTAGTCAAATATCATAAATTTCAAGTCTAATCATGGTTTGGTAAGTTTTAAGTGATAACTTGACAAATATAACCTTGTTTATGGTTCTATATGAGTTTACTACAGGAAACACATTTAACATTTAAAAGATTTAATACTTGATTTAGAATTTTTCTTCAAATACCACTTTGAAGTCAAGGCTGCATTTCCAGTCCATGCATAATCTCCAAAGAGAGGAAGATAGCACACAACTTGCTCATCACTTATAATTTAAATAAAGAAACAGTAACCTCAAATTCATCTGTAAACTCAATACAATCCCTATCAAAATCTTAGCTGGATTTTTTGGTAAAAATTTACAAGCTGATCCTAAAATTCATGTGGAAATGCAATGGACCCAGAATAGCCCAAATGATCTTGAAAAAGAAAAATAAAGTTGGAGGACTCACTTCCCAATTTCAAAACTTACGAAAAAGTTACAGTAATCAGGGCAATGTGGTACTGGCATAAGGATAAAATTTTAGATCAAAGGAATAGAACTGAGAGTCAGGAATTAAACCCTCACATTTGTGGCCAATTCATTTTAAACAAAGGTGCAAAGACAACTAATTGGGCAAAGAAGACTCTTTTCAATATATTGTATTGCGTGTGACAACTGATTTTGTATGATCCTACCTAACATGCAAAGAATGAAGATGAATCCCCACCTTACAAAATATACGAAAGTTAACAACAAATAGATCATAGAGCTAAATGTAAGAGCTAAAACTATAAAATTCATAGAACATAAAGGAGTAAATCTTTGTGGCCTTGAGTTAGGCAAAGACAAGTGTTGGCAAGAATGGGGAGAAATTGGAACCTCAAACACTACCAGTAGGAATGTAAAATGGTACAGCCACTTTAGAAAATACTTTGGCAGGTTCTCAAAATGCTTCATGTTGTATTACCATATAACCCATCAATTTCATTCCTAGATATGTAACAAAGAGATTTTTTTAAAGCATGCATCTGCACCAAAACGCGTACATGAATGTTCATAAAACACCATTATTTTCATAAAAGTGGAAACAACCCAAACATCCGTCAACTACAAGTGGATAAACAAAATGTTGTACTTTCATACAATGAAATATTAATCAGCCATTAAAAGGAAAGAAGCACTGACCTAGATTACAACACAGATGAACCTTGGTGACACTATGCTATGTGAACGAAGCTAGTCACAAAAAAACACAGATTAGCATTCCATTTACATGAATCATCCAGATTAAGCAAATCTAGACACTGAAATTAGCCTAGGGCTAAAGGATTTGGGAGGAGACTTTTTTAGTCTTGTCTATGTGCTCTCCAATTTCATCTTTAAAACACATAAAGTAATTCGTTTTATTTCAGAAGTAAATCTATTCAACTTCAGATGTGTTTGTAGAGTAATGAAAAGTTTTTATGCTAATAATGGAATCACTAATTCACCTTTGTGGAATTTGTGACTGTGGTTCATTTAAAACCCAGATTATATAAATAAAACCATTATGACTCAGGCAGTCCACTAGGAAGGACAGGCAGCTATAACACAGACTTCAACCAAATGAAAGCAAAGAATAAAAATATTAATATTTTCCATATTAGATTCTGAAAATAGTGTTGCTCTGCTGGGCTGGTATGGTTCAATGGTTGAGCATCAACCTATGAACCAGGTTACATTCAATTCCCCAGTTGCAGGCTTGGTCCCCAGGAGGAGGCGTGTAGGCAGTAGCCAATCAATGATTCTCACTCATCATTGATGTTTCTAACTCCCTCTCCTTTCCTCTCTGAAATCAATATAAATAAATAAATAAATAAATAAATAAATAAATAAATAAATAAATAAATAAAATAAAATAATGCTGCTCTGATGGATCAAACCAAGGGAATGAAGCCTGAAATTCTTCCGAGATACTGACATTTTCAATTCTGTTATCCTATGGATTGTGATTGTGTTTTACAGCAGAAACAGAATGATTTGGAAGCACACATCTAGGAAATGAAGGTTGCATATCCTATTGTGATGAGAATATTTTAACAGCAATAAGGATATTATGGATCCCAACTTAGCAGAAAAACAAAGAAAGAAGTCTAAAGAAAACTGAATGGGAAAGAAGTCTCTCTCATCTCCCCACACAAATCCTGCTGGATAGAAGATGGGAGGACAGGGCTGGGCAGATCAATTCCTTTTTCTCCCCTGGGACTTCTCTGAGCTGTGGTTCCTGCACACATCCTTCTGAGCTACTGCTGCTCTTCCTCACAGCTTAGCATGAAACAGAAACCAGCACAGCCCATCTGAAGAGGACAGGGTGAAAACCCGCAAAAGCCCACACTCTCCCCTCTCAACACCCTCCTTGGCAGCAATAAACTAATTGCACAAATCTTAAAAATGTTGAGCTTTTAACAAATTGGATTCAACAATCAATTGGAAATGATTAATTTTTTTAAACCTTTTTTTACAGAGGCACTCTGCGTATTACAATTTGCCACTGAAAGAATCAAAGGGTGCCCATGATATGTGATTGAATGAAAAGTAAGACAGCAAATCAAGAATGAAAGTTCTCTTATACAAAGAGAGGGAAGAGGAGGAGAATCCTTTCACGTTCCCAGTGCTCAGAGGGGAAAGTAATTTTTCAAGAATATGAATTATGCCACAAATATAATATAGAATTAGTACGGGGCAGCAAGTAGGGCGTTAAACAGAATACCATGTATGCTAGGCAGAAGTTGGTTCACTCTGTCCACAAATAAGCAAATATTGACTAATTAATGCATGCAAAGAATTGGGCTGTGCATTATCCTCCTTAGAGGACACAGATCCATCCTATCTAATAAAAGAGAAACATGGTAATTAGCGTACGACCGCTACCCTTCCCATTGGCTAATCAGGGCAATATGCAAATTAACTGCCAGCCAAGATGGCGGCTGGCAGCCAGGCAGCTGGAAGCTAACATGAGGCTTGCTTGCTTCAGTGACGGAGGACTCCAATGTTCCCCGCCTGCCGCTGCTGGCCTCTGAGCTGCAACTCTAAGCAACTATGTTACAAATATAGAAGCTAAACAAAACCCCAGAAACCTGCTTTAGTCCGCCAGGCTTCAGCCAGCAGGATCGCAACATTGTTTCAAATACAGAAGGTAAACAAAGGCCAGATACCTGCTTTCAGCAGCGGAGGCCTAAGAGCTGGAGCCTCAGAGCTAAAGATGGCCCAGAATTAAAAAAAAGAAAAAAAGGAGCGGTTGGGAGCTTCAGTCACCTGCCAGCCTGAAAACAGCCCTCAGCCCATCACCCAGACTGGCCAGGCACCCCAGTGGGGACCCCCACCCTGAAGGGTGTGTGACCAGCTGCAAACAGCCATCATCCCCTCACCCAGGCTGGCCAGGCACCCCAGTGGGGACCCCCACCCTGATCCAGGACACCCTTCAGGGCAAACCAGCCGGCCCCCACCCGTGTACCAGGCCTCTACCCTATATAGTAAAAGGGTAATATGCCTCCCAGCACCGGGATCAGCAGAGCCGTGAGGCCTCCCGGCACCGGGATCAGCATGACAGGGGGCAGCGCCCAAACCCCTTGATAGCCCTGCGGCTCTGTGTGTGACAGGGGGCGGGGCCACAACCTCCCTATCGGCCCTACTCTGTTTGTGACAGGAGAAGGTACCCCTACCCCCTGATCAGCCCTGCTCTCTGCCTGATAGGGGGGAGCTCCCCAACCCCATGATCGCCCTGCGGCTGTCTGTGACAGGCTGTGGTGCCCCAACCCCCTGATCGGCCCTGCTCTGTGTGTGACAGGGTGTGGCGCCCCAAAACCCCGCCCCCCCCCCCACGGGCCCTGCTCTGTGTGTGATGGGGTAGAGCCATAACCTCCCCATCGGCCCTGCCCTGAGTGTGACAGTGGCAGCGCCCCAACCCCCTGATCGGCCCTGCTCTGTGGGTGATAGAGGGAGATGCCCCAACCACCCCCCACGGGCCCTGCTCTGTGTGTGACGGGGAAGAGCCATAACCTCTCTATCGGCCCTGCCCTGAGTGTGACAGGGTGCAGTGCCCCAACCCCCTGATCCGCCCTACTCTGTGCGTGACAGGGGGGAGCTCCCCAACCCCCTGATGGGCCCTGCTCTGTGCGTGACAGGGGGGAGCTTCCCAACGCCCTGATCGACCCTACTCTGTGCGTGACAGGGTATGGAGCCCCAACCCCCCGATGGGCTCTGCTCTGTGAGTGACAGGGGGCAGCGCCCCAACCCCCTGATTGGCCCTGCTCTGTGCGTGACAGGGGGTGGCGCCGCAACCTCCCCATCAACCCTGCCTTGAGTGTGACAGGGGGCGGTGCCCCAAACCCCCAATCAGCCCTACCCTGAGCATGACTGAGGGTGGCATCGCAACCTCCCGATCCACCCTGCTCTGTGCATGACAGGGGCGGCGCCCCAACTCCCCAATCGGCCCTGCTCTGAGCCCGACCAGGGGCTGCACCTAGGGATTGGGCCTGCCCTCTGACACCCGGGAGCAGGCCTAAGCCAGCAGGTCGTTATCTCCCGAGGGGTCCCAGACTGCGAGAGGGCACAGGCCGGGCTGAGGGACCCCCCCTTCCCCCCGAGTTCACAAATTTCTGTGCACCGGGCCTCTAGTGTCTTTATATTGTCAAATCATAAATCCAAAGAGATTTTGTTTGTTTAAAATTATGAAAACTAAGGAGAACAGTAGCATATTTCTACAAAGATAAGGAGGGATAATAAAATGCACTGGACTCCAATAATTAATGAGACAGAACAAACAGCAGTAGGCACAAGCAACAGCGGGGAGTTTATTTTTAGCTCGAACATTAGGCAACGTCATTACAAGCACGATTAAGTCTAGCAATAAGCTGCCAACACGATTGAAAAATTGCCATCACTAGAGAGATGCAAGACTGCACCAAGGGACACAAGGCAAGGACAGCCGGAGGATAACTAGATCAGGCCTTCGAGGGTTAGAGGGACTGACGGCCACAAAGGCCATGTAGACATTGCTCACACTCTCTCCACAAATATAGATTCTAAAAAGCATTCACCTGAAATTAACATCCAAATTTTAACTGCTCATCCCTGAAGCAATGCTATGGAGTTTTGCCTTGCACATATAAAACTAATAATTGTAGCAATCTATAACACTAATCAGATATATAATACTAATATAACATATATAATAGGACTCTTTTAAAAGTACAGACATAGCAATATAGTAATAGATATCTAATAGCCAAATTTTAGGAAAAGCAATTACAATAATTAGAAATACAATCATATAAAATTTTTTCTATTGCTGTTTTGCTTTGAGATGGTAAGTGAGCCAAACTACAAACCACATAGTCACTTGAGAGTACCAAATTTCACCAAAAGCAGTCAACCCCTTGAATGTTATTTCAGAATAGGTAGGTAAATAGCAAATGCTCTGCTTACATCATACAGAAATCTCCCTGTAGAAAATGGTATTATCAAATGAAAACAGCAGATTATGAAGAATCATGATCCCACTGACATAATTATCAACACATACATAGTGAGATACCTGAAGAATGGCCATCTAATGTCAATAGTGGGAATATCTGGGTAGTGAAATTTTGGATAATTTTACTTTCAGCTGTATAGCATTTGTGCGGTTGTTCTATCAGAATAAAACTATAAATCTCAGGACCCAGACTACTGGATTCAAATTTCAGCTTTATACCGTATTGACTGTGTGACCCTGAGCAAGTTACTTAACCTCTCTATGCCTCGGTGACCTCACCCGTGAATGGGGAGAGAAACAGCCGCTGCCTCAGAGTGCTGTGAGAGAACTAATGTGTTAGCACAGAACGCACTCAGAATAGTGCATAGAATACATACAGCAAGCCCTCGGGACACAGCAGCCAGTCATAGAAGCAGCAGTCCTGCTAATATTAAACCAGCTATTTGTAAAACAGACTTATTACATTCATTAAAAGCAGCTGCAAAAGCAACTATTTCATGGCCAAAAGTAAAAAGGGGGAGCAAGAAAATTCCACTGTTTAAGTTTCATTAACAACCAAAACCCCAAAAAACTAGCAGAACAACTACAAAGAACACAAAAGTATGTAACGAAGATGCCTCTAAGAAGACACGTTTTCCTTCAATCCGCCCCCCTCATTTCAGGAGTCAGCGTGCACAGCTGACTAACAGAGTTGAAGAGATGTTTCAGGCAGTGGCTTCATGTATGCAAGTCTGTCCTTTTAATTTAGTAGCAAAATAAAAGACATTCTAATGAGGTTAGCATTTGTAGGCCAGAAGATTTGTCCTAATTTTCTTTTTTTTTTTAAGGAGTTTTTTAAAGGTTTTAATCTATAAACGCTGGAAAGTTAGTTTTAAATGAGGACTTATATAAAATGAAAATTATAATAAACATACTCTTATTTGTTAGAAGCTGATAATGAAAATGATGGGTTATCCCAGGGGTTGGCAAACTGCAGCTCGCGAGTCACATGCAGCTCTTTGGCCCCTTGAGTGTGGCTCTTCCACAAAATACCGACTTCTGCGCATGGGCCACGAAGTTTCAATCGCACTGTACGTGCACACCTGCATGTGGTATTTTGTGGAAGAGCCACACTCAAGGGGCCAAAGAGCCTCATGTGGCTCGCGAGCCACAGTTTGCTGACCACTGGGTTATCCAGAACCCTGGATTCTCTTCCTTTGAGGGAGAGAGGCAATAAACAGAGTAAGTGCGCTGGCCAGGTGGATCAGTGGTTGGAGTGTTGTCCCATACACCAAAAGGTTGCAGATTTAATCCCCAGTCAGGGCACGTACAGGGGGTAACCAATTGATGTTTCTCTTTCTCTCTTCCTCCCTCCTTGCCTCCCTTCCTCTCTCTTGAAAACAATTAAAAAATATATCCTTTGGTGAGGATAAAAAATATACATTATATATATATATATATATATATATATATATATATATATATAAAATAAATGAATAATTAAGTGAATTAAATAGTATATTAGAAGGTGGTAAGAGCTACAGAAGGCGGGAAAAGGAGGGAAGTATTGACATTTTAAATGGGGTAGGTAGAGAAGCTGACCTTTGTGTTTGGATCAGACAAGGGAAAGTTCAACCTATCTTACTCCATAATTATTTGCTCTGATGAAAGTTTTAATCAGCTGAAAACTCTCAGTTAAGACAAGATATTGGTTATCCCTGTGCTTCATTTATCCTGACCACCCCTTTCAACTTTGATAATATACAATCTAGTTATTACACAAATTCTGTTATAGGCACCGTGTGTTGGTGTCTACTATTTCACTTTTTAAAATCTAAAAGACATGAGCTTCTTAAATAATCTTTTCCATAAATATTTTCAGCAAATAAAAAGAATTAAGAATTAGAGAGGAGTCATCTACTGTTCTAGTAACCCAATGTCTATTCCCCCATTTTCCAGTTAGAGAACCCAGACTTTATTTGGGGAACAAAGACTATCTGACTTGCAGCCAATGTGACTCAGATGGAGCTGATAGCTCTGGGGTAAGGATATTACCTGGTGCTACTAGTAGGAGTGCCAACCTTCCCCCCCCCACCCCTCCCAACTCAGTACAGCATCAAGTTCAAGAGTGAGCACGTGACCCAAATGACCAAAGAGAACCCTCAGGTACCAAGACACAGAGTGCAACTCTTGGGAAAGAAGTGTTTTCCTTCACTAGAATGCTAAGGTGTCAGAATGCAGGCAGAGTTGTTTGCCACCCTTAGTGAAGGGAAGAAAAGGGTCTGCCTTATGAAGCTAATCTAGAGGTAAGCCTCGCAAAGAAAAGGAATAGAGTTGGGTGCCTCTGACAATACATTGAAGGACTTGAAGTCAGTCCTGCCTTCAAATAGGCACCCCCCTTACATTTTTCTCATAGCTAAAGAGTACGTTTCCTTTTTTGTTTTAATCATTTCCAGCTGGGTTTCTGTCACTTGCAACTACTAGAGTCTTGCCAAATACAAAGAACCCTTCAGAAAGTGATCTTAGTATTTTCTTTTGAAAGCCAACAACAAGGTATGCTTACCCGTTCCTGACCAGCAGTATCCCAGATGAGGAATTTGTGAAGTTCATTTCCACAAGGCACAGTTTTGGTCATAAAAGACGCCCTGAAAAAACACAATCAACATCTCCACATTACCAGTTATCCTCTACAATCTTCAAAAAGACTTCTGTTTCAAACAAGTTAACATTATGACTCATTTTATTTAATTTAACATTAAAGATCCATATCATCTTTGTCCTTGAAGGGCCACAAAGAGGAAAGGAGGGCTGTTAGGATTCTGTCACCCAAAAGAAAATACTCTACATTTTCTGTTAGTCCAGCTGGAGGTTTTAGAAGAGGAAAAACGGCAAAGAATGTATTCAAAATACTGTTTTCAAAAACATTTATCATCAGGTGTTCTCAGACAAGATGACCAAGATCATAAAAGCAAATGAAACTGTAGATTTTAAAAACTTATTATAACAATTAAGAGTGGAAGGACAGCTGATATTTGGACATTTTCCAGTTTGGGCCTTGCAATGGCACAAGTAAAAAAAATTGCCTTGCCCGGGCCTATGTGGCTCCATTGGTTGGGTGTTGTCCCATGAAGCAAAAGGCTGCTGGTTCAATTCCTGGTCAGGGCACATACCTGGGTTGTGGGTTGATCCCTGGTAAGGGGATTACAGGAGGCAGCCAATCAATGTTCTGCTCTCACATCAATGTTTCCCTCTCTCCCTCTTCCTTCTTCTCTCTCTCTCCATAAAAATATCAATAAAAATATTTTTAAAACAATTACCTTACATCTTTACCTTGCTATCAATCTCACACTAGCAGCACCAAAAAGAATACTATCTTATTCCCATCCTACTTGCATACATGCAGGGGTAAAGATGGATCGTTTAAATAAATAGTTATGCTTTCTCAACAAAAAAAGGAAATTTGAAATTCTCAGTAGATAATGAAACACTTGGTATTTTCTTTTTGCATATTTTCTTTTTTATTTCCAGTATTTATAGTTTTATTTAATTTAAATCTATTTTTATGTAATTTATTTTCTATCACCATTTATTCCCCATATACCCTCTTCCACCTCCACCTATCCCCCTCTACCTCCTGCAGTTACCACGGTGTAACCTGTGTTCATGAGTTCTTTTTCTTTTTGTATATTTTCTCTTAACAAGCTTTTTCATTGAGCTCATGAAAGATGTAAAAATCTAAACAAGAAATATTTAATACCCTTGACTTCTTTGAGAAAGATAAAGCTTCTCCTTCAATAAAAAACAGCAAGCATCCCCAATAGTGGACAACCAGACATGAGAAGCCTCCTCCTGTGATGGAATAAGTACATACATCTCCTGTACAGCGTTCTAGCCAAAAAATGTTTCATCTGAATTCAGTCATGAGGAAACAGTCAGGCAAATCCAGGATGTGGAAGGTTTTATAAGGTAACTGGCCTGAATGCTTCAAATAAGTCAATATTATGAAAAGCAAACAAAACAGAAGGCATGGAGATTGTTCTAGAATCTAGATTAAGAAAGAAGAAAGCATAAATAAAAATACTAGAGGAATCCACAGGCAGCAAAATCTCAGACATATGCCGAAGCAATTTCTTCACTGATACTGCTCCTAGGGCAATGGAAACTAAAGAGAAAATAAACAAATGGGACTACATCAAAATAAAAAGCTTTTGCACAGCAAAAGAAACCATCAACAAAACAACAAGAAAGCCCTCTGCATGGGAGAACATATTTGCAAAGGTTATCACCGATAAGGGTTTAATCTCCAACATTTACAGGGAACTCATACAACTTAACAAAAGGAAGATAAACAACCCAATCAAAAAATGGGAAACGGACCTAAATAAATAGTTTCGAAAGAAGACAGAAGGAAGGCCAAGAAACATATAAAAACATGCTCAAAGTCACAAATCATCCGAGAGATGCACATCAAAACGACAATGCGGTACCATCTCACACCTGTCAGAATGGCTATCATCAACAAATTAACAAACGAAGGATTTGTTGGCGAGGATGTAGAGTGCTGGCAAGGATGTGGAGAAAAAGGAACCGTTGTGCACTGCTGGTGGGATTGCAGACTGGTGCAGCCACTGTGGACAACAGTATGGAGTTTCCTCAAAAAACTAAAAATAGAACTCCCATTTGACCCAGTGATCCCACTTCTAGGAATATATCCCAAGAAACTAGAAACACCAGTCAGAAAGGATATATGCACCCCTACATTCATAGCAGTACAATTCACCATAGCTAAGATTTGGAAACAGCCTAAGTGCCCATCAGTAGATGAGTGGATTAAAAAACTGTGGTACATCTACACAGTGGAATACTATGCTGCAGTAAAAAAGGAGTTTTTACCATTTGCAACAGCATGGATGGAACTGGAGAGCATTATGCTAAGTGAAATAAGCCAGTCAGAGAAAGATAAATATCACATGATCTCACTCATTTATGGAATATAATGAACAACATAAACTGATGAACAAAAACAGGTCCAGAGACAGAGAAGCATCGATCAGACTGTCAAACCTCAGAGGAAAGGTAGGGGAGGATGGGGGTAAGAGGGAGAGATCAACCAAAGGACTTATATGCAAGCATATAGGCCTAACCAATGGACACAGACAACAGGGGGGTGAGGGCATGAGTAGGGGGGGGGTGGGGGGGTAATGTGGGGATAAGGACACATATGTAGTAACTTAATCAAAAATAATAAAAAGAAAAAAAAACAAGAAAGCAATAAAACAACCAAATGCACTCACTATATGGACCTTGACTGGATCCTGGATTAGGAGATAAAACAGCTTTAAAAGATATTTTGGGTCAACTGGAGGAATTTAAATTTAGACTATATGTCAGATATTACCATTGAATCAAAATTAAGTTTCTGGGTATGAATAATGTTCTTATTCTTAGGTAAGATTACGTTCTTATTCTTAGGAGATGCATACTAGAGTTTTTAGGGGTAGTGCCAGGAAGTCTTCCTTCTCTTTCATATGGCCGAGCTGGCCCACCCAGGCCAGTACAGAGTCCAGCCCTGTATTCACGCAGCACTCATCCCAGTAATATTTCCTCAACTTCCACTTTACCCTAAGATAAATTACAGAATTCCCAAGGAGAAAAGTATAAATTCCTGCAATTCCCTCATTATTCTCACAACATACATATATGCACTATGGGTTAATAGAGAGTTCTAATTATCATACGTATTTTTCTTAGGTGATATGAGGAAATATTATCAAAACAACTTCTGTCCCATGACATTTCATTTCTTTAAAAGTGTTCAAAATACATCCCAAACTACTGATAAGAGCACAAATAATTCAAAAATGGAAATATCTTTATTACTTTTCTCATTACAAAAGCAATACATATACTTTGCTAAAAAAGAAAATAAAAATCAATTGTCCATCTCACCACCTAGCCACAATCATTACTAATTAGTTGGTATATATCCTTGCAAATTATTTTTATACAACTTTTACCCCAAAATTGATCATAAATTTTGTTTCTTCTCTACTTTACATATAATGAACATCTTTCTGTTTCTTTTTTTTTTTAATATATTTTATTGATTTTTTTACAGAGAGGAAGGGAGAGAGATAGAGAGTTAGAAACATCGATGAGAGAGAAACATCAATCAGCCGCCTCCTGCACATCTCCTACTGGGGATGTGCCCGCAACCCAGGTACATGCCCTTGACCGGAATCGAACCCGGGACCCTTCAGTCCGCAGGCCAATGCTCTACCCACCGAGCCAAACCGGTTTCGGCTTCTTTCTGTTTCTATAAATACAAATGAACATCATTATCTAAATGATGTTATACAACATGTTATAAATTTATTCACTACTCCATTGATAGACATTTTGGTCAACTATTTTCATTATTAAGACAATAATTAAATAAATATCCTTGTACCTAGATCTGTGGATCCTTGTACAACTATTTCTTTCGAGTTAATTCTTAGAAGCAGACATGCTCTACTTTGCTGTGGATTATACCAACCTACACGTCCATGGCAATGTATGGGACCATCTTCTCCCCGACCAATACTAAGCCTTCAAATCTTTTCCAGTATGACAGGTAGAAAATGCATCTCAGTCCTATTTTTATCATGCTTATTAGAGGTTTGAACATCATTTTAGTGTTTATTATCCACTTGTGCTTTTCTTTTGTATCTTTAGTTCATGACTTTTGCCCACTTTTCAGTTGGGGTGCTCATCCATTTCTTATGCTGTTTTCGTATTTTATACTAATCTTTGTAATAGTATCCTTAAAAAATATTTTTTGCAGTTTAATCTTTGCCCTTTAACTTTGCTTATGGAATTTTTGTCATAAATGCCTTTAATTTTTTTTAATTTTTTAAAATATAATTTTTATTGATTTCAGAGAGGAAGGGAGAGGGAGATAGAGGTAGAAACATCAATGATGAGAGAGAGTCATTGATTGGCTGCCTCCTGCATGCCCCCTACTGAAGATCGAGCCTGCAACCCAGGCATGTGCCCTTGATCAGAATTGAACCTGGGACCCTTTAGTCGGCAGGCAGACACTCTATCCACTGAGCCAAACCGGCGAGGGCATAAATGCCTTTTAAACTTTTATGTAGACCAAGCATGTCAAACTCAAAGGCTAACACAGGCCAAATAAACAAGGCTTAAGTTTATGTGGGCCACAAAAAAACAAAAGCTTCAATTTTCATAGAAATGTAGGTTTATTTCAATAGAGACATGATGAATACAAAAGGCTGAAATAGGTGAGTAATCATTAACATAAAATAGAACATTTTAATAAAAATTAATATTTTTTCTTGAACATTAACATACCAGACACTGAATAACTGCACAAATTAATAAGCGTAATGCAAATAAACCTATTTTTCTTGTTCTCTGAAACTGAAATATTTCCTGTACACACCAAACAAGTCAGTCCAAGACTAATGATGTGGCAATTGGCTGCTAAAATATTCGCTGCTAGTATTAGTGGAGAGAAATGGTGCGCCTGCACGTAAGGTGTGTAAGGGAAATGAACGCAACGCGATTAAAGTAATCAGTCATTAGCGAACGTTGTAGTTCGTTATTAATAATTATGTATAACAGGATAGTATAAAAATTAAGTTATGTACCACATGATCTCACTCATTTGTGGATTATAGAGAACAACATAGACTGATGAAAAGGGACAGACCCAAAGACTGAGAAACAGCGATCAGGCTATCAAACCCCAGAAGGAAAGTAGGGGCAGGCGGGGGTAAGGGGAAGAAATCAACAGAAGGACTTGTATGCATGTATATAAGCCAAACCAATGAACATGGACAACGGGGGGATGGGAGCATGAGTTTGTGTGTCGGGGGGAGGTTGGGGGTTAATGGGGGGGATGAGGACACATTTGTAATACTTTAACTAATAATAATAATAAAAAAAAGAAAAAAAATTAAGTTATGAAATTTTTATTAAAACGTTTCTTATATACCGTTATATTAGCTAGGCCACAAAAGTATTTATTGTGGGCCACATGTGGCCCACAGGCCGTGAGTTTGACATGCTTGATGTAGACAGCTATATCAATATTCTGTTTTTGAATTTATTTTTGTTTTTACTCTGATATAAGGAAGATTTTCACTCATTCTTCAATATGTCCTAGGCAACAGGATAAATGCTACATCAAACCTATTCTTTAACAGTTCTCAGACTTGGAAAACTAAGTTCATGCCTTTAAAATCTCAGGATCATAGATGTTAGAGCTGGGAAAAAACAAAAAATATCCAGGCCAACCCCTTCAGTTTACAGATAGGGACAGTGGGGGCTTCTGAGACCCAAAAGACCACACTGACCTTGGTCAAAGAAGAACCTGAAGGCAAAGTCAGGAAAGAATGCAGAGGCCCTCACTGCCGGTCTGAGTGGAATGAGCACTTAGAAAGTCCCTCAGTTTATTCACCTGTGAAACAGGACCAATATCTACTCTACATGACGTAGAGGGCTGTTTTAGGATCAAATGAGGAAATAACATCTGTGAAATTTCCCCTTGATACACAATAAGCCTGTGAGGAACAGCTTTAGTAACAGTAATATGCATATCCTATATATGTATATACATTTATACAAATACACACATATGTATGCACACACACATGTACATACTCTCCTCTGTTCCTGATTTCTTGCCACTAGAACAAAGACTATCAATATTTAGAATCAAGATTGATCATTAATCTTTTGGTTGTTTAGGGTGTTTTTTTTTTTCAGCCTCTTTGCTAGCTTTCAATCTTAAGACGCTCAAGTGTCTTTTCATCTCTATGGATTTCCTTCCAGAGTGGTAGAGAAGGAGCATCGAAAATACTGAACTGACTTCATTATCTGTGGGAATCGAAATCTGGCAGAAATAACCCAATGTCCTTGTAAAAGTTAGAATAGAGAGGGAGATACACCACACACACACACACACACACACACAGGATGTTAACACAATCTGCTTGAATAGCAGAGCCAAGATTTTTCAGGATGAGTCACAGGAGATGATAAGAATTAACTCTTTCAATGCTAAGACAATGACATTTCATAGCCTATGGCCTTTTCCCAATGAGAATGTGATCTCAGTGGGAAGAACGAGGGTGCACTTTAAAAGTGAGTTAAAGTGCACCCTCGTTCTTCCCACTGAGACCACATTCTCATTGGGAAAAGGCCATAGGCTATGAAATGTCATTGTCTTAGCATTGAAAGAGTTAATTCTTATCGTTTCCCATGACTAGGAACCCTCACCCTCATGCACTGCTAGTGGGAATGCAGACTGGTGCAGCCACTGTGGACAACAGTGTAAAGTTTCCTCAAAAAACTAAAAATGGAACTCCCATTTGACCCAGTGATCCCACTTCTAGGAATATATCCCAAGAAACCAGAAACACCAATCAGAAAGGATATATGCACCCCCATGTTCATAGCAGCACAATTCACCATAGCTAAGATTTGGAAATAGCCTAAGTGCCCATTAGCAGATGAGTGGATTAAAAAACCGTGGTACATCTACATAATGGAATACTACGCTGCTGTAAAAAGGAAGGAACTCCTCCCATTTGCAACAGCATGGATGGACCTGGAGAGCATTATGCTAAGTGAAATAAGCCAGTCAGAGAAAGATATATATATCACATGATCTCACTCATTTATGGAATATAATGAACAACATAAACTGATGAACAAAAACAGATCCAGAGACAGAGAAGCATTTATCAGACCGTCAAACCTCAGAGGAAAGGTAGGGGAGGGTGGGGGTAAGGGGGAGAGATCAACCAAAGGACTTGTATGCATGCATATAAGCCTAACCAATGGACACAGACACTAGGGGGGTGAGGGCATGAGCGGGAGGTGGGGGGAGGGGCATGGGGGGGGGGTAAGGACACATATGTAATACCTTAATCAATAAAGAAAAAAATAATGAAAAATAAAAGTGGACTCACTTGGTTCGAGTTACAAGTTTACAGCTTACCTAAACAAATTACCTAGCTGCTCTGTCCCTTGGGGCCAGCAGGGTGACTGAGAAAAAGGCTCTTGTGCAAGGGACATGAACTGAAGTGTCTATGGGGCCAAGTAGGACATGTAAATGAGCAAAGCGGGCTAGGAGTAAAATACTGGTAAAAATAATAGTAGCAACAATAATAATAGAGGGGACAACATGGAGCAGAGAGAGCCCGCCCACCCACAGGGAGTAGAGCACCTCTGGCTCACATCTGCATGGCTTCTGCCACCAGAGCATGTGCTCCAAGCCTGCTGATTTATGCAAGAAGCCAGAAATATAAGTGTATTACATAAAAATCTTCAGAGTCCTCATCATTAGCTTAAATTTTTTAAACCAGGCTAAACAAAACACATCTATAAGCCACACTGCCAGCCCGCCAAATTTACCAGCTGAGGAATAAGCACATAATTTTTTTTAAAAATATATTTTATTCATTTTTTACAGAGAGGAAGGGAGAGAGATAGAGAGTTAGAAACATCAATGTGAGAGAAACATCGATCAGCTGCCTCCTGCACATCTCCTACTGGGGATATGCCCGCAACCCAGGTACATGCCCTTGACCGGAATCGAACCTGGGACCTTTCAGTCCGCAGGCCGACGCTCTATCCACTGAGCCAAACCGGTTTTGGCAGCACATAATTTTTTGAAAAGGATTCCATTTATGCCATCTTCCAAATATCTGTTTGTTCCTACAGGCTTTATTTTTCTGAAACTGGTTTGGAAACATTTTCTCAAAATCTCAGAAGAGATAAGAAATTTTGAGCAATTTTAAAATTGGGAAAATAAACTATATCAGGAAAAGACAACAGATAGGAACGGAGGAGCTGAGCTTAATCTTGTTGCCAGAAAAAAGTGAGAAATTATGTAGATAAAAAGCAGAAGGGCACATAATTTAATACTACAATCATTTAAAATTGTGTTTCTGAAGAAATTTGAAGGTGTAAGCAATGTTTAAGTTTGAAATCTACAGGGGAAAAAACAATTCAAAATCATATATACAAAATTTTCTAAAGCTGGTAACTATATACAAAAATAAGGACAACCTTTCTGAAAAACAATGTGGCAATATCCATCAATAACTTTAAATATGTTCTTTTTCTTTGACTAAATTACTCCATTGCTATGAGTTTAACTCAGTGAAATAAAAAGAGGTACATGAAAGTATTTATGCCCAAGGATATACATCATAGCATTATTTATAATATTTTTAAATATTTTAAACAACCTAAATGCCTTAAATGAAAGTAGAGCCATTAAAAATCATTATTTTTAAAGAACATTTGATGGCATATTTTCACAATATAATGTTAAATGAAAAAAATATTTAATACATACAGTATATAGGAAAAAGACCAGAAGAAAATACAGCCAATGTTTGCAGTGGTTACTCTAGGAGATAGGTCATGGGTAATTTTTTATATTTTTCCTCATGGTTTTCTTCATTTTCAATTTTTCTAATGGGTACGTAATTAGAAAAAAACTACTATTTTCATCATGTTTTTGAAGATTATGTAACATTATAGGAACATGTTTATAATAAGTAGAAAACAGGATATAAAACTATATATATTATGATTTCTATTTTATAAGTTATGTGTTTTTTAGCTTTTTAGAGTGAACATGAAATTTTAAAAAATTTTTAATACTTACCTGAGGATATACTTACTGATTTTTAAAGAGAGAGAGGAAGGGTGAGAGAGAGATTAATGTGAGAGAAAAACATCGACTGGCCACCTCCTGTACACACCTCAACCTGGAATTGAACCCACAACCTACATATGTGCCCTGACTGGGAATCGAATCCATGACCTTTGCTTTATGGGACGACACTCCAACCAACTGAGCTATACCAGCCAGGGTGAACATGAACTTTTATAATCAGAAAAATTAGACTTTAATCTTGACTTTGTCAAGAAAATGCACAGAGAGCATTTAAAGTATTCTGTTTATGCCATCTTCCAAGAAATCTGTATTCATGGAAAAGAATAAGGAAGACCTACGTGGATAAAGAATACATGCTGTAACACGTTAGGTAACGTGTGATACTGTTTTTGTTTTTAGATATTTATGTATGGTCTAAACTTTTCATAATATGCATTATAATTTAAAGATATATAATGTTTTAGCTAATAAATAGTGTGTCTTATAGACAAATTTTAGGCTTACAGAAAAATTAAGCAGAAAATACAGATAGTCTTCATATAATACATAATTTTTAAAAAACCCTAAACAACTACAATGCATTTGCTAGACAAAGCACTGTCAACAGTATTTGATTGGCTACCAATGATTCATTGGGGCGGGGAAAGGCTTCCTCATGCTGCCCCTCCCACCACGAAGTAGAGTTTATTTCCCCTCCCTTGAATCTGGGTTGACATGACTTGCTTTGATCAAGAGATTGTGACCAAATGACATACTTCTGTACAGGCATAATGATGTTTATAACTATACATAACAGTTAGACTTAACACTTTTATATATTTACCATATTTGTGGTAGAAGCATGTATTGCCTTTTTATTTTAAAAAAATATCATTACAAAAGGAATTCAGATTTGTTATTTTTTAAAAATTTTAAGTTCAAAAAGTAGACAATGAAAGTTTCTCTTCTAGAAACACACTTCAGGGTTAATTATTCTTATGGGTCTTACTTTTATTATCAAGAAAGGCAAACTAAGGAGAAAAAAAGTACATTAAAGGGAAGAGTGAAAAGAATTTCCTCTATAAAACTGTCCCCAATCTACAGAAGTGACTATGTTGGGAGACAATTCTCCATGGGTCTCTTGCAAGCACAGATACTATCTTTCTCCCTGACTGTGTTTTCAAGGATGTCTGTATAGCCAAATAGCCTTGGTAGGGAGATATAAGGTATCTCTTTGGAACAAAGCACAGACATGTTTATTGTCCATTGTAAAAGATTCAGGTTCCCTAACTTGGGGTTCCTCTCCTGTAACACAAGCTACTGCATGTGGAGTGTCACTTGACCCTCTTCACAGCACCCTATGGAAAAATGGAGCTTAGGGAACCAATGTAAAATAATACTCTAGCAACTGCGATTTCCCTTGCTTCTCACCCAGGAGTCCTGTGTCTTCTGCCAGCATCCATGACATTGGGAGAGTTAACTTGTTGGCTTGACATATATTTTTGTGAACATGTCTCCTTAAGCCACTTTTAACTGCAAAATGTGTTGGTTTTTCTCACCTCCACTGCTCCAACCCCTGGCCTATCAACCAACTGTTCTTGAGCATCTCCATTTATTTATTCCCTGCCACAAACAACCAACAGATACAATCACCCATCATCAATCGTACAGAATTCCCAAAATATATACATGCATTGTTTCCCTTCTGAAGAAAATGATACTTTGCTCTCTGCAAGGATCATGCTATCTTCAGGGAGAAAAGTAAGTGAAGCCAAGCTCTAAGAGAGTGAAAATTCAAGCACCTGCAAAACACACAGCAAAAGCACGTCTGGCAAAAGAATCCAAAGAAAAGGGGGAAATGTAAGGTCAGGGACCCAGAAGTAAACAACCCACCCCTCCGCCCCCAAGCATCAGAATGGAAATGCCGACACTCGATTAATCTAGAACATGAAAATCAATCTCTCCCACAGACTGGGCAGACACCTCTGCCATGTGAGTGCACAGCATTTCCAGGTTTACTGGCAGGCAAGTTACAACAGAGCCTTTGGGGATTTGTCCTGTGTCTCATCTTCCATCTGGAAAGAAAGCTGGCATCATTTTCAGAACAATACTCTTTGAGATCAAGGAAATGACCTGAGACTGCAGCATGACAATAGTTGGCGAGGAAAAAAAAATCATTGACAAGAAAGTAAGCCCAGACATTACAACTGAAAAGTGACGGAATTTCTGTCAAAGTCTTTCCCACTGAGATTGATTCTCACTGGCTGGGACGAAACCCCTTGAAGGCTCAGGCACAGTGTAACCTCTCTGAGAGCTCTGAATGGACGAAATGTGAAAGGGAGGAACACACAGAAACTTACCCAATGGTCGGGCTGATGTTGTGGTCAAAGTGATCCTGGACAAATCGACACACAATGCTTGACTTCCCAACCCCGGTGTCCTGGAAGAGAATGAGGACACACCATGAATACCAACGGTGCCAATTATAACCTAGTATAAACACAGAACAAGTGGACAGAGATGTCATTTCTGGTTAATTGTGGGTGTGGGGTGGGGGAGTAAGGGGGCCCGCGGGTATATTTTCTTCTATTTCTTACCAGTAATTTCTATAATGAAATTGTATTGCTTTCACAGAAAGAAAAGAAGATGGTAAAAGTAAGTTTTAGAAACATGTCCTACATATACACAATAATTAAACTAGAACTGGCATGTCCACAATACATATATTTCCAGAAATTTGGAGATTTTTAGAGTAGTCTAGAGAAGTTTGGCAAAATACCACATTATTTTGGTAGAGACAGAATTGACTTTGTTCAAAACCTCAGTGTTCAGAAAATCTATTTTTCTAGGTATCACCCTGTGAGACCTATGAATTTTAATTTCTGTATTTCTTTTTTGTAAGGTTTTTTCATTGGTGGGGGAGGGAGGGAGGGAAGGAGAGAGAGAGGGAGAGAGAGAGAGAGAAACATCGGTTTGTTATTGCACTTATCTATGCATTCATTGGTTGACTCCTGTATGTGTCCTGACCAGAGATTGAACTTACAATCTTGGTGTATCAGGATGGTGCTCTAACCAACTGAGCTACTTGGCCAAGGCTCTAATTTCTGTATTTCTGACATTTTCTCTTTAGAATCTGATGTTTGCATAATAATCTCCAGTTTTGCTTAATTATCTGAATTCATCTCAGCTCTTTCTCTATTAAATAATTCTCCTAAGCTAATTAGGATAGCGGTCTACTTACACATTGGAAATCAAATACATCTATTTCTATCCAGTCCCTTCCAAAACCTTTGCAAAATGGTTTAAGGAATAAAATATACAAATATACAAGGTCAAAAGATAGGAAAAGAGATAACACCAGACAAGTGAAGTCAATGAAAAGCACTTGGGCAAATGGTCACTGAGAAAGAAGCGTTTGAACCTTAAATGCCTGCAGGAAGGAAAGCTAATGAGAAGCAAGTCAATTCACGCCACAGAATCCTGAATATATTAAGAACTGAAGGAGCAAGCTGAAATCATGGTCAGTGAAAGGTTCACACAGACATACCCTTAGCGTTCCAAGCCACGCACCAGAGAACAGACCCTCCTGAGGGGAGGGCTTGGGCACTTCAGATACAGCTCAAGGGAGCACCTGATGCTGTTCCCTGCCCTGTGCAAGCCCAGACAGCAGAGGCGAAGATTCCCATCCTGGTAAGAGGTAAAACTGCAGATCCTGATGCTTAGAGTCCCCCGACTAAAGGCCACATGTGCACCAGTTGACAAGCCTCAGTGCAAACAGAGCATTTGGTACTTTAGTCTTATAAAAAGAAACAACTAAGAAATACCAGACCTTTATACACACAACAAAAAAGCAGGATGCTCATTCAGAAAGTAAGGCTGATCTTACTCCCTCAGAAATTAAAAATACAATGGTAGAAATGGAAATTTCAAAGGAAGAGTTACAAAACCAAGTTGGGAGATTGTCCAGAAAGGAGAACAAAGCAGTTGCCAGTAACTCCTCTTCCCAGAGGGGTGACAAGGCCAAAAGATGCGAGGTCTGCATACTATCAACACAGAAGTCCTCATCAAACGGTGCTTACCTGAAAGGATCATGGACACATTTTGAGATCTATAAGTGAAAGGGGAAGGAGACATATTTAACCGAAAAAGAAAAAAAAAATTGTCATACAGGACTTAGTTTAGAGGTACAACTTTAAAAGTGTAAATATGAAAGAGAAAATGTTGAAACTCAGAGAGATGTGTTTTTCTTTAGACACAAATATGAAATAAGATTTGAAATACCAACTGGCAATCTGAATTAGTTTTACTCCTTCTTGCTCCTATGTTTAGGGGACAATTCTAGCAAACCTCAGGGAAGAGGGGCATCGGCTGGCGATACTCATCAGAAATTCATTCTCCAGAGGTCTCCCGTGCCAGTGAGAGCGGCCTTCGGGTTCTGAGCCATAATAAAACAACTGCACCAAGAGCCATTTATCTGCAGTGAGCAGATCGATGTGCAGAGTTCAGAGAGGAGACGACAGAATTAAAGCTTCAGCTCCTCAGATTCCAAATCAATGCCGCTGCTGTTTCTGAGCTGCACTGCACCCTCACTATGGATTCCGGCTAATGTTCCCCGCACTCCCCCAAACCGCAACTCAGTTCTTTTCATCTCAGTTGCTCTTAAAATCCCCTGTGGATGGGTGGCTCCTGGCCCTCCTTTGAAACTGAAGAACTGTGCTGCCTTAACCTTGAAGACAAGGACAACCCACTCTCTTACAAAGTGAACCGTTTTCTGCAAACTGCCAACACTGACCACACTAATTTTTATTTTATCATCGCCATGTTCATGGGGTGCAACCCCTCCCCGACAGTACACAGCTTCTAAATTTATTATTCCACAAGAAATGCTAAGTCATTCATCTCTGGCCTCTCTGAGCATTTGAAGCCATTTCCACAAGGGGAAGGCAGGTTAATGCGAGGGTCTGTCTTGTCCCTCTCCAGACCTCTCTATCACAGTTTAGGAATTCTCTTTCTCAGGATGCTACTATGCATCCATTGTCCACTGGCCCAGCAAGCAATCATCAAGTGCTACCTTCCACGTGCCGACTGTAGGCAAGCCCTGACCAATGGGTGATAACCTGGCCCCTCCCCAGCTTCCTGGTCTCAGATCCCAGAGAGAGAGGCCTTCCCGGGTTCTGAGCTATAATAAAACAACTGCACAGAAAGCCGTTTATCTGCAGTGCGCAGATCAATGTGCAGAGGTCGGAGGTCCACAACCATGAAAGTGCCTGACAGAGGCAAGTTCCTGCACACAGGGGTGGGCAGGGCTGCTCTGCCTGTGGCTAACCCACGGCCCAGAGATCAGGAGACAAATCCTTACCTCCCAAGTGTTTTGCTTTTTTGGCCCTCCTTGGTGTCCTTTCAACTTACACCAGGCCCACCCTACTCCCAAGCTGAGAAAAACATCCCCCTGAAATGCCCCTAGTTCAGTCCAGGCCCAAGCGGCCCTCCCCGCTGTGAGCTGCATGGCATTTACTCTCTGTGGTTGGCCTTGGGAGTGCAGGCTTTGGCTACAGCAAGTGTCTGCACAGTCAGAACTCTGCTCTAAGAAGCACATTTTGGAGTCTATCCATTCACTCTATCCAAGGGCTCTGCTCAAAACTGGCTCTAAATCCCCAAAACAGCCAAGCAGCTCCTGCAAAGGTGACCCTCAAAACACCCCTGAAGATGAAAAATTCAAAAGCCATCTTATTCATCTCTACTCATCAACTTCTACAGACAACTCAAGCTACATCACCAGCTTTTCTGAATCGTTCAAGCAGCAAACCTGCTCAAATTTGGATTTAACAATCAGTTCTTCGGTCAAATACACTCAGTGTCTCTTCCTTTTACAACTTCTTTTCTTATACATTTGATAGGAAAAAAATAACAGGACAAAAGAATAGGCAACGTTTTAGTTTGTTTCAGAAAAGAAATATTCTTACAAAAAAAACCAGCCTTCAATCATCTCTGGCCAGTGGCTTTGTGAGGGCTCAAGAAATGACCTCCAGAACCTCCTTCTCCCAGGCCCCTGCTGTTCCCCTGCTGGCCACGAGGGGAAGGCCCTGCTCAAGGATTGCTGCGGTGGCCTGAAGCCAGGAGACTGGGCAATTTTCATGAATCACTCAGCTTCGTGATTTCCTTTCCCTGAAGGAACCTCATTCAGACATGACACATACACAAGAGGAAAACGTTGCCTGTGAGTCATGACTATCACACAGGAACACATACAGGTTTAAAGCAGGAAGAGAGAAGAAAGCCTACTGGGTGAATAAAGGAGTCAGTGAAGAAAGAGAAAGGATGAGAGAGGAGGATCACGGCTGCCCACCATTCTCTAAAGGCCCCCGTATTTGTAGTGGACTTATAGCAATGGAAGGAAATTAGTCTATGCATGTATTTTTCCATTCTATGACAATGTCGTAGCCCATCTTGTCAAATCTCCTAGTTTTGCAAAAGAGGAAGCTGTGTGACTTCCTCAAGGTCACACAGCTGGCTGATAGAGTCATAACCAAATTTTCTGAGTCCCACTGAAAACCTCTTAAGGTTCTGACCAAGTTAAATCGCCTCCCTGCCAAAGGTACAGTGTCCATTGCTTCAAGTGAAAAAGTCCATTTTCTAGAATTCACAGGAATACTTTTATTACTGCTTTCCAGTTTTACCTTCCATAGTAGTATCCTGTGTTCTCAAGATACAGCCGCTAGGTGTTTTGTTGTTGTTGCCAACTACTGGAGAGGTAGAATTAAATCAAGTCTGATTCCACAAATCAGGAATAAAGTTTGCTAAATCCTGCCTCAGGGATAACCAGTGTTTCATTGTATCCCATGTAAGGTAGATGTCAGATGCATTCTGAAGACTAGCAATTAATCCCAACTAATTGGGAACTGGATCTCTCATGATATTCCTCCCATATACATTATTTATTGGGGCTCATTAAAACAATTCTCTGAGAACAACTTACTCTGAGACATGACAATCTGCTTTTGGCCACGTAAAAACTCTAAGCATTATCTGATTCACTCCTGGACTCCTGAAACGGGCTTCTGGTAGGAATTCCCACCTCCTAAGATAAAGAATAGTAAATCCTACGCAGATATATCACTGCTACCTAATCCTCTCTGATGAAACACATCACCAATCAATTCAGAACACATTATGTTATGGCCTCAAAATCTTTTCAATCCAGCTCTGCAGAGAATCACTACAACTCAGAACAAATGGCTGTCCTCTCCCATCGCTGACTGTCCCCACTCCAACCTCACTAAGTGCTGCTCTGCAGCTGTTTTGGACATCTTTATAGGTGGTAAGGTTTTGGAGGAAACTAACCAGGAAAATACAAAGTTGATAACATTATAAATCAACATGCCTCCTATGGAAAGGAAATCACAAACCATAACAAGACACATAGATACAGGAATTCCATTCCTAAGATTAATTAAAAGAAGGAAAAATGATCACAAAAAAGTTAATTGAAGTATTATTTATAAAAATTAGAAATGGCCTAAAATTAACTATAAATTAAATCAATGATACTATGCATAAACAGTAATCTTTTGTTGTTGTTGTTAATCCTCACCTGAGAATATTTTTTCCCCCATTGCTTTTCAGAGAGAGTGGACGGGAGGGAGAAGGAAAGAGAGAGGGAAACATCAATGTGAGAGAGACATATCGATTGACTGCCTTCTACATGCGCTTCAACCAGAACCAGGGATGGAACCTAAAACCCAGGCATGTGCTCTTGACCAGGAATCAAACCTGAGACCCTTCAGTGGGTGGGTTGACACTCTAACTACTGAACACCACTGGCGAGGGAAACACTAATCTTTTTTTTAAATATGTTTTTATTTATTTCAGAGAGAGGAAGGGAGAGGGAGAGAGATAGAAACATCAATGATGACAGAGAATCATTGATCAGCTGCCTCCTGCATGCCCCCTACTGGGGATCGAGCCCACAACCTGGGCATGTACACTGACCAGGAACCAAACTGTGGCCTCCTAGTTTCATGGGTCAATGCTCAACCATTGAACCACACTGGCTGTGTCAACAGTAATCTTTAAGCTTTCATTTCATGTTTATCAAAATGTGAAAGAATGATACTATGTATATGTAATCCTTTGAAATCAAAAGCTAACTAATTCAAAGTGCTTTGTATGTACTTAGGTGGTTATTAATGAGATAAAAGAATAAAAGGAAATAATTCAAGTAAGAATAAATTAAAAATTCTGAAGCTCATGACCTGCTGTAATGCAGTCACTATTTTTGCCCATCTCTCCTTTTTAAGCCATTTGACCTTAAAATTCCTCCACAAAATCTGGTCTTCTTCTAGAATTTCCAGTTTCCAAGTCATCGTCGTCGTCGTCGTCGTCGTCATCATCATCATCATCATCATCACCCATCCAGTTGTTCAAGACAGAAGCCTGGGAGTTGCCCTTGACATCAATCTTCTTCAGCAGCCATACCCAATCAAGCACTAACTCCTGACCATTTCTTCCCAAAGAGCTTCGAATTTTTATTCTTCTTTTCATCTCCGCTGGTACTATCTCAGTTCAACAGGGGTATACTTCAATGTTCTCCCCAAGTTTCCCAAATCTCTAATCCCTACCAAATCTTTGCATCAGAATGAACATCTGATCACACCACTACTTCTGATAACTTCTCAGTACTCCGGGGAGACCAAATCCTAACCATGGTCCACAAGGCTCTGTATAACTGGACCCTTGCCCCGCCCCATCTTCTTCCCCTACCCCTCGGACCTTGTATTCCAGTCACAGCAGTCTTTTATCATTTCTCATTTCTATAAAAAAGATGTGAAAAGAGCAGAATACAATTATCCTATAACATGAGTCATGGAAATGATAAATCCAGCATCTGGTCTAGGAATCAGAGAAAATCCATGTAGCAAGGAGTTTTGCATTCATTTATTTGTTTCATTCAGCCATCCATTTATTTGTTTAGACTTTAAGCTTTGCATGCTTCTAAAAAGTCTTGTCTTAAACGTTGATAAGGGGTTAAATTTAGGAGGACTGCAGAGGTCAGCCAGATCTTGTGAGTGGAGATAAACAAGATAAGGAGAGAAAGAGGCAGAATCACAGAATGACAAATGGTTTGATCCTTTCACCCCAAAGGTGAGGGAAGCCAACAGCGGCGCAGAGCCCGACCCAGTGGAGTAAAGGTCTCGTCAAGGACACTGGACACAGCCACCATCCCCCACCCCCTTGCACACAAAGGCCTGTGTGAAGACAAACTGGAGGCAGATGCAGAGAGGAGTGCCTGGTGATAGGGGGCAGTGCCACTCACACCTGGCTATTTTTTCCTCTTTGGGAAGATGGAGGAGAAATCTGGAGGAAGTGTGTGCTGCTGCAGAAGAGAGGAGGTCATGAGGGAAAGAGTTTCCGTTTCCTGGATCTGTCATGAGGGAAAGAGTTTCCGTTTCCTGAATCTGTAGGGCACCACAATAGGGCTTCATCACCACACCTTGTACCAGAAGACCAGGTCCCAGTCATCCAGGCCAGTGAAACCCAGGGTCCTTTTGACTTTGATTAAATTTAGCTTCAAATCCTAGCTTTAGAAGTTATGTACATGTGCCTTATAGAGACCCAGGATAACCAGCAACCCCGGAGGCAGCAGAACACAGTAGCCTGGACCTGACTAATGATCACAAGTCCAGACCTCTGGCAGGCTAAAGACAACATTTTGACTTAAGTTATGTTTCAGTTCCTGAACTCTACGGCGGAGTGACCCCCTGGCTACTTTCCCATGAGACCAGAGAGATGCCAGAGCTGTCCTCAAGACCTAAAGAAATGCTTTATTACCTTCACCTCACCTCCAACCAATCAGCTCCCAGCACCACCCTGAGCCCTCTAACCTACAGTGTCTTGTGATTTTGCCCTATATAATCTGTGACTTACAAGACATCGGGGAGTTCATCCTTTAAGCATTAGCTTCCCGTTCTCCTGGGTGGTGCCATTAGTAATAAAATACCCAACCTTTCTCCACTGCGGTTCTCGGTGTTTAGAGTATGCCTCTGCTAGTACGGGTGAATGAACTCTCTCTGCTCTATAACACCAGCGCTCCCCAATGGCAATACCAGCCAATTTCACAACCCAAAACCTGGGTCCACCCAGAACAGAAAACAGAATGGAAGTCAACACAAAGGAATATGCCTCTGCCAGGCTCAGGAATCAAATCCGGGAAGCTCTGCAGTCGGCACTTAGAGGCTTCAAAGAAATCCCACAGAAATGCAGCACAAATTCTATATGAATCCACTTTTTTAAAGCTCTGGCCAAGGTGGAGAGCATACACACATCCCTTCCACTTCTCTGCACTGGAATTATAACAAAGCAACTATGAAAACTCCAGTCACACACACCCTTTACAAAAGTCAAAGACCACTGCTTCTGAGGAAACTAAATTGACTGAACTGAGGACTCAAGGTCAGAGTCCCACACATCACTCCCAGAGCTTCCACTGTGCTCCCTGGAGATCTCCGATACCGCATTCTGATTCTGTGTTTACAACTCCCTTCCCACAGGAGGACTGAAGCACTTTGTTCCTGGATACCTTTCAAGGTTATACTACAATTATACATGTAATGGGCCTATTGGCCTCTGAGCCCTAAATAGTGTCTTGCTGGTATAAAATAATTCCTATACATCCCCAGCACATTTTACCAGATTCTTTAGCACTGAAAATGGTTCAGTATTTATCAACCAAAGGAACCACTACAAAAAAAAAAAAAAAAAAAAAAAAGCCATAAAAGCAAAAAACATCACTAAATCCAAATCCATAATATGCTTGTTTCATTACCACATATTCTATCAGATTTCCTCTGGTGGTGGTGAGAACTCTATCCAAGCAGAGTAAATCTCAGCCTGCACGCTATGTTCTTAGGAAAAAGTGAGCTAACAATGCAAGAAAATCCAACTCTAGGCATCTTACTGTGTTTAGGAAACCATACCACAAAATTATTTGAGAGAAACACAATATAAGTAAAAAGCTCCTGAGCATTCCCAGAAACAACTCGGCAATTCCTCATCATGGTAATTTTGAAAAATGCCAATGGTGCATATTATAACAAATGTCTTAAATCCATTTACAAAGGGGAACTAACTATATATATGACAAAAATGAAACTAAATTGTCATACCGAAAAAGGTGGGGTGAGGGCATGAGTGGGGGGGTGGAGGGGCAATGGGGGGATAAGGACACATATGTAATACCTTAATCAATAAAGAAAAAAGAAAAAGGTGGGTTCTGCCCCAAGTCTGATAGTCATTAGATTTTGTTTTCTCTATCTCATGGGGAAAAAACAACGTATAGACCTAATTTTTAATATATTAATAGCATTAATGAATTGAAGCATTAAGGTTAATGCCCCCATGGAAATTAGTAAACATAACTTAGAAATTCCACAATCCTCTAGATATTTATATAAAAAAATAATTTAGCCTGGCCAGTATGGCTCAGTGGTTGAGGGTCAACCTATGAACCAGGAGGTAATGGTTCGCTTCCTGATCAGGGCATATGCCTGGGTCCTCGGCTCAATCTCCAGTAGGGGGTATGCAGGAGGCAGCCGATAGATGATTGTTTCTCATCATTGATGTTTCTATCTCTCTTTCTCTTTTCCTCTCTGAAATCAATAAAAATAAATTTTAAAATTTATAGAAAAGAGAATTTTAAATAATAATAGCAATAATAATCTAAAGTCCACATACAGAGAATAAGATGCAAAAATGACTAGGAGAGACTAGTAGGGGAATCCTACTAGAGAATATGAAGAAATATGCAGAAATGAGGAGCATAAAAGCACAAAAAATAAATTATTAAATGGTTCAAAAAGAAACAGAGACACACATATTCTCTTACTTTATTCATTCAGTCCTCACCACAACCCTTTGTAAAAGGGAGGATAGATGGCATTGTCCATATTTCCCACATAAGGAGAATATGATCTTAAAGTTTATGTGGCCCTAGCCAGTTTGGCTCAGTAGATAGAGCATAGGCCTGCAGAGTGGGGGGGGGCCCAGGTTCCATTCCAGTCAAGGGTACATGCCCGGGGTTTCAGGCTTGATCCCCATTGTGGGGCATGCAGGAGGCAGCAGATCAATGATTCTCTGTCACCATTGATGTTTCTATCTCTCTCTTCCTCTCCATTCCTCTCTGAAATAAAATTTTTTAAAAAGTTTATGTGAATTGCCTGCAATCCTATAGAGTAGTAAAAGCACAAACAAAATTCAGAATTCCCTTTCCCCATATCTAGCACTCTGTTCGCCAAACAAACCCTCTCTCTTCAGAAAGCATACATCCATTCACACATCCATTCATTTATTCAGTGTCTATGCAGTCAGCAATATGCAAGGACAAGAGATAAGAAGATAAAATCCTGATTCCTCCAGTCAGGATACTTACACATCAGACTTAAACTTTACAAAAGAACCAGACAGGGTAAGGGTGATAGTGACTGAGATTATCATACAGGTAAACATCAATACGTCACCTAGATGGCTGATGGCTGTGTTCCAAAAGTGCATTTGTTGGCTAATCATTTGAAATTCAGATACTCGTTTTTCACTGAAATAATGCTGTAAATAAATAATGATTACTTCCCAAACGTATGCTGAACTGTACTCTACAAGGAAGAACCTGATACCCATGTTTATCATTGTTTCCATAGGAAACTTACTCTAATTTCAAACTGGGGATTTCGGCCAGTGGGAACCAGACTCCCAGGCCTATAATACAAAGAGAATGCCCCAGGAGAGTAAGATCTTGGGGGAATGAATGGTCTGTGGACTTGGGTTCCAGTAATACTGCCAATAGTACAAACTTTTCATAGGAACAGCAGTGGTCAAAATAGTAATAACGGCAATGACAAAAGCTGACATTTACTGAACACATAAAAAGTTCCAGGCACCCAGCTAGGTATTTTACATGGAAAAGCATCAGCTATTACTCTTCAAGGGTTGCTTCTGCTCCATTATATCGTTTCTACCCTCCTGGGACTCCAATTATGCCTGCATTTATCTTTTTTACCTTATCATGTATATCTCTTATATTTTCTCATTTTCCATTTTTTGTCTGAATTTCAGTTTGGAGATTTCATTCTGAGCTACTTTTTAGTTCTTTCTACAGATGTATCTAACATGAGAGTAATCCCATTTATTGATTTCCTAATATCAATTATTATATTTATTCTATTGTAAAATGTTCATGGTACAGTTTTCAATTGCTTGCCAAATTCTGACTTCATGGCTTTTATTTCCTTAAACATATTAAACATACATATTTTAAAGTTCATGTTTGATAATTCCATTATCTTGATTCCCTGTGGGTTCAATTCTATTATCTGTGGGGAGGCGTTCAGTCATTGGCTTGTCTCCCCATATCTTTGGTCAGGTCTAATTAGTCTTAGCAGCACCATTTTAGAGAAGGAAATCAGAACAATTTGTCCAAGGACATGATGTTAAAGCTAAGACTCCACCCAAGATCTTCTCTGACTCTTTGATGAGTGTTTAAAAACGAGAAGTGGCTTCTAGGACATCATCCATCCCAAAGAAACTAATACTAGTAAGAAAATATTTATAATACTTTTAAAAATGGTTCCCTTTTACTGTTGTAAAATTATTCCAGATTTGGCAGATCTGGTAGATTCCAAAGTTCAGCAATATTTCAGTCATGGAGTGCTGTGGCCCAATGGGTGGGTAGCTTCTTGACCCTGCTGATGGCAAAGAAATGTCCTAGGAGCCAAAGTCAATGACTTATCTATTGGGAATGAGAAACAATGAATACCAGAGGCTCCATCCCTGTCCTCATCCCAGCTCTTAAAAAAATCCTTGTAGTCACCATCTCTCCTCCTGCCTTACTTCTCAGATAAAGAAAAAAGAAAAAAAAAAGAAGGAAGACACTTCTTAAATGGAGAAGAGGAAGGTCCATAACTCCTTCACTTCTGTTGTTCTTCTAATAGCCCTCATTGTTTCTCTGCATTTTCAGAAAGCAATTTGTCCCAATGTGCAAATTCTGTACAGCTAAGCAAAAAATTCGGTTTATGTAATGAATCCTAGAAGGCATGACCTGTTTTTTAAAAAAAAAATTTTAACACTGTTTTTTATTTAAATCATACTTCCTACCAAAGGAACCAACTGTTCTTATGCCACCTTTCTTTCGTCACAAGTAATACACGTGTGGGCTCTTGGATGAGTAACACAGGTCACTAGACAAGTGACATAGATACAGGTTCCCCTTGTCCTAGAGGGAAAATCCACTGATTCCATGAAATACCTGGCCTACACAGGCACCAATCATTGGATTTTATTATATTCCGTAATTTTTTACAAAACCCTCAATATTCCCACTGTTCCTGACTTGCAGATCTAGCAACTAAGGATAAATAATTATCATAATTATAGTAGGCTGCTTCCAAAATGGTTCCCAGTGATTCCCTGTATGTGGCCTGGACCTAATGACTTGCTCCTAAAAAGCAGAATATGACAAAAGTGATAAATGTTACTCCCAAGGTTAGGCTATAAAATACTGTGACTGGCCTTTTTCTCACACGCCCGTTTGCTGCCTCTCACCTGCTTGCTCTAATGAAGCAAGCCACCATGCATGGGGGACCAGAAGGCAAGGAGCTGAGAGAGGCTCCAGCCAATAGCCAGCAGGCCTCAGTGCACACCTACAACAGGCTTCCAGCAACTGCTTCCTGTCACTAACCACCAAGGGAGCTTGAAAGCAGACCCTGCCCCAACTGACACCTGATTGCAGCCTTGTAAGAGACGCTAAGCCAGAAGACCCGTGAACTGTGCCCAGATTCCTGACTCACAAAACCAGGAGATAAGTGCATTTTGTTTTAAGCAGTTATATTTTTTTAGTTGAGGTATAACTGATATATAACATTATTTTCAGGTATACAACATAATAATTCTAAACCATTAAATTTGGGGGCAACAAATAAGTATTATGGATGTTGTGGATAACATTTATTAAGCACTGGCTCTGAACCAATTTTACTTAATCCATACAGCAACCCTAATGAAGTAGGGTTATTACCATTTTGCAGAGTAGGAAATGAAGGTTGAGAGCAGGTCAACACTGTGAGAGATTGAGCCGCAGTGAGAGCAAAGTTGAGGCTCTGCCCTGAGAGCAGTGATTCTGAATATTCCTGTAAGAGTCCACTCTCAGGTCCCTGAGAAAGGAAAGATAGTACATTGCTTTAACTGACAAAACCTATTTAAAGTTATTTAAGCACTGAGGGTAAACCTAAAGCCACCAAGTGAAGCTGTCGTAGATAAAGAGCTAGAGCGTAAAGCAATCATTTAGTCTTAAGGGTAAACCTCTAGAAAAGATACATCTCAGATCAGAAAACAAAAATCTGAAAACTTCAGAATTTTCTGTTAAGATCTCATCACAGGCATCCCAGAGTTGCTTTGAGTAACCATTCACACAGCTCCCTGTGAAGTGTTGCGCCACTTTATTAAGTGCCTTTTCATTGCATTAGGAACATCCTCCTTCGTTTGGCTCATTTCCACCCACTGTGAGTCAACAGGGAACCCAACGTCAGAGGATGGGCTGTTTTGGTTCCTCCTATCTCACCTCCTCCCTCCACACACACAGCATGAGCCTTAGGAGCCATGGCAGGACATTCCAGAGGAAGTGTAGAAATGTTCTCCCACCCAGCAGTTGGGCCAAGACCAGGATGGTTGGTGCTTGAACCTAGAAGATAGAGGGAGAAAGGAAGCATGGAGGACATATCTGGGAGCTTGTTTCCTCATCTCTGCTATTCAGATAATCCTATTAACATACCTCAGAACACTGTTCTAAAGAACAACTCATTAAATTGACCCTAAATCTCAGTGGGGAAAAAATGTGGAATAGCAAACTCTTGGATGAAAGACAAGGCAAACAACAATCTAACAATTTACCTATACCCTCATACCCCCTGCAAATATGTTTATTGGGACCACCTCAGGCTAATGCTGCCTTCTCCTCACCATGCTCTCCCCTTCCAATCAAGGGGCTTCTGAGCAGACACAATCCTGATAACTGACACTTAGACACATCACACCCACAGTACCCAAAGACCATTCAGGGCATTTACCCCTATTAGAATCCAATAGCATTTCTGTTCTTTCAGTACCACCATAAAAAGTGTTAACAAAAAAAGGGCTATGTAGTAAACCTGACAAGCTCAGTGACCAAAAGTAACAAGATGATCTGATCATAAATTCCTAACTGGGCAGGTCATGATGGGTAGTTCCACCCTAGGCCTATAGCTTCCTTAGTGAAAGGTTAATCTTTGCCTTAAGTGAGCCCTATCCAATGTTCTTCTGCATCTAAGGTAACATACCTTTGAAATGCCAGAGTAATCTTTTTCAGACCCCTTGGAGGTGGAACCACCCTCACAGGAGCACATGCACCAAAACTACTCACTGTTATCTTGTTGCCTGCATACCATCTCTATTTACTATAAATGCTCAATGTTAACTATCCTCCACCACCAATATAAAAGAAGTATGTATCTCTCCATTTTTCTTTTTATCCAATCCCGGAAATTTCCCCTCTTTGCTTTCTCCCACCTCCTTAATCTGCCACCCATGGATTTCATGTAACCTTCCTTCAGTGTTCTCCTTTAATTCTAAGTATATATATAAAATGAATTCCATAACTGCCATTCTCCAGAGCATTTTCTCATTCCATTGCGATCTTGCTTCCAGGCACGTCCTCAGTTTGGATCAAATAAACTCTAGTAAACTCTTTACATGTTTTTCTATAGGTTTTGATGTACTTGCATGGACAACAGGCAAAAGTACTTTCCATTCAAGTGAGAGGCAAGGCTATGAACTGAAAAAGCTCTGGGACAAGGACGAGGAGACATCTCACTCCACCTCCCCCCCCCCCCCCCCGCCCCGTTTCCACCAGCCATTCCACCGCATACAAACAAGCAGCATACTGTTGCCACACCTCTAGGATGGGGGTCAGAAATGGATCACAAATGTCAGGCATCCAGTAACCCTCCCCGCCTTGATGATATGTAAACCTGTAGGTAGGCAAGTTTTTCTGGTGAGAAGGTCCTTCATCAGATTCTCAGTGTCACCTCTGACCTAAATATTTTTAAGATCCACTGAAAACACAGATGCCTCTAAGTCCCTTCCATTCTAAGAAGCTGATGGGACACCTCTCAGGCTCCCTTCCTGATCTCTGAATGCCTATGAACACTGAAAAAGACAGAGCTACCACTTCTTATCCATCTCAAATCCACATACTGCCTGATCTCTAAGATTGTAAATTCTGCTTAATCTTCCACTGCCCTATTTCCCGTTCCCAACCACCAGAGCCACCTGGTGAATTCTGAAGATGTTATAAGTTATACAGTCTTGAGATCCTGCCCCCGGTGCTTCACCTTCAGAGCTGAGGTCCCAGCAATGGCGGGCATCAGTCATCCTCATAGGCAGAGAAGGAGGCAAGGGGATGAATGAACTATCAACATACACACACACATGCACACAAGCACCACTTAGAACTTGAAATCAGAAAGGCCAGACCACTTGTGTGACATCAGAAACGAATGAAATGGCTATTGCTGGTTAAGTCCCAGCAAGATCAGATGTCCCTACCACTACAGAACTCATAGTCCTGAAGAACAGACGAGTAAACTAGAGATACCATGATGAGTGCTATGATGGGGAAACAAAGGGACATCTAACCCCCATTTGAGAGGTCAGGGAAGGCTTCGTGGAGGCAGGGGCATTACATCAAAAACCAAAAGCACAAATTAACCAGGCAAGGTGAGGAGCAGGATTGGAAAATGGAGGAAGAGAGAAAGGGGAGGAGAATTCCAGCAACATGACAAGCAAGGGCCATGGAAAGGGGAAAATGGCAAAGATGCCTCCCCATGATCATGTGGCTGCCCCTTCTGCCTCTTCCTTTGACTCTGCTCTGACTGGAAGGAATTGTCCTTAAAGAGGCTCCCTAACCCAAGGCTCTATCTCCCCACTTCGGACATTCCTGAACATGTCCCTGCAGGGAATCTGAAGCACATGTGTGCACATATACACATGCACACACACATGCATATCTGTGCACATGCATGCATATACACACACAGACCCTCTACAGGCACCATTCCACTGGCCTGCTGTGCACCATCCTGGATTATCCTATTGTCCACTTGGCTAAAGCAGGGATGATATTTCCCAGAAGCCCCCTTCTCTGTAGGGTTCTGGGTTACAGTTGGCCAAAAGGAAAATCTGCAGGAAGTCAAGCCCAGCCGATACTCTGAAGGTCTTCAGCATACTAGTAGGATAAAGCTCCCAGCAGAGCCTACTTGCATGTCCACCTCCTCTCCCGACAGCAGCCCCCGGAATCATTCCTTGTATGACTCAATGAATATTCCCAGAGGTACTGTAGGTAAACATCCTATATGTAGTGTAAACATTCCATAAAGTAACAGTCTCCAAACTGCTTTGATTGCACATCCCTGAATGCAGAAAAAGTTTGTATGTATCCTCTAATATGTGTATATTTATTTATAAATGGTATTCATATATGACTGTACTAAGATACTATACAATGTATAAAACATATACAGAAATGGAAATTTTAAAAGAATGACATATCAATCAGGGTCTTCTCAATACAGTGCCGCTGAAGTATAGCTATTACTTCCCACTGCACATTGAAGCTGCAAGTGCCCCCCCCCCCCCAAACTCTAGATTTCACATCTCTGTGCTCAAAGAGCCTCGCAGGTGTTACAGACAGACTTATAACAACCGCACGCAGCACTGGGGGAGAGAACTCTCATGCAGAGGCTGGGAAACAGGCAGAGCAGAAGCTCCCTGAAGCCAGAACCATGACACATGAAGCAAGGCTGTAGGCAGCCATCCTGTAACCTCCTGCCAGAGAAAATAGGAAGCAACTGTGCAGAGAGAATGAAGTCCAGGAGCCCAAGACAGCCCTCCAGGACAGCCAGTGATCCTAGTACATCCCATCTCCCTGAGGCCCAGCTGCATTCCTGCTGTTGGGCTCCATGGGACATTCTGCACTTTTTCTTTCTTTAATTGGGCCTCATGGCATGTTGTCCTGATGTCCACTAGCAACACACCAGCAGGCTGCCCCACCTTCAGCTTGACCACCAGGAGGAAACAGCCCTAAGGATTTTATAGATGAGCCCTGGTCATGTTACACATCCCTAGGCCCCTTCCCACTGGGCTTCTTCCCTTTGCCGTCGCACATTACACATACTATGTTTTTACAGGCACTAATTAGCTCAAGGTGGTTTCTCCGACAAGTATTATTAGTCCGTCTGCCCCTGGCCACAGCACCAGGAGCACTCACTCGATTGAGCATATCTCATTTGCATCATGAGCCACAACCAGGCATTATAATACGTGCACCCAGAATCTAAGTTACAGAAAGCTACGGGCACCCTCTAATTTGTCAGAGAATGTTCATTTCCATAGTCTAGCTTTACAAAAATACAACTGATTGACTTTGTTTTCTTCTAAAATGAAATAAAGTATATGCTAGGAAAGAGGATTACTTGCTCCAAGAGTGAGATCATCATTCTGGTTTGGACGCTTTTGTCTGTTAATGTTTTGACTCTGGGGAGCAACGATTTGCCACCCCCACCTCCTCCACCAAATTCTCTCTCAAGCAGAAAGACTGCAGTTGGATTGAGGCAACCAACCCAAAAGTTTACAAGAATAATTTGGTCAAATGAACCAAAGGAAGTATGTTTCTTCACTTAGTGGTTTGGACAACTTCAGGGTCAAGAAAGAGATTACAGACCTTCTCTGAACTCAGAGTGCAAACTTCTGCTTTGCCGTGATCTGACCACACGACCTTGGCTGCTATAAATTGCAGACTTTGGTTTCCTACCCAGAAATCTGGTGTCTTATCCAAAGTGGCACAAAATACTTTCCCAAGTATCTGATGCACATGAAAACATGCTGGTCAAGGTGCCTATAGTCCCGCTGTATGTGCCTGCCCCTCTCCCCAAAAAGGAGTAGTATAATTTTAACACGTGTTCCCAGAGTCCCAGCACGCCAAGCCTACATTCTTACCACAAGCTAGGACCCTTTTCTGTTAAATGGATCTAAATGGCAAACTCTCTGTGGCGGCCAGGAACACAGGGTCAGCCAGAACACACAGACGGCAGCAGCATCCTGCCATTCTGCTGACAGAAGGAGAAAAATTTTGGAACTTGCATTTTCTATTACGTTTAATCTTGACTCTAGACCCAAATCAGCTAGCTGTTTATGCTCCCTCAAAACAGTAGCAACTAGGCTGGCTGTGCTATCCGTTTCATTCCTTCTCCACAAAAGCCAGAACACACAGCCCCAGTGTACAACTGTTCTCACACACACATCTCCAAAACATCCCCTCCTTTATAAGATGCCAGATTCACAAAGCATCACAACCCCTACCCTCTGACCTGCTCACACCACACTACCAGCTGAGTGACCAGCTACTACATTTCAATCTGGAGCTCAGTTTCGGGAGAAACAATGACCTAGTGTGAAGGAAAGTTAGAAAGAAACAGCAAAGGGCCCACCAGCCCAGGATCAGGAGATTCTTCAGCTTAGCCTTTCATTTTTTGAACCAGCCCGGGGGGAAGCAAAGGGGAGCAAAGGAGACTTAAGAAGTCTGTGTATCTCACCCTTGCAGTGCCCCAGAGGCACCACCAGGATTTGCCTCCCTTACAGAGAATAAGAGTCTCTAATGATTTATTTTTGTGTATACACCACGCTATAAAAATCATGGACACTCTGTTTTCCAAGTAAATAGATCAAGATCTGATAGCCATTCTTGGGAACAATTTTGCAAACTTTAAATCACAATTGTTTTGCGGTTCTTAGTTACTCCCTATCTCTTTTCATTGGAGGAGGACACCATGAGAGAACTCCAATAAAACAGACCCTTGAAGAGGTCACGGTCCGGAATACAACACACACAGCACACACAGCTTAGGGGCACTAACAAAATGAAAACAGGAAACAACAGTCCAGGAGTAGAATGAGTGGATACTGTAAATAATGACAACCCCCCACCCTCCCACACACTAACTGCTTATGGGAGCACAAGGCTGGGGTGGTCATAGGAACAGAGATCAGACTGTGGTTACCAGAGCAAGGCATGGGGAGGGAACTGGAGGAAGGTCAAAAGGTTCAAACTTAGCAGTGCCCTCGGCGGTCCCAGATCTGTGTCTTGCTTTAATAGTGCTTGGACGGAACAGACCCAGAGACGCCCCTTCTTCCAGCCTCCGGCCTCTCTCCTGCGCCTCAGCCAGTCCCCACCTTCAGAACCACCTCCGGGACCAGCCAACACACCAGTTGTTTTTCTACCTTAACTCCCTATCGCCCAACAACCATGAGCTCCCAAATTCCTCAGCATTATCCCACCCACTGAGGTGGAGGCTGCGGCCAACCGCCTGGCCAGCCTGTGTCTGCCGCCGCCTGCACCTACCTCTCTCTAGGCTTCTATTTCGACCTTGACGTTGTGGCTCTCGAGAGCGTGGGCCACTTCTGCGAGTTTGTGGAGAAGCCGAGGGCGCTGAGCGTCTCTTAAAGCTGCAAAACCAGCGCAGTGACTGCATTCTTCCAGGACGCGCTGAAGCCTCCCCAAGACGAGTGGGCAAAACTCAGGCGCCATGGCAGCCGCCTGGCCCTGGAGAGGCACCTGAACCAGGCCCTTTGGAGCTGCAGGCCCTGGGTTCTACCCGCGCAGCCCCTCATCCTGTGACTTCCTGCAGAACCACTTCCGGGGGAGGAGGTGAAACTCATCAAGAAGATGGGCCACACCTGACTCACATCCGCAGGCTGCGGGCCCCAGGCTGGGCTGGGCGAGTATCTCTTGGAAAGGCTCACCCTCCAGCACGACTAAGAGCCTTTGGAGCCCAGAGGCCTTTGCGAGGCCCCTCTGCATCCCCTGGTGTCTGGCTTTTACCTGAGCTTCTTCCCGAAACTACTAACCATTCTTTTAACCACCCTGAAGCCCTCTCCCATGCATTGGACCAAATGAAACAATAAAGCTTTTTGCAGCAAATAAAAAGGTACAAACTTCCAATTATAAGGCAAATAATTACTAGGGATATAATAGAACATGATGACCAAAGTTAACACTGCTATATGATACATAGAAAAGTTGTTAAGAAAGTAAATCCTAAGAGTTTCATCACAAGAAAATTTTTTTGCTTTTTCTTTATATTATACCTATATGAGATAATGAATGCTAACTAAACTTATGCAGTAATCATTTCACAATATATGTAAGTGAAAGTATTATACTGTACACCTTAAACTTATACAATGATTTATATCAATTATATCTCAATAAAATGGGGTAGGGGAGCCATAGGTTCTGAGCTTTTCTTTGTTAAAAAGATTTTTATAACTGATTCAATCTCTTTATTTGTTATAGGTCTATTCTGATTTTCTATTTCTTCTTCAGACTGGTTTGATAGTTGGTAATTCCAAAAATCTGTCCATTTAATCTAGGTTATCTAACTTTTTGGTATAAAATTGCTCATAGGATTTGGTTCGAGTCCACTACACTTCTGTAATATCAAGTATTAATGTCCCCACTTCCATTTTTTTATTTTAGTTATTTCCATCTTCTCTTTTATTTCTTCACAATCTAGCAAAAAGTTTGTCAAGTTCATTGATCTTTAAAGAACCAACTTTTGGTCTCATTGATTTTCCCTATTGTTTTTTTAATCTCTGTATCATTAAAGTTAGGTTAATGGTTTGAAGTATTCTTTTTAAATTTAGGCATTTACATAAGCTACAAATTTCCCTTCTGTAGCATCCTCTAAGTTTTGGTATATTGTGTTTCCATTTTCATTCATTTCAAATCATTTTCTAAATAACACTTCATTTCTTCTTTGACCTATTGGTTGTTTATGAGTCTACCTTCATTTTTATAGTGTTAAGAGCAAAACTTCTAATGTCTCGAATCCCTTCGGGTTAAGTAGTTCTTCTACCTTCTGGATCCAAATTCCTCTCATGAGGGTCCATTCTTGTCACTGGTTAACCAGGAAGCACAGCACCTTTGTTCTTTTTAATAGAAACCATAAAATGTTATGTTAAAGAACAATTATCAGAGGTAAAATCATGACTCTTATAGCTATAAGATGAACATGTGCTAAAAGATTATACTGACCTTGTTATTAATAAAGGAATCAGTAAGAATGTTACAAGTTCAAAGGAGAAGTCCAAGAAGCACAAATCTGTATGGATTAAAGGAATGATCTAATCAAAGGTTGAACTGAATTTACAAATAGACAACAAATTGGCCTTTTCTTTTTCTTTTTTTCATTAAAATTTAACTCCCTCAGCTGAAAGTCATTTTAAAAGATAGGAATCACTGGGCCATTGCTAGCAAGAAAAAGAACAGGTCCTGGGGTATGAAGCCACCACCAGCAGATGGAGAAGGCAACATGTCCACTGTCCTGGGGCTGACGGGCTTTTCTCCTACATCATGTAGGGAGAAGACAGATGTAAGTTGTTTTGAAAGAATTTACACTGGCTATAGATATAGATAAAGGGGGTGGGAAAAGGTAAAGTGGGACGGATACCATTGTAATTAACCCAGTTATTAATTAACAGGAAAGGAACAGGGGGAGGCCTGATAATATAAGCATGCCATTTGTGCCTGAAAGCTGCAGTTTCACACTCTCCAAGTCTGTTTCCCGCAGATCCCCAGGGAAGGCACTGGACAAAGAAAGAACAGACACATGCCCACTAAGGTCTTTTGATGGTAGGGAAGGTGATTATCTGTCAGTCACACCTGGGAGCACGTCATTGGCCAGAATAGGCATGGCCAGTGCAAGCACATGAAATCTGAGACACAAACACTCCTGAACAAAGGAGCCTCCCCACATCCCCCCCCCCCACACACACACACACCTTCTCTCCCGCTCGCTGCTAGGGTTAACTCCTGGCTTGCCGGGCTCTCGGGCTCTGTACTTGCCCACATGGCCCACGGCCATGTGGACCACACACACAATGGACTGATGTACTAAAATTAGGCCGATGCGGTGCCAGACTCAACACCACCAAGGAACAGAAACTTTGGACTCTGGCTCTGCTTCTAGCTCGGCTGGATTCCCCAGCTGCACCTCTTCCAGGACTGGATTAAGGGAAATGAGACTTGACAAACCCAAGAATAAAATTCCACGCAAATAAAACCTTCTACCACATCTCATCTTCCCATGGGGATCTCTGGAAATTCTTATTCCAGCAGCACCCCAAGAACCCCACTTCCACTAGCAACGGAGAAGAGCAGTCCACTCAATTCTCTGATGACAGGACAGGTGCAGACTTCAGGAGGAAGAGTTGGTTTCGGTGGATTGGCTGTGAGCAGCGCTCTGGGAAGTTCCTATGTAAACAGGAAGTGGCAGCTCCAGGGGAATAGCCACCTGGAAGTTAATTCAATAAGTTCTAACACGCACTCAGGAATGTGAGCAGTGTTGTTAGCTGACCCCCAGCTATTCTGTCTCTTTCTCTCACTCTCCAGGCTGCTATCATTCAATTTAGAATGTCTCAGAATTTTTCTCCTGGCATTTTTAACCACACTGATAGATTTTTTTTCCATGTCTATAAACAGCAATTCTTTTGCATTGCTACCAGTCATCTACAACTTACAGAGATCTAAAACAGACCAAAGGCAAGAAAAGGCGAGAACCAATACCTTGGAAGGGAGTTCTCTACATGACGCATAGTTTTTTATTGGAGACACCCAGGAATCTTTTCTGCTTATTCCACATTTCCTCACATGACATAGAAAATAAGAGAAAAGCTAAAGTTGTGTGTGAGAAAAGGAATTAGCAGAAGCCACTCCACCACTAAGTAAAAATGAGAACTAAAATGGGAAAAGATTAATGGGCTTCCTGGTAGCATCAGGCCCCAGGCCTGCAGTGCAGTTAGGAGGTGACCTGGGGGAGGAGGAGGGAACACTCGCATGAAATGAGTCTCTGCCCCCAGGCACATGCCACTCCACGGGCGTCAACAGTAGTGGAACCTGTGGGCTAACGTCCAGATCTCTCTGCAAAATGAGGCGGAGGCCTAAATGAGAGGGGCCCAAAGGCACCGACACAGGACAAATAAACCAATCTGGGCTACGAGGTGGCAAAACCTGGCCTTGTCACTGCTTCCTGGAAGGGGACATGAGGACTCAGAGCTTGTCAAGAATGACTAACAGAACCGGTTTTGCATGTAGGCTGGGGAGGGAGGTTTCCTGGAGCCCAGGAGCAGGGAGCATGTGTAGAAACCCAGGAGTTTTCCCAAACCCACCCAGGGTCCAACCTGGCATCTATCTTAGGAGCTCACAAGAGGATAGGGTTGGGCACTGCCTTCTCAACCAATTAGCCCTCCCGTGAAACAGCCCTTCTAGAAATCTAGAAAAAAATAGTAACTTTCAAATACTTTCAGACAGGCATTATATAAACATTCAACTTTTATTATTTGGCTTTAGGCGATACTTCATTTTCAAGTGAATTGAGATATACAGTTTAATTCAGATATTACATCTATTCTGTTTATATTTGGTAATGAACATATTGTTTTATAGCTTTTGAACATATGAAAGTTATTTGTACATCTGTTAATAATTCTCCTCATAAGCCAGTAAGGCCTGTACATGAAAAGTCACCACACAAAACTTAAAAAAAAAAAGTCACAAAATCCAAGGAAAATAAATTATTTCAAGAAAAAATATTTCCATCAAAAGTAGGTCTAGACTCTAGGGGCTGAATTATTAAAGCACTGTCCCTGGTCGTCATTTTACCCAGTAAGCATTACTTGGTTACAATTGCTTTTTAAATGGGCATTTATTCCATCCACGTTTTTTAAGTGTACAGTTTAATGGCTTTTACTATATATTCAGAGCAACTACCACCACAATCAATTCAAGAACATTTTCATTACCCAAAAAGAAATCCCTCACCCCTTAGCTGCTCCCCTTTCCCCCAGCCCTAGTTCCATCCACGGTTAGGAATAAAAACGTATCTTTTATTAGAAGACAAAAAGCTATGGAGAACACACTGAGTGTGTCCTTAGCATATGCACTTGCAAAGCCAAGGGCTGGCCCCACACCCCCTTCCTGCTACTTTAACAGGGCTTGGCTGTTCCTCTGTCACATTAGCATTTCTTTACTCTTCCTGCCCAGACAAATGGGATGATTGTTCGGGACAGGAACTTCCCAGAAGACTCATCAGCTCTTCAATAGGAAGCAGCAACAGACAGTTTAAGTCCTAGGGTTCTTTGAAACCCTCAAAAACCTCCTTTCTGTTTCCACCAATCCTGCACCGTGATGTCATGAATCTTACCCAATCCCAACCAAGTTCGTGCTCTGAAAGCCGCCTTAAAGCAAACGTGTCATTCTCAATCATCAGACCTTGCCTCCCCCTACCAAGACACCGCCAACACTTCGGCATTGCCAGGTGGTCAGCAATGAACTCAACTCTGTCTTATCCAGAGTGAGATCTGGGGACAACTCTGGAGGGCAGCAAGCCTGAGTCCCCCCACCACCCCCCACCCCCCCACACACACAGGCCTAGAAGTCACTTTGAGGGGCCACTGATTCCCTTTCCCTGCCTGCCCCAGGGCCCCAATATCATCAGGAATCCTGTGGGCGCTGAATGAGGGAGAGGTTCAGTTCGTAAAAGAAAAACTGAGGTGAGAATTTCCACATGCAACCCCCCCAAAATGGCAATCTCAGGGTTCATGTAGAAAGTAACCTCACCTGAGGGAGCTAACAGGCCCTGCCGCTTCCCAGGAGCAGCTGGAGGGACCACCAATGTGCAGTGAAGTAGAGGGTAGCTTAAATAAAGCACACATGGATGCGGCAGGGAATCCAGGCGGGAGGCCGCGGTCTCCACTCCTCCTAACAGCCTTTGGAAGCCGGCAGAGCCCTCTGGACAGCTGCCGGTGTGCATGCGTGTGAGCCTGGCCTGGGAGGGAGTGCTGCCACATGCACATGTGCACAGTAGTGGTGGTGGAAGGAAGGCAGGTGACTTCCCAGGTGTACCTGCCAGGGGCTTGCTCAAGTCTAGCATCTTGCATTACATACCAGGAGGGGAGCATCTGCACTGCAGTGAGGGCTGCCGCTCAGGCCTGCCTCAAAGCCTCTCGGGGGGGCCACGTGCTGCCACGGCAGACCCCTGTAAGGCAGCTTGCATGTCATTTCCCAAGGAAACCTGATTTTTTTGTTTACCCCTTCATTTTAGCATTGGTATTGATACTGTTGTAATTTAACCTAGTTATTAATTAACAGGAAAGGAGCAAAGGGAAGGCCAAATATGCAGTTTAACACTCCCCAGGGAAGCCACCCATCTCGCTGGGGAAAGAGCCTGAACAGGGTGGAGAAGAGACCCATGCCCAATAGAGTCTGGGTGATACAGGGAAGGTACCTGTCTGTCAGTCACACCTGGCAACAGGTCATTGGCGAGAGTAGGCGTGGCCACTGCAAGCACAGGAAGATCTAAGATATTTAATCTCCTAAACAAGGGAGTTTGCTCTCTTGGTTCACACTCTTGGGCTCTTGCTCTCTTGCCCTCTTACACTCCTGGTCTGCAGGGCTCTCGCGCTCCTGTACTCACCCACAGGGCTCATGGCCATGTGGGCCTCACACAGTGGACTCATGGGCTATAACCAGCCTCATGCTGTACTGGACCCAGCTCCATCACTTTGGAGACTGAATTTGCTTCTAGCTCTGCTGAATCCCCAACTGCACATCTTCCAGGACTGGATTATGGGAAACGGGTCTTTGGAAATCCAAATAAAAATGATTCATCCTCCTGTGAGAGTCTCAGGAAATTCTTTTCCTCAAGATATCTTAAGGACCCGACCCCAGCACCCAGTGGGGAAGGGATACCCCACTTCCACTAATAACAGTATAGTGGAGCCAGAAGAAGATGTGTGATGGCTGTGAGTTACCTCTGGGTGGATAACATTAGCCCAACAACAGAATTTTAAAATTCGCATTTGGAGAAGTAAAGGTGCTTTTACTGTAAAGTGATGTATTCCTGGTGCAATAATGCAAATTAAATCAAGTGTCTGAGAAAATCAACTTGTTTTTCTACAAGTGTTAGGAAAGTAGGTGACTTCTACAGTTCTTCCTAAAAAAGAACAAACTAATTTTTATTGAGAATTTATCATATCACGGGGGCATGATCCTGGATGTTCTCATGTGACTTGTGCTATTTAACAATAACAATAACTCTGTGAGACAGATATTGTTATCAACATTTTACAAGTGAGGGATTTGTGTCTCAAGCTCAGCAACCCCAACTTAAGGGCACATGAATAGCAAGTGACAGAGTCGGGATTCAGTCATCTGGTTGGTCTAATAGGAATCACCATGCTCTTCCCATGACCCAATCTTGCTTCTCTCTTCTTAGAGTCCAGAGTGCAAGAGAAAAATCAATTCAAAGCTACAGTCAAGGCATTGCTGGCCCGGCAGTGACCTTGTTGGAACATAAAAGGTGCTCATGGGAGAATTTATTGCAGGTCCACAATATGCACTCTCCCCTTTATCCATCAGAAAAAGAACCCGAAGTTTAGCTGGTAAAGGGGGCCATAAGACTAGGTTCTGGCAAACAGGAGAGAAGTACGGGCAATGTGTTGACCTCAGAAGCCACCAAACCAGCCCTAAACCAGCCACGAGGACTGATAAAGGAGAAAGAAATTAGTTCTACCCTATTTCAGTCACTATATTTTGGGATTTCTTGTTTCAGCAGCTAAGCCTGTATCCTAATGAATACAAGAAACTTAATCCAAGAGACTTAAAAGCCTATGTATTCCTCTCTAGGCTAAGAATTATCCTTGTAGCTTCTTCAGCATATGTCCTTGCTTAGCACCCACTTCAGAAGGGGTACACAGGTACATTCCTCCTGGGCCTCTGTCTGAATTCTTGCAAACTCCAAATCTAACTTTACGAGATTTACTTGTAAAGATGACACTATACCAGGCATCACGATTCATTTCTTTAAACCCATATTTTCCCCAATGTCCTTATTTGGGAAATGTCACCTACCCATATTTAGCTATTGGACAGGTGGTCTGTCTCCCGCCCCCCCCCCGCCCTCCCCCCCTCCCTCCCCCCCCCTCCCGTGGTTTCCGGGTGCCCCCGGGCGGGCATCACCTCATCTGAACTGAGGCTACGCTCACTGTGCTGTCAGGTGACACTGTTCTTCAGCAGCTGCATCTAGTTTCACACACACGCTGGCCAGTGGGGTTGCCATGGCAGCTAGCACCATTTAAACGCTGGCAGGCTGGCTGCCTGCCAGGCCCAAGTTGTTGGTAATCCTGTCTTGTTGGTTAGCAGTAAGACAGACAAAACACCTTTTATGACCATTCAGTAACAAGTGCTTTTTAAAAGAGCTGAAAGGGGTGGGGTATCTGTTGGAATCCTGTGACCTATTTAGAGACCCCGGCTTGGACACCTTATGCAATGTAGTGTTTCAGCCCCGCTGCATATAGCCTGCCATCATTACCTGAGATGAAATAACAGCTATAGGTCAATCTGTTCTAGCCTGCCATTTCCTGCCTTCACGATAACCTATTACCAATCCAAGATTGATTAGCTGTGACATCTGCTGCGATCCATGATCAGAATAATCAGCACAAGCAATTCACTTTGGCCATGACATTTTTAGTAAAGAGCTGCAGTAGAGAATGACATGCGTCTGCTCAGTAGTAGTAGCTTATAACTAACAGCATTATTTATCCACCCAATAACAAGCAGTATAATGAAAACATTTTCACAAAGAGAAACTAGCATCCTCCTCTACACATTGAATTACAAATGCTATACAAATGCTATACTCTATCGCCACTCAGCCTCTACTACAATATAAATAAGTATACTTTTATATTACATAGACTATACATTTACATATTGTAAACTATACATTATATTATGTAATATAAGGCAACTCTGTGTGCGTGCGTGTGTGTGTGTGTGTGTGTGACCACCTATTACGGAGGCATCGCTAGAGCTAATCTTAAATTGAAACAGATGGAATCACCAACTATGCTGACAAAAAGACTGCTACAGAATTAAACTGACATATGGACCTGTGCTTTTTATGGCATTTGATTGGATTTTTTATGGGCTTGACCTTGTCACAGGAGCAGAATCCATCATCTACAAAGTCATAAAACACAAGTGTCACCTCAGCACAATATTCTAAACTTGTTAACCGATTCTCTGCTAGACACATACATCTACTGATCCATTCTTAATTGGCTTGTTATACAAAACATGTTATAAGTACAAATAGCTAATAAATTGTAACCGGCCTCTGAAAGAGTAAAATAGCAGTTGCCACCCAGGGAGCTTTCAGTCACCTAATCCAAGGAATGCATCTCAGGCTCCTTCTCAATTAAGAACTCAGGCACCCCGTAGCAGTGTCCACCTCTCTTCCGCACTAGTCACACTGGAGCCAGGTCTGCAAAGGGCCGAGCCCTGGGCATCTTCCCCTGGGTGGTCCCTTAGATCTCTGTGGCCTGGCTGGGTCCACAGAACTAACTGGAAGCCAAGGCCAGGCTGAGGAGCCGTGTGGTCAGGTTTCTCACAAATGCTTCCTCCACGGGGACTTCTCTGGGTCTCCTTTGTACGTCTTCTGTGTGGCCCTTCCTCCATCCCCACTGCTCTCCTTTCCTGTGCTCATGATCTTCACTTAATATGACTTATTCCTCCACTCTTGCAGTCTGCCTACCCAAGCTGCTTCAAACCCATCACCACACTTCTCACCATAATACCCTGAAGTTAGGGTTGGAGGCCAAAGTGGCACAGTGAAGCAGAAAGGAATTTATTGAAAAGATATTAGCAAAGAAACAAAAAGACACACAATAAACACAACAGAATGGTCAGAGTTGGGTAGAGGCCGAGAGTAAAGAGATAAAAATGAATCAATCAAAGCTAAAAAATGAGAGAGGATGCACATGGACCTGGGATAATAATGTGGCATGAACTGAGGAGTAGGATTCATCTAACCCTCCGTACCTGAGGAACACAAATGCGGGGTGGGGTGAGAGTCTGAACTCTGATAAACTCACATGATTTTCAGAAAACCTGGGCTGGGAAAACAGATAATGACCACAGCCAAAATCACACTAAGATGTCAGACTGGCTATGTAAGTCTGCTGGGCACTGCTCATCCCAGCCAGTGTGGGGTGCCCCAGCTCCTCAGGGTATGGCTCCTACACAGGGTCCGTGGTGTGCGCTCTGCCTGTAGAACCAGGTCCTGTGCCTGGAACCAACCTGCCAAAGAGGTATTTGGCTTTTTTAGCTTCTATTCAGAAGCCAGGATCTATTTCCATCCTAAATTAAGGGAATTTCCTAAAATAACAGACCAATACCCATCCTTTCATCTATTTTGTGGCTTTGGACAACTCAGACCTGGTACTGCACCCAACTCAAGAGAAAACTCAGATTAGTTCAAAGGAGAAGCTGCTCCCTGCTCGGACACGTTTCGGGTTCTGTGAAGGAAGCTTCTCTACATCTGATCTGGAAACTAAGCTAAGGGAGTCTTCCATCCCATGATTTCTGAGGATCACAGGCAACAAAAGTGTTAACATTCCGGCTAAAGTAAGTTCTGTCCATTTAGAGCGCAACAAGCACATCTCCTGTGTGTGAAAGTTCACCATTGACGAGTATGAATTCACATGCGTGAATAGTGAAACTGAGGAAATACCATACATGTACAAGCTCACTCTGATCATTTCCCCACCACTTTACATGAGAGTTTCATAGCAAAAAATAAAAATAAAATAAAATAAAGTTACCATCTCAATAAATACTAGGCAACTAAATCTGAAGGAAAAGACCCCAAACCAAACTTGAACTGTGCCAGGCCTGAGCTGCGGGGTTGTTGTTAATGTACACTTGGGGCAATCCTTCCTGATCTGTCCTTCCAGTTTCAAACACTTAGACTCTAACTCACAATGAGCAGTGCTCATTATTTGTGGAGATGGACCTAGGTTCTAGGATCATTTTAAATGGGCGGTGTTACATGTTAACACATGTGTGCAGCTTAAATGCACCCAAAAAAAGAATGCCTCAAAATTCCTTCAACACTTCACTTCAATGCCCAGTAGCCTAACTCCTCTATGCGGTTAACGTGGAAAAGACATAGCAATGACTTCTACTTGCAGCTGAGAGGGCAGGTGAGGGCCAGGGCTGCTTCCCCCTCTGCCGCTCCTGGAAGGCGCCTGGCGGTCATCCCTCAGCCCACAGCCATGGTCTTCCTTCTCCCTCCACCACTAACCAGAAAGCTGCCCACACAAAATGCTAGCCTAGGCTTCAGAAAATACGTAGCAAGCACGTATGTGTGTCCTCACAACGTGGTCACCCAGCTCTGTTTACACATCTCCTGTGACAAAGAATTCAAAGGTGATCTTCTAAATTCCTTCAGCCAGTCTTGAGATGTCTCCACTGAAGTGCTCTCATCCAGGTAGGCCCATCCCGCAAAACAGCGCAGCCTCAGGAGGGGCTCAGGGGTACAGCTTCCCCCTTCCTCATTCAGGACCAGCTCTCAGTAACCAAACCTGAGAGCACAGTGACCTTGGCCACCATCATCTTGGAGGCTTACCCTGAGCTCACTCACAACTTAAGTACCAACCTCTGACCACACTCCCTGGTTAGACACCTGACCTCATGCAGCCCCTTACAGGAGGCGGCTGGTGTGGTGGCTGAAGGTGAACACTGTTCCTGCTGCTGATGGGCTAGGGGCGTCCTGAGCAAGTTTATAACCTCTCAAGGCTTCTATCCCAAACGTACAACGATGGGCCCAGGAAGTGCTATCCTCCCAGAAGCAGACAGCCCCCAGTCTGACTGGCAACAGCAATGCTAGACGAGCACTGTAGTGCGGGCCAAGGCTTCACTCACCAGAGCATATGCCCTATAGTCTGGACACCACATGCATTAGAGAGCTTTCACCTGCAGGAAGAGGGACTCCATCCAGCACTGCTCATTATTTGTGGAGATGAACCTAGGTGCTAGGATCATTTTAAAGGGACTGTGTTACATGTTAAACTTGATTTATCCCTCATGTTTAGACTCACAATTCCCACTGCCATAGCAATTTCTGAACTAACTCCAATGGAAGTGATCCCACACATACTGAAGTGGAAAAAATATTTACAGCTTGGAAAATACCCAAGTGCTGCTGATGGTAGAAGCTGTAACTCACTGCTCCGCTGGGTTTCTTCCACCGATCCAAACACAGAAGCCATTACACCTCAGAGCCAGGAACCACCCCCACTCAAGTCACAACACCCCTCTTTCCCTTTAGCTACCCTCGGATTTTTCACGCATGGAAGTGTCTTCCAGTAATGACTGAAGTAATTCAATATATGCAATATTTCAGATTATTATTCTCAGTAAGATAAGCATTGTCATAGCCAATCAAAACTCGCTATATACTCAGCAGCTAGCAAAACTTTTGCCTGTTAATAGTGGCTCAATAAATATTTGTTGAGTGAGTAAACCAGTTAACCGGCTCCGACTTGCAGCCCCTGGCATTCAAGGCACCTATATGGTTCAGCTCCCACAAGTTGATTCCTTTATGTGATTTCTAAATTTGCCTGAAGCTGGTTGATTCAGAAATCAATGAAACTTTTAATAGAACAACAGAGTCGAGAAATAGACCCACATGCACATGGGGATATCACTTATGACAAAAATAGCATATTAGATCAGTAAATAACAATCAAGTAATCAATAGATGGCATTAAAACAGTTACCAAGGTAAGGCATTAGTAGTTAAAAAACAACAAAAAAGAATCCCTTCCTGGCTCTTTATACCAAAACCAGAGGCCTGGCGCACAAAATTCATGCACGGGTAGGGTTCCTAGGCCTGGCCGGCAATCAGGGCCGATCAGGGCCTTCCTTCCCCTGGCTGCTGGCTGCCGGCTGGGGCCTTCCTTTGTTCCACTCCGCCCCCTGCTGGTCAGCACACATCATAGCGAGTGGTCAAACTCCCAGTCAGTCGTACTCCCAAGGGGACAATTTGCATATTAGCCTTTTATTATATAGGATAAATTCCACATGGTCAAATAATTTAAAATGTTTTTTAAAAAGACATATTGCCCTGGCCAGGTGGCTCAGTTAGTAGGAGTGTCATCCAGTACACCAAAAGGTTGTGGGTTTGATTCCCAGTCAGGGCACATACCTAGATTGAGGTTCAATCCCAGTCAAGGCGACTACAGGAGGCAGCAGATTGATGTTTCTCTCTCACATGGATGTCTCTCTCTAAACATATAGTCAGGTGAGGACTTCAAAAATAAATAAATAAATAAATAAATAAATAGGGTCGACTGATACATACTAACAAAGACATATACTAAAGGTTTACCTTTAGGTGAAAAAGGCAAGAAAATAACACATGCATATCTATGTATTTAAAAGCCTAAGCGACCGAACGACTGGTCGACTGGTCTCTATGATGCACACTGACCACCAGGGGGCAGATGCTCAACACAGGAGCTGCCCCCTGGTGGTCAGTGCACTCCCACCGCCAACCTCCCACAGCCAGACAACCTTCTTTGGTCCCTCCCCAAGCCGGCCGGCCCTGATGACCCTGATCAGGGCCACTGGCCAACCTCCCACAGTCCCTCCCCCCGGCTGGCCAAAACTCCCACAGTCCCTCCCCTCGGCCAGCCTCTCATGGCCCCAATTGGCCCCGACTGCCAGCCAGGCTGAGGGACCCCACCCGTGCACGATTTCATGCACCGGGTCTCTAGTGAATATATAATATCTAGAAAAATACAAAAGGAATAGATGAGTGGAGGAAAAAAGGGGTCTTTTACTTTTCATTCTGTACCCTCTGTACCATTTTTATTGTTTAAAAGTATGTATTAAGCCTAGTCATTAAAAAGAACTTTAAGAAAGATTGATCTTAGCAAAGATTTTCTTCATTAAAAATGGAAACAATATTTTTAGTATTTGAGAGAACTGCTTTCAAAAGCCCATGAACACTTTTAAAAGGCTTATGTACCTACAACTAATATGCTCCTTAGTTAATTGATTAAAATAGGTCTCCAAAGACACTGCTTTCCAACCCCTTTCACATACCAGCACACCCAGATCATTGTATTGTTGTACAGCACTGGCCACCAGTGGCTGCAGCCTGCCCTGCCCCACCTGCCAAAGCCAGACCAGCATCTGAGTCTCTGCACCCCTAGGACCCAATGGCAGCCCCAGCCCACTCACTGGGAGACTCCTGTTCTAGGAACCTCTGTCAAACAACACCGTATTAGTATAATTACTTCAAATAATGAAGATCCTACAGTAAGTATATGTTACAGTTTTACAGTGTCGGAAGACAGAAAGAGTGTGGGTTACTTTTATTTTTTTTGGAAGGAGAGATAGGGTAGGCTTCTGGGGGTGCTGGTAATACTCATTTTGGATCTGTTCAATTTGTGAAAATCCATGGTGTGCTATATTTAAGACGTAGTTTTTTGGAATGCATATTATACTTCATAAAAAATGTAAAGAGTATATTACAAATTTGGTCCACTTAGTGAAATAATGAAGCTCTACAGTATCACATGGTAAATCAAAAGCTGTTGCCTCGCATCTGTGCCTTGCCAGATCCCTAGGAAAGGAGACACAGGACAAGGTCTTGTAGAAAGAATCTATTCAAACTCTTCTGAGCCTTGAAGTTATCGGGGGTAAAATTGTTTGGGGCACCCTGGCTGGGGAGCTCAGTTGGTTAAAGCATCATCTCAATACGTCAAAGTTTCGGGTTCAATCTCCAGTCAGGGCACAAACAAAAAGAAACCAATAAATAAGTGGAACAACAAATCGATGTTTCTCTCTCTCTCCCTCTCTCTCTAAAATCAATAAACATAAAAAATACTTTTTAATTGTTTGGGGCAAAATAAGGAAGAAAATTTTTTGTAGATGATATGCCATTCAGGGTTCCCTGCTAAAAGGCTTCCTTACAAACTGTCAGCGGTTTACAAAGCAGGAAACGGAGCCCTGATGTTCCGTGACTGGCACGGTACACGTCTGCCTGCCTGGAGGCGTGTCCACTCTCACTGTGCTGTACTGGCCGGAGGCCTGTCCAGTTGTGATTCACAGCTGTAACGGCAGACCAAGAAACGTCTAAAATCTAACAGGCCCCTACAGTCCAGCAGGTTGGCCTTCCTGGTTGATTGACCACAGTTTGCAAAATGAACTTCCCTAAACCCAAACAGAGCACTTGACATGGACCCTATGAGGGAGCAAAGGGAGAAAAGGGCTAAAGTAAGTCGCCTGCTTCCTGGACACGTGAGCTGGGAAATGGAACAGCCAGAAAGCCTGGGCTCGAGGGTGCTCCCTGGACACAAGCTCTGTGACCTGGAGCAAAGCCTTTAACATCGCTAAGCCCTGGCCGCTCACACCTGCAAATAGAGACAAAATGCCTGCCACATAAGGTTGTTTGAGGATTAAACAAAGCAACATATGGACAGCACACTGTGAACTGTAAAATGCGAAACAAATACAAGGTGTTGTTGTTCAGCTGTCACACCTTATTGCTGTCATCAACATCCGACCTTCCCCAAGAAAGCACTTGGGCTCTTCAAGTCTAATACATTCCCAGAAGTGAGAAACCGCCATCTTACTTCCCAAAAATCTCCCCGGGACCCTAACCTTGTGGCAATTTGCCTCTTTTTCTCCCATGAAGTACTTCATACCTGGTTCAAATTATTCAATCAGATTATTAAATTGTAATTCTTATTGATACAAGACCTCTTACGTTTTTAAAACCTTATTCTACTGATTCAGTGGTGCCCTCCCTACTAAATGCCGGTTGTGAACAAGTCATTTGTGACTAACAACAAAGTTTGCCACACAGCAAAGAGGTTACATGCATTGGGTTTTGGAGGCCTACAAAGCTAGTTCTAATCCATGAAGCATCATTTATTAACCGTGAGTCTTCGCAAATGTTACTCAACCCTCTGAGCTTCAGTTTCCTCATCAGTAAGATGACAATAAGAACAGAACTCACCTTTACAAGTCCTTTAATGCCATAATGTATGTACACCACTTATTCAGCAGAAGCCATATAAGATGGCCACAAATTGTCGCTCTTCCTGCCATTCAGAGGTAGAGTGTGATTCTCCTGCCTTTGCTTCTGGCTGGCCTTAGTTACTTGCTAGATTAATACCAGTGGCAGAAATGACATTCTGGGATTTGTGAGGATAGATCACAAGAAGCCTTTTATCTTCTGCCCACAGCTCTTAGAACATGGGTGGGCAAACTTTTTTTTTTTTTTTTAAATATATTTTATTGATTTTTTTACAGAGAGGAAGGGAGAGAGATAGAGAGTTAGAAACTTCGATGAGAGAGAAACATCGATCAGGTGCCTCCTGCACATCTCCTACGTGGGATGTGCCCGCAACCAAGGTACATGCCCTTGACCGGAATCGAACCCGGGACCCTTCAGTCCGCAGGCCGACGCTCTATCCACTGAGCCAAACCGGTTTCGGCATTGGTGGGCAAACTTTTTGACTCGAGGGCCACAATGGGTTCTTAAACTGGACCAGAGGGCCGGAACAAAAGCATGGATAGAGTGTTTGTGTGAACTAATACATGTTAACACTGCTGCTGGTGAAGGAGCAGAGGGGAGAGCAAGAGAACCCTTCGCTCTTTCAGCTCCGCGGGCCGGATAGAACAGCCGAACGGGCCGGATCCGGCCCACGGGCCGTAGTTTGCCCACGGCTGTCTTAGAACATTCGCTCTAGAAACAGCCAGCCACCATGTAACTCTAACTGCCCTGAGACTCCATGCTATAGAAAGCCCAAGCTAACTGTGTGGAGAAGCCACCTGCAAAGAGATGCCTGGTTAGTCCCAGCTGATACCGCCACCCCAGCCCAGCCACCAGGCCTGTGAATGAGCAAGTGTTCCGAGGCTCCGGCGCCGGCCACCACCTGACTGAAACTGCATGAGAAACCCCAAGCAAGAACTGCCCATCTGAGCCCAGTCAACCCACAGCACTAAGAGAAATAATAATAAATTGTTACTTAAAACCACTAAGTTTGGGTGGTTTGTTATGCAGCAATGGATATCTGAAATACTCAGCATATTGCCTGGCACCTGAGTTATAGTCAGTGCATGTCTACTGGTATTATTAGAGTGATATGGATAAACTAGAGTGATTTCAAGGCGACGTCCTTTTTAATCAAAGGCAAAGGCATTCCCACGTGCTTTCCTGATTGGAAAAGAACAGAGTAAGTTTGGCTGCAATTACAGAACTGTACAACAATTCTTCTTAACTGTTACTGATGTCGCTGTGATTAGGGGTAGGGGCAATTACAAATTATAGTGCTAGTGAGTTTTTAATTACATTTTTCTTTTTTTAATTTATCTTTATTGTTGCAAGTATTACAGATGTCCCATTTGTTTGTTTGTTTTTTCCCATTTACCCTCTCCACCCTGCCCCCACCCCTCCCAGGCCTTCACCACTCTGTTGTCTGTGTCTATGAGCTATGCATATAGGCATATAAGTTCCCATGGATATTTTTTAATAAGTAGGAAGTCAAGGATCTATGAAGAGAACAAAATTCCCTCACACTCCACTCATAAGCAAGAACAAAGATGTGCCCTTTGGTTTGTGACACGTTAGTTATGATGAATAAATAAATACAAAACATAGGGCTGCTGCAAGTGAAATGTGCAATAATACAATTCATGTTAAAAGCAGCAACATGTTCAAAGCAATAAATTATATCAATTATAATTGTAACAATACTTTTAAATTTGTACATTTTTATTGTACAATATTATAAGGTTATCTTACTAAGATTAACCTATGAGGTGGACGTTTAGAAATAATACAAGTCATCTTTTTAAATAGACGTCTTTCTTTTAAAAAATTGATATACCATATTTATTAATAGTTCCTTTTAAACTGAATTGTGTGGGGAGATCTTGAAATGACTAAGTTCATGACTCACATGCTTCTATAAATGTCTTCACGAGAAGAGCATTTTAAAAAGGCAATTGTGTAATTTGCTTTATTTTGTCACATATATTTGAGGTTTCATCAGAATCTATGTGTTTCTATGGTAGTATCTAGGATTTTCAAGATTATCCATTAGTTGCATCACACCAGAAAAAGCAGTAAGACTGTGAGTTGGGGCCTGCTGCTCTGGGAATAGCATCTCGGGCCCAGACTCGGCATCGCTCAGAATATACCTCCACATTCCACCTGGTGGTGCCCAGGGACCGAAGATCGGACGCAGCCTTCCTTTCCCTGAGTCCTGCCAACACTGACACTTCATTGGGGAAAGAAAGCCTCCATTAGCCATGGCCAACCTGCATGCTTACAGCAGTATTTCTCAGGCCTTTTAAAGACTCTACCGGCTTGTTTAAAGGGAAAAGCAACCAGGGACCCCAAAGTAGACTTTAATTATTGTGTAAATATGTACAAATAATGAAAATTTACACAAACTGTTTATGCTATTGTAAAACAACGAAGACAAATGTGTTAATTAGATACAAGTTAAACTATAAATCCAGTAACACTCACATTAGCAGTCTAATATGAGGGATGATATTGCTCTGCTAAGCTGAACCAGCTCAGGGCTGTGCTGGATTCTGAGGCCAGCACATGCCATATGATGGTTCAATTCCCTCACACTCCACTCACAATCTGTGGGCAGTTTTCAGTCTACCTTCAAGTCAGTCCAAGTGGGACTCCACTCACCACCTAGGCCAGTGGTCGGCAAACTGCGGCTCGCGAGCCACATGCGGCGCTTTGGCCCCTTGAGTGTGGCTTTTCCACAAAATACCAACTTCTGTGCATGGGCCACAAAATTTCAATCACACTGTACATGCGCGCCCGCACGTGCTATTTTGTGGAAGAGCCACACTCAAGGGGTCAAAGAGCCGCATGTGGCTCGCGAGCCGCAGTTTGCCGACCACTGTCCTAGGCATTCCCCCACTTGACCTTCCACCAGACCGTTGGCAGTAGAGTCCCCTGCTGACCACATGCATCCTCCTGTGGTCACAGTCCACCCTCCACACCGCTGCAAGGTATCGGATGGTGTCCCTGCTCTGCTTCCCACACTGGAACACAAGTCCCCACATAATCAGCCCCCCAAATCTTCTGTTCTCTTCCCAATGGTCACTCCGCTCCAGCCACACTGGCCCGCCTACAGGTCCTCAAACTCTCCAGCCAAGCCCCTTCCACGCCAGCCTTGGGGTCCCCTCTGTTGAGAGGGCCCGAAGATAAATATTCTCTTTGTCTTTGCTCCAGGCCTTCTCAGTGAGGCCTTTCTCAAGCCCTGACTTAAAGCCACCACTTCCCAGCCAGCACTCCTAGGCCCCTCTCTACTTTCTTTCTCCAAAGCACTTGTCACCATCTGTCATATGAAGTATTTATGTCTGTTGCCTCTACTAGAATGTCAGCTCCATGAGGCCAGGGGTTATGGGGCTGTTTTGTCACCTGCTGTATGCCCGACGCTAGAGGTGTCTGGTAAATATCTGTGGCATGTGCTATGGAATCACCTGGTCTTCACACGGTCCCAGTGTATGGTTTCTGTACTAACTTGGCTTCAGTTCTTTCCTCATTAGTCCGTTTTAATGGGCCTGAAAGTTGTGACACAGAGTTGTGTTATAGGATGATCACCTGGAGGTTCAGGATATAATTTTATTTTATTTCCTTAAAGAACATCATTGAAATCAATAGGCACAAAAAACCTGCAGACTAGATCAACACCCACAACTCTCCTAGGCCCATTTAGAGAAATACTAGATTAGAGAATGGTGAGAAAGCCATAGCCCCACCAATGACGAGGTCACAGAGCACACGTCAAACAGAGGCAGCTGCCATCTCGCAATGAAATAGAGGGCACGAGGGAAAGCACAGCACGGCCTAATGAGCCACGCAAAGTCTATGTCCCACTGATGACACCTGTTCTTTCCCCACCCGAGGGTATACACTGGCACATTTCAAGGCCCTTTTACATCTGATCCAAGTTTACATGCCACTTTCATTATCAGTAATTTCCACTGACAGCCAAACGGAGGTCTGCCCACCAAACATCTCCTTGGGCACTGCAGTAATTTCTTTATGGGCTTTATGTTAATTACCCCAGTAATGTATGCACACGAAATCAACCAACAAAGAGAAGCAAAAGAGGTAACTTATCAATCAGCCCCTGCCCCACCTGGACAACCACTATGACGCTTGAGTCTTTTCAGAACCTTTCCCATCTGTTGGTGCGTAATGTAAATAGAGGCACACATTTCCCTCTTCTGCAGCCAAACTAACATCAGGCATTCAAAGGCGGCACCCACAAGCCCTTCTTAGCCAATCCCCAATTCTGCCAGCCCTCATCTTAGGGACATTTGGCAATTGTCGTGTACCATCCCACCAGTTGTCAGGTGTGGTTACTTTACCTTTCCCATTTAGGCCCTAGCTGACCAAGATCACTGCTGGACTGACACCTCCAGGACAGAGGCCCCTCCCCTACAGGAAATGGTTCTGTGAGCCTGCCACCAGCAGCCATGCATCTCCAGTCATCTCTCACAGCGCAAGACCCATTAGTCAAATCTTCACTGACTTATTCAGACCCATCTTGTTGTTTTTAGGACAGAAAACGCCTCAAAGCGTAAACCTGGCCAGGTTACTGGCAGCAGAAGGAAGGGTCCCTGTGCGGAGCTCAGCATGCTCCCTGCTCGTGAGGGGAGCAAGTGAGAAGCAGAGTTAGAAACTTTTTCCTGGATGTCTCCTTAAAAGGAGGACAGACTGATGATTCATCGATGAGAAGTGCAGAAAATCAGAAAACAAATTTAAATGGTGGAAGAAAATGATCCTGCAGAGCAGAAAAGAAGAGACGCAGCAGAAGAAATGGGGTGAGCCTGCTGTTGATCATAAAATAAAAAAGCAGTCACCCGAATGTAAAACAGAATGCAGGGAACGAAGAAGAGCTATGAGCAGGTGAGCCATGAGGTCAAGGAGGCAGGCAGGATGATTTTTTTATGCCTGCAGGATTACAAGCTAACCAGAGGAAAACAAGACTTCCGCAGGTTGGTACAATTACATATGTTATTATAAAGAAAGGATGTTAAAGGCATCAACCTGCACACTTCAATTTGTGATCTCAAAGGAAAATCAACAGCTATCATTTTATTACTAATCATTTCCCTACCTCATAATTAGATTTAAAACTGAAATAAGATAAACATGGATTACTTTATGAAAAAATAGCCTTCTAGAAGTTGGTTATCAAAAAGTTTAGATAATATTTTAGCTTCTAAAATAAAACATATCTATGAAGCATGTAGTATGATGCTATGAGATGTTCTTTTAAAAAAAAAGACAACACATTGCGGGCAGATCACGTGTTTTCCTATTACACAGTGTTTTACATAAATGTTAAAGGCACGCCTTAATACCCACTGCATTTTGAAGTTATTTATCACATGTTCTTACAAGCTAATATCTTTTTAAAGTATGATACTTTGTAAAACGTTTTTTGTACTCATTCAATAGAAACTTATCTGACCACTGGGTAAAGCCAGCAATAAAACTACTGGTGCGCAATGTATTCATTAAACTTAAGCTTGCCATAAATGTAAATGCCCTGGCTAATGGTCAAAAATAACAAAACACACACACACACACACACACACACACACAAACAAAAAAAAAAACAGGAACAGTTCACTCTTTCCCCTCGCCAGCAAAGGGCAAGTTTTACATGAAACCCTGTGTGTGTGTGTTTGTGTCCCTCCCTTCCTCTCTCTGTCTCTCCCCTTTCTCTCCCCCCCCCCTCCCTCTCCCCTTCCCTTCCCTTCTAGGGGGGGTCTTGGATGGAAGCACTTTTTTAAAACATGTTTTTATTGATATTTAAAGAGAAAGGAAGGGAGAGGGAGCAACAGAAACATGGATGGCCTGGCCGTCTCCTGCACTCCCCCTACTGGGGGTAGAGCCCAAAACTCAGGCCTGTGCCCTGCCCTGGAATCGAATCAGTGACCTTAGTGCACGGGAGGACACTCAACCACCTGAGCCACACCGGTGGGGCCAATGGAGGTACTTTTTAAGGACCACACAATCTATTTGCAGACCTCAGTTAGAACAGTGATTACATGGGGCAGAAATGAAGTAATACTGGAGAATTCAAAAATTTTGACAAACAAATACAGTTGGTACGAAGGGATCCAGCCCTATGGTATCTTGTTCAAGAAGAGAAAAATGGAAGGAAAATGATTTCCCCTAGGTCCTGCTTGCTCTCCTGCAGGGCCCGCTCAATCTTCTGATAACCCAGGTCTTCTAGGAGCACCTGGGGGAACTGACCTAAGTAGCTTAGGCTACCTTCTGGGTTAAATTCTGAGCAAGCAGAAGCCAACCTCACGACCTCCAGTGAAGTGGAAGCAGGTCCGGGACCTCAGACGCAAGAAAATATGTCAGAAAAAGACTCATCGAAACAGAAGGTTCCACAGTGAGAAACTTCATTCAGCGACACCGATGTTAAATCCCACTTTCCTTTTCCTGATTTCTGCTGACAAAAGTTAGGCAGCAAGAAAGACAACTCTGGCTCCACCGGACATACGTGTGACTCTCAGCAGCTCAGGGATCACACCACAGAACTGAAGATACAGAACCAAAGTCAGCCCCTGGGTAAGTGAGAGGCGATGCTGCACTCTGGTCCTGCCGGAGACTGAACACACTTGATCACCCACCACCCAACCAACCCGCTCCCCACCTCCCAGAGCTCCTGCGCCCCTCACTCAGCTCTGTCATGTCTTTTTTCTATATAAGATCTTCTGGTAGGCTATAGATTTTATATTCCCCAGCTTCCTGCTAAAATCTAAGTTCTACAAGGCCAAAGCCCTTTGTCTGTTTTGTTCAGACACATCACTGCCTGGCACTTATAGAAGTGAAGAGATATTTTCTGAATGAGTGTCACAGAAGTAAATGGGAACGAATATTTTAATATTATAAATGAGCACATAAAAAATAAGACCAACATCACTTTTGTTGTCTTCTCGCCAAAAAGCTGAGCCAGAAGAAGCAATGAGGAAGCAATCAGACTAAGATCTTGGGACTTTCTAAGCAACTGGCCTGGGATTCTGCAAAAATACTAATGTCATAATAGGAAAAAAAAAAGAGATGAACTGCTTTAGATGAGAGACATGACAAGCCAAGGTAATACATGATCTCTGATGGAACCTGGAATTTTTTAAAACACCTGTTAAGGCTATTTAGGGACAAATGAAAAAGCTGAGTATGGACACTATACTCAGCACTATTGTTGCATTTGTGTGGGATAATGCTGTTATAGTTGTGTGGGGAACTGTCCTTTTTCCTAAAAGATATATACTGAAGTATTTAGGGGTGAAGTGTTATAATGTCTGCAATTTACTTTCAGGTGATTCAGGGGATAAAAAAAGTATTGTTATTTAGATACATTAGAAAGAGAAAGCAAGAGTGGCAAAATGTTAGCCCTGCCATGTGAGATGCCTACAGACAATTCACTGTACTACTCTTTTAACTGTTTTATAAATTTGAAATTTTTCAAAATAAGCCATGGGAAAAGCAGAGTTAAAAATAAAAGAACTCATTCTAGAGAGAGAGTGGAATCAACCGGAGAGCGGTCAGCCCAGGAGTGGGAGGGCTGTGCTCCTCACCTCCCTACACTCTCCAACTACATGAGCCCTCCAGAAAATACCTGAGATCAGGGGCCACACCTGCTCCCTCCAGGGCCTGGGGTCCATGCCACCATTCCTCCTTTGAGGCATGTTCAGATCCTTCCCACTCCAGGAAACCTTCCCAGATCGCTCCCTCCGCAGCACCCAACATATATAACTTAAACTCCACCATCTCCTACTGCACCTCCAGCATCCCATGCATCTCAAATGCCATGGATACTAGTTCCTGTGCACATGCTTGTCTTTCCTGCTCAACCAGGCATCTCCATCACAAGCAGGAACGAGAAACCCACCCGCCCTTTCTATCTCTAGCAGAGCTTGCACCACAGCAAGTACTCAAAACAAACCTTTATTAAAACACTCTGTTCCTCACTTGTCCTTATGTCTAATAAGATGGAAGATAGTCAATATTTAGCATCACACTCTGTTACTTCTGCTGTGCATGGCTCTGTGGTAAGTGTTGTCACAGGAACACAGGCCATGTAGTGTAGTACATTGCTAGTGTGTCCACATCCTGGGAAAAGCAGAGTACTCTTTGAAGACAGGCATCAAACACCCACAGCTCCCGCATGAAAGAAGCATGCAATAAATGGTAAAGGATTGAGTGAATAAATGCCTGTTCCATTTTCAAACACATTATAAATTATAAAAACTAAAAAATGTATAATAGTTGCACTGACTTGCAAGCACTAAAAATTAGCTAAACCTGTTGGACACAATTAAATTTGAAGACGTTGCCCTAGCCGGTTTGGCTCAGTGGAGAGAGCATCAATCTGTGGACTGAAGGGTCCCTGGGTTTGATTCAGGTCAGGGACATGTACCTCGGTTGCAGGCTCCTCCCTAGCCCAGGCCCTGGTGGGGGCGCATGCAGGAGGCAACCAGTCACTGTGTTTCTCTCACATCAATATTTCTCTGTCTTTCCTTCTCTTCCACTCTCTTTAAAAATCAATGGAAAAATATCCTCGGGTGAGGATTAAAAAATAAAATAAATAAATTTGAAGACTTTTTCTAATTCATGGACTCAAAATCTTTGTATGTCCCAGCACCTATTTTAAAGAGGAAGTTTTGCTCTCTATATCATTGAAGAAGGGAAATTATCATTTAAACAGTATTCCAGTTTATTAAATAAAATTTTTAAGTATTATAAAATAGTTAACTTTCATCAGCTTCCAAATTTATGTTGCTCCCAAATTTTGCAACTGAACTTTCAAATCTGAGAACAATCAGAGAAGTGATTCCACCCCAGATACTAAGTCATCAATTTCTTCTTGCAAATTTTTCTTCTAACATTTCTTGTGTTTCTTCTTGAGAATGGCTAATAAAAACATCACCAATTTGATAAGGTATCATTAAGCAGCTAGGATCTGCAAGCATGATGTCCTCACGTGCATCTCCTGGAGTTGTTTCTTTTTTGATATCTATTTCTTCCTTCTGTTCTGTGATTCTACTTGTATTCTGTGCAGAGTTGTTTATCTTTTGTTGATTTTCAAAGGCAACATTGACATCTTCTGCAGCTGCCTCTTCGTGGTGGCCGCCATCTTGGACTGGACCATGGTGAGAGTCTGTATCATTTATGTTGATTTTTTGCCCAGTACCACCAACGCTGAACCACACTTTCCACAGGGGTTCAATTTAATAGAGGAATCAGTTGTGGTAAAAAATGCATTATATTGCTAGCCTCTTTCCCCTCCTTCTCCATCCACCCCTCCCCTAAAGAAATGCTAGTTTCTGGGAAAGAAAATAAAAATATGTGTGTTAACAGAATCTCAGACTGGAAAGAAAAGTAAATGTGATGGTTGCCTAGCCCAGTCCTCCCCATACTTTACTAGAGGCCCGGTGCATGAAATCCGTGCACTGGAGGGGGGGCGGGGTCCCTCAGCCCAGCCTGAGTCCTCTCGCAGTCCGGGAGCCCTCAGTCAGACATCCTTAGTGCTGCCACAGAGGCGGGAGAGGCTCCCGCTTGCCAGCCATGAGCCCAGCTTCTGGCTGAGTAGCACTCCCCCTGTGGGAGTGCACTGACCACCAGGGGAAAGCTCCTGCGTTGAGCGCCTGCCCCCTGGTGGTCAGTGTACATCATAGCAACCGGTTGTTCAGCCGTTTGGTTGATTTGCATATTAGCCTTTTATTATATAGGATATTCATTCCTTCACCAATGATCCCAACAAATTCAAGTAACTTTACAGAGTCCCTACAGTAACGGGAGCTCACTATTGCTCAAAGCAGTCCATTTGAGGCTCCACAGCGCTGACTGATATGCCTACTGTGAGCAGGAAACTATTCCACTCTTGTGTCCTCAAGAACCACATGTGAAGGCCTGTACATATGTATCTGAAGCCCCCACTGCTCAGATGTCCCACCAAATCCCAGGTATTTGATTTCTAGGTGATGAACCACACCATACAGATTCAACAAGGCCAAAAAGAGAAGCATCATCAAGCTCCCTATCGGAAGCAGGAATGTCTTCAGTTGTCTCTTCACCATGCCACTCAGCTGTTGAGGAAGTGGCAGAAATCTCTAAAATGTTGTCAAGACAACCAAAATCCAAATATAAATCTCTTTGTGATTCTACTCAGAAGTAGTTTTTAAGTGTACACCATATACACCCAGAGAAACTAATAAAAGAAAGATCCTCTCCTCTCGCTCCTTTTATTTTCTTCTTCCTCCTCTCCTCCTCCTCCTCCTCTTCCTCCTCTTCTTCCTTCTCCTCCTCCTCCTGCTCTTTCTTCTCACTCTCGCTCTCTCTCTCTCCTTTTGCTTTTTGCCAGGGGTAATGTGTGTTAAAAATGCATACTGGGAAGCTTTCCACCTTTGGGGTTGGAACAGCTGTTGCCTCAGTATTGTTTTTGTTAGTTCTTTTTTTTTTTTTTAACATACTTAGCTGTTTTTAAGGGAGTTGTTTTTAAGATACATGCTTTATAATACTAATTGAGATTACAGTGTGGGACCATTGGCACACTATTGGCAAAAACCTAGGGTCCTAGGTATCCAGCCAGAACCCCTATCAAACACACCCTCCTGTATGGTTAGCTTCCAATAGATGGCCCAACTTATCCCAAGAAAGGTCATTCACAAAGGCTTTGGGGTAAAAACGAGGAAGTACACCCATAAGAATAATGAGAGGCAAGAATTTATAACAGGAAATCTAAAGAAATCCAAGGTGCTTGAGTCCTTGGTTTTCCCAACAGCACAAAGCATTCAGAGAATGTTCCACAGACTACTGTCAATTCCATGCGGGAGCATTCGCCAAAAGAAATGAGATCAGACCTACCCTAACACCAGGGCTCTGAAAGGCACAGGTACAGGTAGAGAAGACATGCCATCTGGCCCACTCTCACTTCCACCTGCTACAAATGACCTTCCTGCCAGGAACCTCTGACCCCACCATGGAAGCAAGAGACTACGGCTAAGAGAGATAAAAGTCTACTCTACCTATGCCTAAAACAACCTTGGGAAGCACATCCCCAAGTAATCACTAAGCAATCAAAGCTAAAAATTGGCACAAAAAGTCCCCCAACCTCTCCAGTGAGACAGCAAGAGTCCCATTAGGAGGCCCACATTTTCCATCACCTGCTCAAGAGGGCCCAACAGAAAGTGACCCCAACAGAGGGTGTGCCTGCTAGGGTCTTGGTTACACTGAGACATCAGGGAGGTGTGGCGGTGCTAATAAAAAAACAGGAAGCTTAGTGCTAGCCACATGCAACACTTCACAGATCTCCTGACACAACCAGCAAAGGAGCTCAGGGTTCCTGTCAAATTTTTGAAAGGGCTTCTGACTTATCAACAAAAGATAAACAACTCTGCACAGATAGGGAGCTTGATGATGCTTTTAAGTGTACACCATACACACCCAGAGAAACTAATAAAAGAAAGATCCTCTCCTCTCGCTCCTTCTATTTTCCTCCTCCTCCTCCTCCTCCTCCTCCTCCTCCTCCTCCTCCTCCTCCTGAAATCAAGAGAGCAAACCCAAGGTAGTTACAACTGTTCACCCAAACGCTCTCTCACCCAAATAAAATCACCTTATTTGGGTGAACAATTGAGAATATAGCCTGTCACACATCTTGTCCGGGACAGGACCAGCGAAACCTGGGGACTTAACAAATATTATTCGATGTGGATAATAAGGTCACTGGCCTTTCACGTAAGATATCCTCTGACCTAAGTAAGACTAAAATCTAGAGCCATTCTCAAAAAATTTTTTTAAAAGGCCACGAAAGTGGTGTCATATGACTGGTACTTCAAAGCCCCTGTTTGTTCAGACATTATCTTCCTGCTCTGTTTTGGGACTGTTCTCCTTTTCCAAGCTCAAACTCCTACACCAACAGAGTAGAGTCCCTGCAAAGAACAAGCAGACCAGGGTGAGGCATTGTGTCCAGGACACCACTAAGAGTGTGGTTCTTTCTCAGAGATAAGAGAAAAGGAGGTGAAGGGATTCCTTCCAGCTTTCTCATCTCCCAAGCTTGCTCACTGTCGCCTGGAATCATAGCTTGGCAGGAAATGGTCCCATATATCTAAGATGATCATCTGATACAGTCCTCTGCCTTAAAAGAAAAGATGTTATTATAGTCACTTTACAAAGGAGGTGACTGAGATACTTATCCAAAGCTGCAGAGCTAGTGAGTGGGAAAGAATGGGAACCCCGGAGCTGCCTCCTGGTGCAGGGCCCTTTCCACTGATCGGTTTCCTTACAGAAAGACATAGAGATTTATCAAACAGTGAACTTGAAAATAGTTCATGTGATGAGGCAGGGCCTGTGCCGTTCAAGGAGATGACAAGGGAGAAAACATGAGGGGGAGAGGAGGCCAAATATTTCCTACATCGTTTATTCTCATGGCCTCGCCTGACACACACAACACGTGTCGAAGTTGCTTCTAGATTCCCTGGGTCATGACATTCCTTCTAAGTCTTGGAAGGCCTTGTAAGAGTCCAAAATGACTCCTCACAAGGAAACCATGGGATCCCTGGAATTGATGTCTGGACTGTATTACAGAGCCTGGCAGACAGTGAAACCTACCCCTGAAACACTAAGAAAGGTCAACAGAGGAAGCCCAGAGCAGCATCCCATCAGCTCCCAGCTGTGGCTGAGCCGGCCAGGGGGCAGGAACGCCAGGGGGTTTGTGCGGGAGGAACACGCAGTTTGCCAGATGCCCTGGAATTGGAGGGGAACCCCACAGCCCAGTGGATATGAGAGTTCTGGCAAAGGACAGCAATTAGGAGACAGTCAGCAACACGTTCTGCCAAAGGTTCCAGAGGAGCCTAGTCGGAGCCTGGACACCCCGCCGAGCTGCTACAAGTCAATCCTCGCCTAGAATCATTTCCTCTTTATACACTTCCTGTACATCCATCTTGACACACCAGTTAGCATTGCTTTGAGCCGCGTAAGAACGGGTCTACCCCCACCGCTGCTCTTGTTTCTGGAAACGGTTTTCTTGGGACCAATGGCTTTCTTTGCCAAGGGCAGTACAGTTAGGTTCCAGCACCAAGGCTGCTGCAAACACCGCTTAAAACCAGCTCTCTCAAAAGAAGTAATTCTGGAATTTAATAGTGCCCGCACCCCCATCTCCCAGAAAAGGAAAGAAAGGAAAAGAAAGGACCGTGAACACCCCCTGAACTCCCTGGGCAGTTTTCAAAGGGCTGCCCTGTCCTCCGCCGGGTCTGTCCGGGCCCACCGCTTGGGTGTTTGTTTTTGTCTGTTTCTGGCCGCTTTCACGTTCCCCGGACTCAGACAGACCCAGTGTGGAAGGGGAGCTGGAGACAGGGGGCTTGCTCATCCTGCTTTTATCGGGGGCACGAAAGTTTTCCAGGCGCAGACTCCGCAGTACGTGCTGCACCTCCCAGCCGGGCAGCCCCCCGCGCTTCCCCACCCTCCGCCGACTTTTCTTTCTAAAAAGTCACTAAACCAACTGCCCCCGGGAGGCGAAAGAGGAGTCGGCGCCTTGTCTTGTCCGAGTAACTTAAAGTTTTCACCGGAAGGAAATTATTAAAAGTGGAGGAGAAAGCCCTGCCCGGCCGTGGCCAGGACCCGCCGCTCTTAGCTCCAGCGGAGGGTCCCGGGCGCCCCGGCCCCGCGAGGCCCGAGCGGATCCCGGGAAACGGGCCGGCGGGGGTGGAACGAGTGGAGAAAGCCGAGCAGGCTCGGACCCGAACCCCAACAGGGCTGGGACGCGGCGGGGTTGTGGGATGGGAGGAGGGCCAGGGGCACCGGGACCAGGTGGGCGCACCGGCCAGGGAGGGCAGGGGACGAGGGGGTGCGGGAGGACGCGGGGGGCGCCTGGGCTAGGGGAGCCAGGGAGGCGCACGGACGGGCGGGGCGAGGGGAGGTGGACGCGGGGGGAAAGGAGGGCGTACAGACCAAGGGGAATCAGGGGGTCGCGGGACAAAAGGGGGTGCAGGCGACAAGAGGGGTGCAAGCAGGGGGCGTGGGAGGCGCGCGGTCGAGGGTGTCCCCGGCGGCGGCAGCGCAGGACTCACCCCGAGAAGGCACACTTTGAGCTCCCGTATCGCCATCATGTGCTCGGGACCGGTCCGGGCAGGGGCTCAGCATCCTCCGGGGCCCGGCCGCCGCGCCCACGCCGAGCCAGCGGCCTCCAGCTCCGCCTTTCCCTCGCGGCGCCGCTGGCGGAACCGCCACCGCGGCTATTTCTGGGCGTCACGTGGCCCCGGCCGGCTCCTCCCGGGGCTTCGGCCTGACTCCCCGGCCCCCAGCGCCCAGGAACGCCCCCCGGCAGCGTCAGCCGCCCCGGGACGGCGGCGGTCCTGGGAGGGCCTCCTCCCTCAGACCCACGCAGCAGCCAGCCCAGGCTCTCCGGAGTCCGCTCTGGTATCTGCCTCCCCGGCCCCGACCGGCTGCAGTGCCCCTGGGGTGGACGGAGGACCCGACCCCACGACTGGCTGCGTCACTGACTTTCCCTTCTTCATCTGGGGGAAAAAAAAAAGTGGGTGCTGTCAGTCGAGGTCATTTACACAGGAGCATTTGGGAGTCTGTGTCCATCCCATCGTTAAATGACATTAGAGGTTCCTGGGCGAAATGAAGCCAAGCAAGAGGCACTTGTGAGGATTAGAAGAAGGGTTAACTTTGCAGCCCACATGCTCCTGCAGTTCCTAACACTGGGGCTCAGTGGACCCCCGTGTAGCTCTTTGCTCTCGGCCCTGAGTTCATTTTTCTGTGTAGTTGAAAATGGTTCTAGAAGCAATATTCTGTTCCTCCCTCCAAAACAGGCATATCAGTGTCTGAAAAGGGAACACACATTCTAGAGAAGAAGCTGCCTTGCTCGGTATAGAAAATGCTACAACCTGCCTGGGCAGAGAGACACCCAGCCTTTAGACTCTAGAAATATGTAGCTCCAGGCAGACCTGCATCCTTTCCTAACCTGTAAACCAAGAGGTTCCGGCTGGAGACAAAGGTGGCTTGTGGGAACTACCCTCTTTTGTTCTCCATACATGGCCCAGTGTGCCTCATCCACTCAGATGACTACTTGTTGCTGCTAGAGAACTGACATCTCTTACCTGAACAATTCACTGGCATTTCTAGTTGGAAATAATATGGTTTAAAAAACAAACAAGCCCTGGCCGGTTTAGCTCAGCGGATGGAGCGCCGACCTGCGGACTCAAGGGTCCCAGGTTCCATTCTGGTCAAAGGCATGTGCCTTGGTTGCGGGCACATCCCCAGTCGGGGGCGTGCAGGAGGCAGCTGATGGATGTTTCTGACTATCCCTCTCCCCTCCTCTCTGTAAAAAATCAATAAAATATATTTTTAAAAAAAACAAAACAAAACAAAAACAAACAAACAAAAACACTTCATGCCCTATCCCAAACTCTCAGGCCTTTCTCCTGGCTTGCCAATTTTGATCAAAGACATTAACATTCCCCCAGCAGACCACCCACCTTGATTACCTGGCTTTGTTCCCATTGAAGCCAGGGAGGTTAGGAGCACCCAAGTAGCCTAATACAATGGGGGCTTCTGAATCAAGGCCTCCAGAGAGAAAATGCTAGAAGCTGGGGTCAAAACAGGCCACAAAACAGAGAATTGGCAATTAAATTCCCAGAGCAGCAGGGCTTCCTTTTGACAGGTGCAGGCTCAGTCACACAAATCTGGACTACATTATTCAAAAAGTAGCCATGTACAAGACACAGGTCCTACTCAACATGGAGGTTATTTTATCAGTCTCTGTCCTAGGTTTAGTGTCCAATGTAAGGACGGTCTCTATGTGGGCACTGTGAAAAGAGGCCAGCCTAGAATTACCCAGCCCTGGTAACAATGCCTCATTGTCCTCACGTTTGCTGCAGAGAGAGAAAGTGCTACACAGCTGCCGAGGAGACATCATGGTAAAGCAACTCCTTGACCAAGGCCTTCTACAGCCTTCCCTAGCATGTAGCTCATCCCTGGACGTATGACTTGAATCTCCATGTAGGAGCACTTCCCTTTAGCCTTTCTTCTCACTTCCCAAAAGCTGGCCAAATCAGAATGGAAGTCTTTTCCATTATCTACACCCAACGGCATGAGTGGGAATTCATGAAATCACAATAGGTCGCTGAGGACAGGACCATCTCCAGACAAAAATGAGCCGACATAATTTCTCTTCCACCCTCTTACTCTTCTTCTTCAGGATTCTTCTCATTCCACTCTCTTCAACATTAACCGAGGTGTCTGAGGTGCTTGTGTGGTTTCTAGGCTTTCCTGAAATAGTCCCTTGTTCAAGTCTTCCTCCACCCCCACCCTCACCCAGAAATATACCCTAGTCTGTTTGCCCTGCTCCCCACCCCAACCCTATTAAAAATCACCTCATTTGAGATGCAAATCAAAACTACAATGAGGTACCATTTCACACCTGTCAGAATGGCTTTCATCAACAAATGAACAGACACAAGTGCTGGAGAGGATGCGGAGAAAAAGGAACCCTCCTGCACTGCTGGTGGGAATGCAGACTTGTGCAGCCACTGTGGAGAACAGTATGGCGTTTCCTCAAAAAATTAAAAATGGAACTTCCATTTGACCCAGAAATCCCACTTATAGGAATATATCCCAAGGAAACAAAAACACCAATCAGAAAGGATATATGCACCCCTATGTTCATAGCAGCACAATTTATAATAGCTAAGATTTGAAAACAGCCTAAGTGCCCATCAGCAGATGAGTGGATTATAAAACATTGGTACATCTACACAATGGAATACTATATGCTGCTGTAAAAAAGAAGGGACTCTTCCTATTTGCAACAGCATGGATGGAACTGGAGAACATTATGCTAAGTGAAATAAGCCAGTCAGAGAAAGATAAACATCACATGATCTCACTCATTTGTGGAATATAATGAACAACATAAACTAATGAACAAAAATAGAACCAGAGTCATAGAAGCATCAAACAGACTGTCCAATCTATGAGGGAAGGCGGTGGGAGGTGGGGGGGAGGAAGGGTGAGGGGGTAAGAAATCAACCAAAGGACTTGTATGCATGCATATGAGCATAACCAATGGACACAGACAGGGAGGATGGGGTAAGGGCATGTGCTGGGGGGGTGGGGGCAGCTGGGGAGTGGTCAATGGGGGGGGGGGTGAAAGACTTATGTAATACTTTAAACAATAAAGAATTTAATTTTTTTTTTTAAATCACCTCATTTGTATCTGATTCTGACCAGGCAGAATGCTGTGCTTTACCAAGTGGCAATCCTAATCTGTCAACCCGACCACCTTCATGGGTTTATACTCCCTCCTCAGCCAGGTCACCCTTGGGAACTTAAAAACTGGCCTCATGAAAAACCTGGTCTCCATGATCAACCCAAAGTGACACATTGACCCTCACCAGGAAGGAGGGAAGAGGACTGCTAAGAGGCATATTGGGGAGTGACAGGCTCGGGTAGCTCTCAACTTTTTAAAGACATAATGTTCTCTACGAATGCTATTATTATACTCTAAGATTACTGTAGTAAGGGCCTATCCTGACTCCTATCCTCTGGAATTTTCTGAAAATATGAAGAGGTTCTGATATGACTTAAGCAGGGATAAAAATTCAATGGCATATCACTGAGAATTTATCAACTAAAGTAATAGAACATGCAAGTTTTTCTTATGAGGCCTTTGTAAAGTAAAAGGTCACTGTACTAATTCAGACTTCTGCTTTTCTGCTGCTTTAACGTCTCCAGTGGCGCCATACAAGAAGAAATCCACACTCTTCAGTATAGCTTGCCCAACTTAGCCTCTACTCTGCCCACCCGGTGACACCCCATCATTTTTCAAAGACCTGCTCAAATTTCATCTCCTTAGGAAACTCTACTCCTGAGCTTGACTATACTCGGCTCACATTTTTTTTTTTTTTTAGCATTTTACTGAACATAAATAAAGTAATAAGCAACTAAAGCCCTTTTACAAGAAGTCAGAGTCCAAACAGATACACAAATGTAATTATCTGTCCGTATGAGAAGTACCCAGAGATTAGGAAAGGATCATCTCTATATCACCAGGGTTTTCAAATGACAAGACTTTTTTCAAAAGAAGAGTGACTAGAAATGAATCTTTTTATCTCTATCTACTTAGGATTTTTTTCTAGAAAGATCTTTGGACCCATATGCTATTTAAACAAGCCTGCAATTTTGTAGGTCTGTATGCCTGGGAGACCACAGAGCCATCTTCATGAAATTTTAACATCTGATAGCTCAATTGATGTTTCTTTCTTTTCAGATTTAACCCATTGTAATAAGTCTGCATATACTTTCTGGGGACACCTTGTATATGGCCCCGGGATCATTGAGCTACGCCCCAACAGGATGGCTGAGCCTGGTACAGTCCTCATCCTGGGATTTCATCTCGAAAGGTCCTGAATGGGAATGTCTTTTAAAGGAAAAGAAAAAGAATAATTCACCAACAAGTATTTAGAGAAAGTCTCCCAAGAGACTGCAAAGTGACTGGAAAAACCATCCCATTGTTCCTCTAAAATCTACCAAAAGTCAAAAACAGCCATAAAACTGGTCCTGTTTTTGGATCCAGTAACTACTTTTTTGGACAATAACATAGAAACAAACATGCAGAAGTGAACAACTACTAAGCCTGCCTGTTTATGCAGAGACATGTACCCAAAGAAATACATTAGAGAAATGAAGAAAACTGCCTCCCTGAGATAAGGGGAGGATAGCTGCATTAACGGCAACAGTAAAGTGGAGAAACAATTGAAATCATTTAACATTTGGGGAATGGGTAAGTAAACTGTGGTCTTTACAAGGGTACATGTCATGGTGTATGATGGTGTATGTTACTTGAATATTAAATGAAATGTGCATACTATGTAGGTTTACAGAGAAGTTTGTAGTAAATAAGTTTTTGTGACAGTAACATGACACAGACTGCAAGCTGGTCTCAGCAGACCAGTGGTGAGTCATCTAGTCTGCTCACGGACCAATTAAGGAAAAATGAAAATGTTTATAAACCTTGTTTTTAAAAATTACATCTTTTCTATAGAACTTTAGTATCTGCAATATTAGTTAAATAGCCTTTTAACATGTCTGATTTTTTCTGAACAACTTTCTTTCTCCCTGCCTTTTTTCTTCTTCTCTTCCCTAGATTCCATAGGCTTTCTAACCAGCAAGTGCTGCCATCTCTTATTTGTAACTCAGACCCTTTAAGCATATTTTGAGGAGCGGAATCTGGGACATACGTGGTTCAGAGAGGGATCTGAGGGGCTTAGGAAAACAGAGGTGAGAGGATCCCACAATTCACCCACAGACTTGAGGAAGGAGAAGGCACACATCAGTAGGGGGAAGAGAGATGCAAGTTGTTTGGGGGGAATTTACATTGGCTATAGATAAAGGGGCGGGGAGAGGTGGAGTGGGACGAGTTCTGGGACAGGAGCAGAGTCCGTGAGGGGAGAGTTGGCTCCTGTGGATTGGCTGTGAGCAACACCCTGGGAAGTTCCTGTGTAAACAAGAAGTGGAGGCTCCAGGGGTTCCATGGCACCTGGCTCTTCCCTCCTTTAGATAATCTGGGAATAGCCGCCTGGAAACTAATTCAAATCTAACACAAGTCAGGAATGTGAACAGTCTTGCTAGCTGAACCCCAGCTACTAACAGGCTATTCTGTCTCTTTCTCTCACTCTCCAGGCTGCTATAATTTAATTTAGGACATTTCAGAATTTTTATCTTGTCACTGGGGACAACTGAGAACAGAAGGAGCCTCCATCTGTGGGGAGGAGATAGCCCCCAGGCACGAGGGGGATGGAGGGGGTGCGTGGGGGAGGGCAGGGGAGGTAAGTGGATACAAATCCCTCTGTAAATTACTGTCCTCCATTGGTCACTCTGGTTGTCTTCATCTTCATGTGGAAAGAACAGTGATATCTTTTAGAAGCTTAGGAGCAGCCGCCAGAGAAGTGAGTGAGTTGTTAGCACTCGGGACAGACAGAGGGGAGCAGAGGGTGGTGGAGACCGACCTTCCTCATTTTCTCCATCCCCACCCTAATGGGAATACTCAGAAGCGTTGGGGAACAGGCAGATCACCCTCACTTAAAGCAAAGGAAGCATCTGTTGGGCTTTCACAAAGGGCTGGTATCAGATGATAATTTTCCAGATCCACCTTCCTGAGTCTCAACTCTGGGCACCATGCCAGCCTCCTCATCTAACTGGCCTCTTCATGGACACTCCTGCCCACCAGCCTCTACAGTCTTCCCAATCCTTGGTTGAATTAAAAAGATTGAGGTAAAAGAAAATATTAAGATACTAGAGGCCCGGTGCACAAAAATTTGTGCACTGGGGGGGGGGGGGGAAGGGGGTGTCCCTCAGCCTGGCCTGTGCCCTCTCGCAGTCTGGAACCCCTCGGGAGATAACACCCTGCTGGCTTAGGCCTGATCCCGGGTGGCAGAGGGCAGGCCCAATCCCTAGGTGCAGCCCCTGGTCGGGCTCAGAGCAGGGCCGATTGGGAGGTAGGGGCACCGCCCCGTCACACTCAAGGCAGGGTCGATGGGGAGGTTGCGGCGCCACCCCCTGTCACGCACAGAGCAGGGCCTATCAGGGGGGTTGGGGCTCCGTACCCTGTCATGCACAGAGCAGGGTCAATCAAGGGGTTGGGGAGCTCCCCCCTGTCATGCACAGAGCAGGGCCGATCAGGGGGTTGAGGAGCTCCACCCTGTCACTCACAGAGTAGGGCCGATAGGGGAGTTGGGGCACCGCCCCCTGTCACACTCAGGGCAGGGTGGATCAGGGGGTTGGGGTGCCGCCCCCTATCACCCACAGAGCAGGGCCAATCAGGGGGTTGGGGCGCTGCCACTGTCACACTCAGGGCAGGGCCGAAGGGGAGGTTATGGCTCTACCCCGTCACACACAGAGCAGGGCCCGTGGGGGACGGGGGGGGGGGGGGGTTTGGGGTGCCCCACCCTGTCACACACAGAGCAGGGCTGATCAGGGGGTTGAGGCGCCGCACCCTGTCACACACAGAGCCGCAGGGCAATCAAGGGGTTGGGGAGCTCCCCCCTATCAGGCACAGAGCAGGGCTGATCAGGGGGTTGGGGCGCCTTCCCCTGTCATGAACAGAGCAGGGCGGATAGGGAGGTTGTGGCCCCGCCCCCTGTCACACACAGAGCCACAGGGCGATCAGGGGGTTTGGGCGCTGCCCCCTGTCACACTGATCCCGGTGCCGGGAGGCCTCTCGGCTCCGCTGATCCTGGAGCTGGGAGGCATATTACCCTTTTACTATATAGGATAGAGGCCTGGTGCACGGGTGGGGCTGGCTGGTTTGCCCTGAAGGGTGTCCTGGATCAGGGTGGGGGTCCCCACTGGGGTGCCTGGCCAGCCTGGGTGAGGGGATGATGGCTGTTTGCAGCTGGTCACACACCCTTCAGGGTGGGGGTCCCCACTGGGGTGCCTGGCCAGTCTGGGTGAGGGGCTGAGGGCTGTTTTCAGACCGACTGAAGCTCCCAACTGCTCCTTTTTTTCTTTTTTTTTCTTTTTTTATTCTGGGCCAGCTTTAGCTCTGGCTTCAGCTCTGAGGCTTCTGTTGCTGAGAGAAGGCATCTGGTTTGTTTCGGTTCTACAATCGAAACTCTGTATCAACTCCAGCTCTGAGATCCCGGGCTCGCTGAAAGCAGGTTTCTGGGGTTTTGTTTAGCTTCTATATTTGTTACAACGTTTCTTAAACTGCAGGCTCAGAGGCTGGCAAAGCAGGCGGGGAACGTTGGTTTCCTCCGTCACTGAAGCAAGCAAGCCTCATGTTAGTTTCAAGCTGCCTGGCTGCTGGCTGCCATCTTGGCTGGCAGTTAATTTGCATATCTTGCTGATTAGCCAACGGGAAGGGTAGCGGTCGTACGCCAATTACCATGTTTCTCTTTTATTAGATAGGATATGTAAACATCTCCCACAAGTGTAAATGAATGAATTCAGCTGGGAGAGTACCTCCCATAAGCCATAAACAATATGTGACCCAGTCAGTCTTACTGAGAAATGAAATTTGCAATGAGGCAGACCAAAGCCAACCTAACCCAGTTTCATTTCTTAGGCCATCTATAGTCTGGTCCTTAGCACAGCACGTATTCTGCACTGTGATGAGAGAGTGAGTGCCAGCACAACAGATAGTCTTAAGTGTGATAGGGCAGAAAGAACACTTTGGCATCAGACAAAACTAAGTTTAAATCTAAGTTCCTTCATCCCAGTGTGTGCATTTAAGGAACTTTCTGAATCTCTTTGACCTGCAGTTTCATGCTTTGTCAAAGGTGTATATAAAAAGGCTGTTGCACTATTTGGTGGGAGGATTAAGGGAGATTTGTGTGTGAGTGTGTGTCACTAGCAAGCCTAGATGACTAGCCATCCCAGTTTGCATGGGACAGCCCAGGTTGTAACCTGAAGGTCCTGCATCCTGAGAAACAGCACCAGTTGGTAACCCTAATCCTCCCCTAAGCCCATAAAACTGTCTCTGAACTGCTACTATCCCTTAAAAAGGAAGTGGTAACTTCTAAACAACCTCAATTCCTTCCTTGGTTTTTCAGCTCTGAATGTGGAAAGACTCAAGACGTAAGAAACAGTATCAGTACTTTACACACAGTTATAACCATCTGAATTACCTACAGTCTTTCACCACCTTAGTTCACATGGAAGGCTTAAATATGTAAATTATAGCCTCAGCTAGTTAAGGACTGTTTCACTGAATGACATACAATGAAAGTAAAAAGAAAAGATTACTTAGCTTCCCAGCCCTGGAGAGGCCCAGTTCCCCCCTTTTGGTCTTTTGGTGGTTCACAATCTATTCTCATTCATTCTCAATCTCTCTCTCTCTCTCTCTCTCTCTCTCTCTCTCTCTCTCTCTCTCTCTCTCCCTCCCTCCCTCCCTCTCTCCCTCCCTCATTTTGGATCCCCACCACATACACACAATCTTGAATGTTATATTCCTCTACTAAAATGAACATTTTCTTCAGAACCAACCAATTATAGCTCTCGCAGAGGGAATTTTAAGGTAGAATCCATTCTTCAGTAAACAGTTCTGGGAAGTTTTACCTTCTCCAAACAATTATTCTCTTAGCCCACATGCAGCTCCCTGAGTTTCAGGCTGAGGATCTCTCTGGTTCTGCTATCAGAGGTTGACAAAAATGGGTGTGCCAAGCTTACCCAGTGGTAGCTATGGAGAGGATGAAGAAGGAGGGACTCTGGCTCTATTTCTTCTAAACGTATAAAGGAAAATGCAGCTTTGCTTTTAGAAAGCATGAAGAGAAAGACTAATAGATTTGAGCACAGAAAAGTTAATACCTACTTTATGGATTAATTATTATAAACATAATTTTTAAATTGTAATCTAGAAGACTATTTGGCATAAATATAGTTTAGTTAATGATCTCAATATAGAAATTGAAATAGTAAAAAAAGAAAATAAGTGGATCTCCTCAGAAAAAAATGAGCAGACACTCCCACTAGGATCGGGTCTGAGACAAAGATATCCCTTCTCACCAATTCCTTTCCAACATGGAATTGGAACTCCTTGCTAATGCAATAAAACAAGAAAAGGAAATAAAAAGGTATACAAATTAAGAAGAAAGACATAAAACTGCCTTTGGTGGTAGGTGATGTGATGGTCTATGCAGAAAATGTTAAAGAATTGACAAAAATAAAATCTGAAACTAATAAGTGATGATGGCAAGGTTAGAGGATGCAAGTTAATATACAAAAGTCAATCACTTCTCTATATGTCAGCAATGAACAAATGGAATTTGTGGAATTTGAAATTAAAACCACAGTACCACTTGCCTTAGCACCCCCCAAAATGAAATACCTGGGTATAGAGCTAATAAAATAAGTAAGAACTACATGAGGGAAGCTACAAAACGCTGATGAATAAACTCAAAGAACTAAATAAATGAAGAGATATTTCATGTTTATGAAAAGGAAGCCTTCATGTTGTCAAGATGTCAGTTCTTTCCAACTTGATCTATAGATTCCACACAATTCCAATCAAATTCCCAACAAGTTATTTTGTGGGTATTGACAAATTCATTTGAAAGTTTATATGTAGAGGCAAAAGACCCAGAATAGCCAACTCAATAATGAAGGAGAACAAATACCAAGGAGCATGATTGCTGGATAGTATGGTACTACTCATACCTGTTAGAATGGCCAAAATCTGAAACACTGACAGCCCAAATGCTGGTGAGGATATGGAACAACAGGAATTCTAATTCATTGCTAGTGAGAATGCAAAATGGTACAGCTACTTTGGAAGACAGTTTGGGAGTTTCTTACAAAACTAAACATACTCTTACATATGATCCAAAATCACCCTTCTAAAAAAATAAAAATAAAATCATGCTTCTTAGTATTTGCCCCAAGAGTTGAAAATTTATGTTCATACAACAACCTACACATGGATGTTTATAGCAGTTTGATTCATAATTTCCAAAACTTAATATAATATTGAATGTCAACTATAATTGAAATATAATCTACACTAATAAAAGAGAAACATGGTAATTGGCATATGACCGCTACCCTTTTCATTGGCTAATCAGCGAAATATGCAAATTAACTGTCAGCCAAGATGGCGGCCGGCAGCCAGGCAGCTTGAAATTAACATGAGGCTTGCTTGCCTCAGTGACGGAGGATCCTTGGAGGAAACCAACATTCCCCGCCTGCGGCTGCAGGCCTCTGAGCGGGCAGTTTAAGAAACATTGTAACAAATACCGCCGGGCTTCAGCCAGCAGATTTGCAACATTGTAAGCAAAGGCCAGAAACCTACTTTCAGTCGCAGAGGCCTAAGAGCTGGAGCCAAGCCTCAAGGTAAAGCTGGCCCAGAATAAAAAAAGAAAAGAAAAAAAGGAGCGGTTGGGAACTTCAGTCACTCCCAGCCTGAAAACAGCCTTCAGCCGCTCACCCAGACTGGCCAGGCACCCCAGTGGGGACCCCCACCCTGATCCAGGACACCCTTCAGGGCAAACCAGCTGGCCCCACCCATGCACCAGGCCTCTACCCTATATAGTAAAAGGGTAATATGCCTCCCGGCACTGGGATCAGCATGACAGGGGGCAGCGCCCAACCCCCCTGATCGCCCTGCGGCTCTGTGTGTGACGGGGGGGGGTGGGGGGCAACCGCCTGAGCAGCCCTGCTCTGTGCCTGATAGGGGGGAGCTCCCCAACCCCCCCCCCCCCACGGGCCCTGCTCTGTGTGTGATGGGGTAGAGCCATAACCTCCCCATCGGCCCTGCCCTGAGTGTGAGAGTGGCGGTGCCCCAACCCCCTGATCGGCCCTGCTCCGTGGGTGATAGAGGGTGGTGCCCCAACCCCCTGATGGGCCCTGCTCTGTGTGTGACAGGGGGCAGCGCCCCAACCCCCTGATTGGCCCTGCTCTGTGCGTGACAGGGGGTGGCGCTGCAACCTCCCCATCGACCCTGCCTTGAGTGTGACAGGGGACGGTGTCCCAACCCCCCAATTGGCCCTACCCTGAGCGTGACTGAGGGTGGCATCACAACCTCCCAATCTGCCCTGCTCTGTGCATGATGGGGCGGCGCCCCAACTCCCCAATCGGCCCTGCTCTGAGCCCGACCAGGGGCTGCACCTAGGGATTGGGCCTGCCCTCTGCCACCCGGGAGCAGGCCTAAGCCAGCAGGTCATTATCTCCCAAGGGGTCCCAGACTGCGAGAGGGCACAGGCCGGGCTGAGGGACCCCCGCTCCTGCCCAAGTGCACAAATTTTTGTGCACCGGGCCTCTAGTAAAATAATAATAATTGCCAAAACTTAGAAGCAATCAAGATGCCTTTCAGTAGGCAAATACATAAATAAACTTTTTTTTAAGTATGTTTTTATGTATTTTGGAGAGAGAGATAGAAACATCAATAATGAGAGAATCATCAATCAGCTGCCTCCTGCACATCCCACACTGGGGATCAAGCCCAAAACACAGGCTTGTGTCCTGACCAGTAATTGAGCCATGACCACCTGATTCATAGGTCAATGCTCAATTACTGAGCCAGGATGGCTGGGCCATAAATAACCTATAGTACATTCAGACACTGAAATATTATTTTGAGCTAAAAAGAAATGAGCTATTAATCCATGAAATACGTGGAGGAACTTTAAATGCACATTACTAAGTGGAAGAAGCAAATCTGAAGAGGCACATATTGTATGATTCCAACCAAATGACATTTTAGAAAAGGCAAAACTATGGAGACTGTAAAAAGATCAGTCATTGCCAGGGTTAGGGGTTAGGGAGAGAGGATGAATAAGTTTTTTTAGGGCAGTGAAAATACTTTGAATGATACTAGAGGCCCGATACACGAAATTCATGCAAGGGGCTCAGCCCTCACAGCCATGGTGGCTTGCCTCAGTGGCTTGCCTCGGCCCTCGCAGCCCTGGCTTCATCCGGAAGGTCGTCCAGAAGGATGTCCAGAAGGTCATTCAGCTGTACAGTCTAATTAGCATATTACACTTTTATAATTATAGATGTACATGTCATTATACATATGTCCAAACCCATAGAATGTACAATATAAACACTGAACCCTAATGCACACTATGGACTTTGGGTGATTATGATGTGTTACTGTAGGTTAGTAGCTGTAACAAGTGTACTCTCTGGTGAGGGATTTTTATAATGGGAGAAGCTATGCAGGGGTATATAGGAAATCTTTGTATCTTGATAAATCTCTCAACTTTGCTGTGAATCTAAAATGGCTCTAGAAAAATTGTGTTTTTTTTAATGAACAGACATAATCAGGCATTTTACAAGGAAGTAACCAATGTATGAAGAAAGTATCAGTTTCACAAGTAAGTAAACATATAGGTTAAAACATCAAGAAACAATTTTCCATTTATCAAATTAGCCAAGTCATATAATCTAAAGCCCCATGCTGCTGTCTGCAGGTAGAAATAGGGATGCTCAGGCTGGCCATGCGTGTGTTAATATCGTCACAGCCATTCTGTCATGGGGTGTCTTCACACATCCTTTCTCTGATGCAATATTTATTTTCCTTTTTACTCTCCATGAGAAAATTTATCCCCTCACCATGCTTATTTTAGGTTTGGTGGGAAGAAGGGGATAAAGAATCTGAAAGCTCTCTGCTCATCACCAAATGTATTTTTTCATATCCTATATAACAAAAGGCTAATATGCAAATTATCCCCTACGGAGTTTGACCAACCGTGAGTTCAACTGCTTGCTATGATGTGCGCTGACCACCAGGGGGTGGCGCGGAATGAAGGAAGGCCCCAGCCGGCAGCTTGATCACTGTCCAGGCCTAGGGAACCTACCCGTGAACAAATTTCTGGAACCGGGACTCTAGTAGAGTAGAAGGAAGGGAAGAAAAGGAACCTAGAAAGCTTAGGTCTAAATTACCAGTGATACTCACCTCTTTTGAATATGAAATCTTAAAGGGAGAATGACTTTTAATAATGAGAGCAAACACTGAGTGTTAATTGCTAGCTAGATACTGAGTACCACACTGCCAAGTATCTTATATCAATTATGTCACTGTCCTCCTGCCTAGAAGAAGGTGCTACTGTTCTTGAAACTGAGGCATAGCAGTCTCTGTAAAGGTTTGTTTTTACACATTGAAGCCCAGACACTGTAACTGTCCAGTGAGCAATGTAACTACCACATGGCGTGATTAACTTTAGTTGGTGTTTAGTCCGAGGCATTGACAAGGATTTACAGAAATGATGAGTGAAAAGTAAAATATCAGAGCTAGATGCAGAGAGTCAGGAGTTAGCTGCAAAGAGGAGAGAGTCAGTGCTGGATGGCATAAATCGTACAGATTCTATTTCTCCCTATTAACTGGAACTCCTAGGCACCTAGAATCATATCCTGAACATTTTAATAGTCTGTTCAGGGCCAAGGGGTCTGTCCCAAAGAGTAAAAGTAATAAATATTTGTGGAACATATGAGATCATGTCTATGAAACACAACATTTTCTACTCAACTGTATTATTCTGAATGCCCTAGAATTCTTATCCGACAACATTCCTTGGCGATGATTAATTCTATGTGTCAACTTAGCTAAGCCATAGTACCCAGATATTTGGTCAAGCATTATTCTGGATGTTTAGATGAGATTAACATTTAAATCAGTAGGTTTTGAGTAAAGCAGTTGACCCTTCATAAGGTGGGTGGGCCACAAGGTGGGTGAGTTGAAGGCCTTAGTAGAAAATGACTGATTTCCCTGAAGGAAGAGGGAATTTTGCTAGCAGCCAACCTTCAGACTTGAACAGTAACTATTCCATGAGTCTCCTGTCTACTGGCCTACCCAGCAGACTTGGGACTTGCCAGCCCCCACAATCACATAAGCTAACTTTATAAATAAATCTTTCTGTAATATATACACATCCCACAGGTTCTGCTTCTCTAGAAAACCCTGACTAATACAATATTCAGATAACTTTTCCCTGTCCTGAATTTACCACCCAGTGTGGACTGATACTGGTCCTGAGTCTGTTCCTCCAAATATTAATCAGGCACCCACTGTGTGACAGACATGAGTCCAGGAGCTAGAGATGTAAAATGTCAACAAGGAGGCCCTGGCAACAGGAGGCCTACAGTCTGAGTTTACCTCTGACTGTGACCCTTTGCAGAAATAGACAGTTTCCCCAAATCCCTATGTCTGTGACCACAATGTGAGGATTCATGAATATAAATGTGGGTTTGGGCCACAATCATGTTGTAAGGAGAAGGCAGAAATCATTAAAAAGATAAAAATTGGAGATAATAGATCCAGGTCCAAAGCAGAGAATACATGGTCTATAAGGTTTAAGCTAGTGACCAAAAAGTGGCAGAACCAGAGAGAAGGAGCTAGTGGAGAAGCAAAGATTGTTGTTCAGAATCAAATAATAAGACTACAGGGGGCGGGGGCAGGGTTGGTATGCACCCATGGAGGAGAGGCACCACTTGAGGAAGGTTTCATTGACCACACCATCAGATCTCCAGAACCTTCTCTGGAATGCAATATCTAGTCTGACTCAGAGCACAATCCAAAGGAGTGAAATGAAAAAGGCATTGCTTTCTCACTGACCAAGGGAATTGAGAGAGAGGGCTGAAGCTCAGACCAGGAATAGGAAACTGCTGTGTCTAGAAAATGAAAGAGAGGAACACGGTAAGTCTGGTGTGCAAAACCAGCCCCAGCTGGCCAGAAGAATAAGACTGTGTGCTTACAACGTAGCTACGCAGATACGGGCGTTGTCCCGGGGCACAGAGTGGATACTAGTATTATTTACTAGTATATTATTTGCTGATACTAGTAAGTGAATGGATGAACAAATTAAATCCCTAGAAGATGCTGACAGCTGAATGAAGGAAGAAAACCCAAGGGAAGTAAAAGAGAAGAGGATGGATACCCAGGAGGAGGTCCCTAGAGGAAGTGTTGATGCTTGTGGTTGGGCAGTGGGCAGCTACCACTTCTGCTTGGGAGGAGACAGTGTATTTCCTCCTCTGGTGCTGTCCTGAGACTCTCAACTCCAGTCCCGGTGTCTGAGACACACATCTGTCCCAAAGCTCAGGCTCAACCCTACCTTTCTAGACAATGCTCAGTTATTCTCGGTGAACTTATACCAAAGCTGGTGCTGTCCTTTTCCTCCTCTTTTAAAGCATTTTTTAAATTATACAAGTACTATCTTGTTATTTATTGAAAATTAAGAAAATCTCTGTGGGAGGAAATCATATCTTCACCATTCAAAGCACACATACACTTTCACGCACACACACACAAACCCAGAGCTGACAGTAAGTTACTTCTCATCTTTTTTCTATATATAAACTTGCTTCTTGCAATAGTTATAATCATTCTACATACACAATTTTTCATCTTTTATCTCTTAGCATTATGCCCACAGCATTTTCCTGTGATACAACCTAATTTTGTAAAAAATATGATACCTTTTTTATTATGTAGAATGCACAATATAAAGTTGACCGTTAGTAATATTTAGTGTAGTCACAATGTTGTGCAACTATCATCACTATCTGCTAGTTCCAGAACATCTTCATGACCTCAAAAGGAAACCTCATGCACATTAAGTAGTCATTCTCTACTCCCCACTCTCCCAACCCCTGGCACTCATTAATCTGCTTCCTGTCTCTATGGATTTGCTGACTCCGGATGTTTCACATAAATGGAATCACAATATGTGGTGTTTTGTGACTGTCTTCTTTGATTTCGAATATTGTTTTCAAGGTCCACCCACGTTGCAGCATGTATTAGCACTTTATTCTTTTTCAGGTGATACTGTTTTAAATTCTACTCTTCAGCTCAAAATCTTGTATGACTCCCCATTGCCTATCCAAATAAAGTCCGAGCTATTTCACATGGCATTCACTCTTCTACCACATCCTGCCTGTCCATCTTATCTGCACAAACCTACTCTACTTTCTTGCTTCTGCACTTTTGCCTAAGCCCCAACCTCTACATCTCTAAATCCATGGTTTTCAATGTATGGCCCCTGAATCAGCAGTATCAACATCACCAATAGGTTTTCATTTATAGAGACATGTGTTCATGGTACATTATCTACTTAAAAGCAAACCTATGATTAAAAAAAAGAAGAAGAACCAAACCAAGCAAAACATCATGGATATATTCCTAAAAGAGTGATGCCTCCCCAAGAAAAGCCTCAGACAAGTCCTTCAAAAGGCACTCCAGCCCTAGCTGGTTTGGTTCAATGGATAGAGTGTCAGCCTATGCACTGAAAGGTCCCAATTCGATTCCGGTCAAGGGCACATGCCCAGGTTGCGGGCTCAGTCTCCAGTAGGGAGCGTGCAGGAGGCAGCCAATCAATGATTCTCTCTCATTATTGATGTTTCTATCTCTCTCTCCCTTCCTTTCTAAAATCAATAAAAATATATATATTTTTAAAACAGGTACTCCAAGAGAAGGCATTGTTATCATAAGAGATGACAGCTTCATGCATGTTATTGCCTCTGATGACCTTCTAGTAGGATAAGATGTAGAGGTGATATTAATGATACTGACCCTTATAAGCCTAGGCTAATATGTGTTTGTGTCTTAGTTTTTAACATAAAGTTTTAAAAAGTTTAAAATAGAAAAAAGCTTATAGGACAGGAATATAAAGAAAGGAAATATTTTTGTACAGCTGTATAATGAGTGTGTGTTTTAAAAGTACCACAAGGGTGATGTGTATTCTTCCCATTGCACCACAGCAGGGAGCACCATAGCATTTATTGAGCACCTACCACATGATAAATGCTTTCAAATATGTGAGGTCATTATCCCTCCCACCAAGCCAATGAACCATCCCTATGTTATAGATGAGAATGTTGAGGTTCAGAAAGTGTGTTGGGTAATTGTCCATAATCATACAGTAAGTAGCAGGAGTAGGAGATAGACAGTTTTTTCTGATGAGAATTCTGATGTTCTTTTCACTCTACTAAATTCCTTCTTCTCTGTATAGAATTTGATTGTCTGATCCTAATTCTACAAATCAGGACAATAACAGTCATCTAGTGGCCTCTATGCAGGGAGTGAAGAGAGAGCTTCCAAGACACTAAAAAGCCCTGGGACAACCTTCCATGTTCAAACCTGCTTCAGTGGTGGAAAGTACTACAGCATTTCTAAGCAATTATATAAAGCTCAGCTGAGAGCTACTCATGACTTCAATATTCGTCAACAATGGATTTACAAAAAACAGAGTAAGCATCCAAGTAAATAAATCATTTTATGTATATGTTATAATTGTCTTGGCTAAAAAAAAAGTTTACCTTGGTAAGATTCAAGTAGAACACAGTTTGGAGACCCAAGTCTTTTCTTTCATGACGTAGTAAGCATCCTAGGCCATTTTCAAAATATTTTTATCATTCCATGACCATTAATTAGGTTCTTGACAACAGAATTAGGTTCCAAGTTAAAGCATCGACATTTAAAATACGTGGCAAGTTTTTATAAACAGGTTCCTTTGCTCTTATAATAGCACATAGATTCACACTCTTTGGAGCCCTTGAAGGGATGGAAAAAGAGCTTTATTTATTCTGTTTTAAGAACTTCAAAAAGATTTATCTTTTTCTTTTTAAATAAAAGTTTAATACATTCAGTAAAACTCACAAACTATTATGTGAACTGTTCAATGAATCATTGCAAATTGAGCACACTCATATAACCAACACCCAGATCAGGAAATAGCAGAACCTGAGAATCACCCTTACCTTGATCCTCCTCCAAGTCACTACTCTCTCCAAAGGTAATGACTATCCTGGCTTTTCCGGCTTTTGAATTGGGTATAAAGAGCATCATAAAGTTCTATGTATCAACCTTTGGATATATGCCTAATAGTGGAATTGCTAGTTCACAAAATATGAATGCACTCAGCTTCAGTTGATGCCACCAATCTGTTTTCCAATGTGGTTGCATAAAGTAGAGTCTGAGCATTCCAGTTGCTTCACATCCTTACCCACTCTTGGTATTTCCATTCTTTACAAGAATGTTTGCCATTTTAGTGGGTGTGTAGTAATATTTTACTGTGCTTTTCATCTATTTCTCTGATGACTAATGAGGTTGAGCCTCTTTTCTTATGTTTTGTAGCCATTTGGATAGTCTCTTCTATCCAGCCATCAATGAGGGAAATCCTCAAAATCTTGGCCCTAGGTATTCTCTTCTCATCTCAGTCATATGTTCTCTATTTTAATAATCTTTATCCACAGCTTGAATTAGCTGCAATTTTGTTTCACTTCTTCATTCACTTAGTATTCATTTGCTCAACTCCTATTAAGTATAATTCTAAGTACTGGGTAGGCAATAATGAACAAAAATAGACTTGGGATATACAAAGAACCCTTAGCACTCAACAGTAAGAAAATGAAGAATTCAATTTAAAAGTGGGTAAAAGACTTGGACAGACACCTCACCAAAGAAGATATACAGGTGACAAATAAGCATATAAAAATATCCTCAACATCATACATTATCGTGGAATTGCACATTAAAACAACAATGAGATACCAGGGTGCATTCATTGCAAGTTAAAATTCAAAACACTGTCAACCCCAAATGTGGAGAGGATATAGAGCAACAGGAACTCTAATTCAGTGCTGGTAGGAATGCAAAATGTTACAGCCACTTTGGAAGACAGTTTGATGGTTTCTTACAAAACTAACAACATAGTCTTACCATATGATCCAACAAATGTGCTACTTGATGTTTACCCCCAAAGAACTGAAAATTTATGTCCACACAAAAATCTGCACGCAGGTGTTTATAGCAGCTGTATTCATAATTGCCCACATTTGGAAGCAACCAAGATGTTCTTCAGTAGGTGAATGGATAAATAAACCGTGGTACATCTTGACAATGGAACATTACTCAGCACTAAAAAGAAATAAGCTATCAAACCATAAAAAGACATGGAGGGACTCTAAATGCACATTGCTAATTGGAAGAAGCCAATCTGAAAAGGCTGCATCGTGTATGATTCCAACTATATGATGTTCTGGAAGGGGAAAAACTATTAAAAAGATCAGTGGCTGCTGGAGTTGGGGAAAGAAAGGGATGAACAGTAGAGCACATGGGATTTTTAGGACTCTGAAACTATTTTGAATGACATATGTCATTATACATTCATCAAAACCAAAAAATACACACCATCAAGAGTGTAAACTACAAACATTGGGTATTAATTCATTGATTGTAACAAATGTGCCTCTCAGGTGCAGGATGCTGATGTGGGGAAGGTTGTATCTGTGGTGGGGGTAGGGGGCTTATGGCAACTGTATTTTCTGCTCAACTGTTTTGTGAACATAAAGCTGCTCTAAAAAAATAAAGTCTATCTAACGGGGGGGAAAAAGGTTTGTTCTTATATTCTAGAAACAGACACAGTAGTTACTCAAATAAGGAGGCAAACAAATGTAAAACTGCAATTGGTAATTGCTCCAAGTGCCACAGAGGTAAAGTATGTGATACTATCAGGGTATTGTAGGCATGGGGGTCAGGAAATATAGCCCCGAGGCAGTGGCAATTGATCTGGAATCTAAGAGAAAGTAAGGGGTCACTGAGCAAACGGGAGAAGAAGGATTTGGGTAGATGGAACACATATGGAAGGGCACTGAGCACAACATCTTCAAGGAAGTAAAGGCCAGGGCGTCCAGAGCACGGAGTGTACACAGATGATTTCAAAATCATCTTCGGTTTGGACCTTTCATCTGAGCTTCAGACTCTAATATCGAACTACCTACCTGATATTTCCACCTGAATGTCTCTTGGGCCCCTATAACTCTCCGGGAACTTTTTCTCCAAGTCTAGTCTTCTTTATACTTGTTCTAGCACAACGGTTATAACTAGCCCCTACACCCCTTGACAAATATCTGTCTCTCTTACCTTCCTGATATTTCTCAAAGTTGTCTGCTTCTCTCCAGCTCTTCTGCCACCACTTTCACATGGGCCAAAACAGTCTCCAGTGGAGATTATTGCAGTAGCACCCTGACTGCTCTCTGCACAGATACTTCTTACCCTCCTCAGGATACTTTACACACTGTAATCAAACGACCTTTCAAAACTGAAACCTGAGCCTGGCTGGTGTGGCTCAGTGGTTGAACGTCAACCCATGAACCAGGAGGTCACCGATTCAATACCCAGGGGGAACATAGGCCCAGGTTTCGGGCTCAATCCCCAGTGGGGTGCATGCAGGAGGCAGCCGGTGGATATTTCTCTTTCATCAATGTTTCTTTCTATCCCTCTCCCTTCCTCTCTCTCTAAAAGAATCAATTAAAACTAAAAACACACACACACACACAACAACAACAAAATAACCGAAACCTGATCACATCATCTCCTTGGATTTAAACCCAACAATAGCTTCCAATGCTCTTGGGAAATACGTGTAACCTGGACTAACACACAGGCCATGGCCTTTCCCTTGCCTACACATTCTGCCCCATGCTGCACTGCTCTGTTTGTCTGCCCTTCAGTCCCACAGGGCTTATTTGAGATCCCGGAATGGGCCATGCTTCCTGTCACCTTTGCACATTACTTTTCTTCTCCTGGGATGTTTCCCCCTCCTTTCTGCCTGCAAGCACGTACACATCTTCCAAACCTTAGCTCAAACATCCTCACACCAAGGAAGCTTTCCCAAACTCCAGAGTAGATTAAGTCCCAGGATCTGCTCTCATCTCTCTGACTGCCTTTCCTCCATAACACTTCGCACATTTATTGGTGTGATTCTGATAAATAGCTCTCTTCTTCAAGAGATAGCAACCTCCATGAACGTAGAAGATGATTTTATTTTTAAATTTCCACTTCTAGCATAGTTCTAGATAATAGACATACAAAAGATATTTTTGAACACATAATGAGTACCCTCATTGCTATCCTATTTATCTTCTTAGTTTTGGACAAATGCCTTCTCAGTAGAGAGTCCACCTTCTAAGGGAATAGAGTTGTCTTCCTCTAAGGCACAGTATCATGTGAAGGTCATCTACTTCCCTAAAATAATGTCTAGCCTGGCTGGAATGGCTCAGTGGTTGAGCATCGACCTATGAACCAGGAGGTCATGGTTGATTCCCTGTCAGAGCACATGCCTGGGTTGAGGGCTCCATCCCCAGTCATGTAGGGGCATGCAGGAGGCAGCCCATCAATGATTCTCTCTCATTATTGATGTTTCTATCTCTTCTCTCCTTCTCCCTTCCTCTCTGAAAGCAATAAAAATATATTTTTAAAAACTAATTCAATCAGTTTGCTATGGCATTTTAAATTCCCACTATTAAATTCATTTCCATTAGTTAAAGCCACCACAACTGTGCTGTCCAATAGCCACTAACCACATGTGGCTATTGTGTGCAGGAAATGTGGCTAGTCTATAGGTGTGCAGTACAGATGTGAAATACACAAGATTTTGAAGACTCAATTTGAAAAAAATTTTTTCAGAAAATCTCATTAATGATTTTATTGATTACATGTTGAAATGATAATATATTAGATATAGTGGGTTAAATAAAATATTTTATTAAAACGGATTTCACCTGTTTCTTTTTTGGTTTTTCAAATATAGCTACTAGATAATTTTAAATTACATATGAGGTTCTTGTTATATTTCTGTTGGACAGCACTTTCCTAACATATAACTTTCAAAACATAAAAATTCCTACATCATTAACATCCCCCAAGCAATTACCATCGTGTTTTTTTTTTTTAATAACCCAGGATCACATTGAAGTGAAACAGATGTGGGAGCAACTTTGTGTCAGGTCATAGGAACCAACTCTGGAGCTAGCTGAGGCCAGAAAAACCTGGTAGCTAGGGGGAGACAATGATTGAACAGCTTCAGGGATATCTCATAAATCAAGATGGGGAGTGCATCTGGGACTCGGGACGGACTGGACTCAGAAAACAAAGTCATCCAGACCCTGCTTGCTGCCTCTGCAGGCACATCTGTTTCATTCTTCTTTCTGTCTGCAGGCTGAGCTTCTCTGCCTGCCCTGTTCCCACGGCAGGACCTGCCCATCACACCAGCCCTGGAACTTACCTATTATAGTGATAGCCACACACAAACAGGCAGGCAGGACCTCAACTCTTCCTGTACCACAAGTTGGTTGTGCTGAGAGAAGGCATCCTCTAAAATGGGACACTCATATAGCAAAGGGCCCCAAGAACTGAAACAAAGAGAGGAATGGCAAAATACAACATGAAGAGAACAGTTTGCCTACTTAACAGCTTCTCTCTCAGCTTGAATCAGGTCATCATGGAAAGAACCTAGGGAAAACCAACTTTTCTGGACATGGTTGAGAAGGAATGCTTGTGCTATGGCACTTTAGGTTCCCAATGATGAAGTCATTTCTGTTAAAGCCACCAGAACTGTGCTGTCCAGTAGCCAGAGAAAATCCAGGTCAGACCAGCAAGAACCCAGGAGCACAATCAGAACAGAAGCAGGCAGAGAGGTGATGTGTCTGACTCTTGACCTTCACTACTTTTGAAGAAGTGAAACAGACCAAGAACAAATGAACAAAGAATGTGAAATAGTTAAATGTGGCGCCTAAGCCTTTCTTTTCCAGGAACTGACATAAGTTCTGTTTGTCTGCCTACATGGAATTGTGGTTAAGAACACATTTCTGAGGGATTGGGTTGGTTTCAATGTTTTACAGCAGCTGGTAAAAACAGAACTATGAAAGTTCAGTAGTCACAGACTTTTGTTTGGGTTTTAAAACAGGAACATGCCCTGGTCGGTTGGCTCGGTTGGTTGGAGCATCCAACCAACACACCAAAAGGTTGAGGGTTCAATCCCCAGTCAGGGTGTATACAGGAAGCAACCGATGGATGTGTCTCTCTCAAATATCTCTCTCTCTCTCTCTCTCTCTCTCTCTCTCTCTCTCTCTCTCTCTCCCCCCTCTCTTCCCCTTCCTCTCTCTAAAATCAATAAACATATCCTTGGGAGAGGATTGAAAAAATAAACAGGAACATTTTGCAATACTGAATATGTTATTTTTTCATGCCATTATTTTATTTAAAGATGTATTCTTTAAGTAAAACCAATTTTTTGCCACTAACATAAACACTTTAGTTTTCCTTTTTGCTCAAAAACCAGTTCGAGATATTACAATTTTAGAGGGAGGGAGAAAAGGAAGAAAAGAAGAAGAGAGAACATATCACAAATAAAGGGGAAATTTGAGACAGTTACACATGCTCTTCCTGAATGTTCTAGGTCAGTGGTCGGCAAACTCATTAGTCAACAGAGCCAAATATCAACAGTACAACGATTGAAATTTCTTTTGAGAGCCAAATTTTTTAAACTTACACTATATAGGTAGGTACATTGTTATTAACTTAATTAAGGTACTCCTAAGGCTTAGGAAGAGCCACACTCAAGGGGCCAAAGAGCCGCATGTGGCTCACGAGCCGCAGTTTGCCGACCACGGTTCTAGGTGATTACCAAATCCCGTTTCTTCCTTGGACCATGGAGATCTTGCCACAGAGTGCAACAAACAGGAGAGGTAAGAATTTATCTGGAGTAGCTATTTGCATTTGATTTTTAAAATATCTTTAAATAATGTGTATGTCCAAATGCTTTTCATTTACCTATAATAATAAAAGTGTAATATGCTAATTAGGCCAGATGTCCTTCCAGATGAAGCCAGGGCTGTGAGGGAAGCCAGGTCCCGGGGTGCCGGAGGGAAGCCGGTGCTGGCAGCTGGGGGAAGGAAGGCCTACTCTTGCATGAATTTCGTGCATCAGGCCTCTAGTTTACACATAAAAGAACTTTACTATGTATGCTTTTGATTTTTTTTTATTAGCATATACATCTAATATTATTTTATTTTACTGGGTTCGGAGAGATATATAGAAATTAAAAAGGGGTTCCTAGGCTTCTGCTTCTAGCCAAGATGAAATAACAAAAACCAGATTTATGTTACTGCCTGAAATATCACCACCCCCTCCCACCAAAAAAAAATGGATTAAAAAAAAAAGGTTTTAAGATACTAGATTTAGGCAACAAAGGACAGTGATGCCCCTCTGAGATGAGAAGCAAACAAGTGAGTGAGCCTTATGACTGCCCCATCTGGTCGCCCTGAGACAGTTTCCAGACTGTGGTGCAGAATAGGGAACAGAAGTGAAGCCTGGTGGGTTTCCTGAAGTGTGTAGACAAAGATGAGGTCTGGATTTAATTTGATCAGACAGTGGAGCAATTAATTTTTTTCAACAGGGTACTGTTGAAAACAATAGAGCAATCAACTGCCAATCAGTAGAGGCTAAACACTGCTTGTGATTCTGACAGAGGAGAGGCAGACAGCTTAACAGAAAGATCAAGGAAAGAGACAGTCAAGCTAAAACCACTGTCATCTAGGATTACTGTGCACATGCCCAGAGCTGCACACATCAGAAGCTTTGCACTGTGGGAGAAATAGACGTCACTAAAATCGTACAACCAAGCCAGCAGACAAATAAGCAAACATCAGTAAGCCTGGGATTGGAGAGGTGAAGTGAAGACTCAGGATCCAGAGTTGTTACAATATCTAAAAAGTTCTCTCTCTCTTTTTTTTTTTTTCAATAAAAAATTACAATACATGCAAAGAAACTGAAGTATGAATCGCTCACAGGGTAGGAGGAAAGCAGACAACAGAAACTCCCTGTGAGAAGGCCCAGATGTCAGAATTAACCGACAAAAACTTCTTAGCAGCCATTCTAGATGTATTTAAAGAACTAACGGAAGAAAAGGAAGGTCTGATGACAGAGTTTCATCAAATAGAAAAAGTAAAGATAAATTATTTTTTTAAATTTGATCTATAGATATTGATTCAACACACTCTCTCAAAATCCCAGATGGCTTCTTTGCAGAAATTAACATAGTGAGTCTAAAATTTATATGGAAATTCAAAGGACCCAGTCTTGAAGGGAGAAAAAAAACAATTTGGAATGATCTCACATCCCAATTTTATAACTTATTTTAATGCTACAGAAATTACGACAGTGTGCACTAGCATAAAAATAGACATATATCAATGGACTACAATTCAGAGTAAAAAATAAACTCTCACATTTATGATCCAGTGATTTTCAACAAGAGTGCTAAGATAACTCAATGAGGGAAAGAATAGTCTTTTCTACTATATATCTCTTATAACAAACACACTTTAAGTATAAAACACAAAGAGTCAAAAGTAAAATTATGGAAAAAGATATGCCATGCTAATCAAAAGAAAGATGAAGTAGCTACATTTATATTAGAGAAAGCAGATTTCAGAACAAAGAATATTACCAGGGATAAAGAAGGTCATTTTATAATAATAAAGGGTCAATTCATAAAGAGGACAGAATAAACTTAAACATTTGGGCACATGATAACAGAGCTGAAAGATACATGAAATAAAAACTGATAAAATTGCAAGGCAAAAATAAAGATTCCAGGAACCCTCTCTCAATTGTTGGTAGAAAAAGTAAACAGAAAATCAGTAAGGATATGAAAGATTTGAAAAACACAATGAACCAATTGTATCTACTTAACTCATCAGAGTCTACCTCCAAGAAATAATATGTCACATCCATTCCTAATAAAAATTATTGGTAAAGTAGGAATAGAAGGAAATCTCCTCAATCTAAAAAAGGGTGTCTATGAACACTTTCAGCTAGCGTCATACTTAGTGGTGAAAAATTGAAGTCTTTTCCCCTAAGTAGAGACAAAACAAGGATTTCTGTTTTTACAACTTCTAGTCAACAACTATACTGAGATTCAAGCCAGTATGATAAAGAAAAATATAAAATAAACATAGCCAGTTTGAAAAGGAACAAGTAAAATTCTTTTTTTTTTTTTACAGATGTCTTGATTGTCTATGTAGAAAATAGAAGTAATCTAATAGAACTAATGAGCAAGTTTAGCAAGGTTGCAAGACGCAAGATCAATAGTATTTTTAAAAATTGAATTTTATGAGCTAGCAACTATCATAATTTAAGTTTTAAAATACCATTTACAATAACATCAAAAGTTATAAAAATTTTAAGGATAAACCTGGCAAAGGATGCACAAGGCCTATACATTGAAAACAACAAAACATTGCTAAGAGAACTTAAATGAGACCTAAATAAATGGAGAGATATACTGTGTTCATTGGCTAGAATATTCAATAGTGTTAAGATGCCAATCCTCCCCAAATTGATTCATAGATTCAACATAACTTATAATAAAAATCCGAGCAGATTTTTTTATAGAAATTAAGAAGTTGACTCTAAAATTCGCATGCAAACGTAAAGAATCTATGTAGCCAAATCAAATTTTTTAATTTTTAATTGATTTTTAGAGAGAGAGGAAGGGAGAAAGGCTAGAGATAGAAACATTGATGAGAGAGAAACATCAATTAAACATCAATTTAGCTGCCTCCTGCGCGCCCCCTGCTGGGGATCAAGCCTGCAACCTGGACATGAAACTAGACCACCTTCTTACATCACACACAAGAATAAATTAAAAATGGGTTAAAGACTTAAATGTTAGACTCAAAACCATAAAAATCCTAGAAGAAAACATAGCAGTAAAATCCTGGATATTTCTCAGAGCAATACCTTTTCTGATATATCACCTTGGGCAAGAGAAACGAAAGAAAAATAATCAAATGAGACTACCTCAAACTAAAGAGATTTTGCACAGCAAAGAAAACCATCAACAAAATAAAAAGAATCCCACTGAGTGGGAGAACATATTCATCACTGATACATCTGATAAGGGGTTAATTTCCAAAATATATAAAGAACTCATACCACTCAACAAAAGGAAGACAAACAATCTAATTAAAAAATGGGCAAAGGACCTGAATAGACACTTCTCCAAAGAGCACATACAGATGGCCAAGAGACAAATGAAAAAATGCTCAAAGTCACCAATCATCAGATAGATGCAAATTAAAACTTACAATGAGTTAAAACTGCCAGAATGGCTACCATCAATAATCAATAAATTAACAAACTACTGGTGAGGATGTGAACAAAACAGAACTCTAGTACACTACTGATGGGAATGCAGACTGGTGCAGCCACTGTGAAAAACAGAATGGAATTTCCTCAAAAAATTAAAAATGGAAATGCCGTTTGACCCAGTGATCTCACTTCTGGACATACTAGAGGCCCGGTGCACGAAATATTGTGCACAGGTAGGGTCCCTAGGCCTGGCCAGTGATCGGGGCCGATTGGAGCCTTCCTGCTGTTGGCCAGGGCCTCCCTCCCTGGCTGCCAGCTGTCAGCCAGGGCCTTCCTTCATTCCACGCCACACCCTGGTGGTCAGTGCACGTCATAGCGAGCAATCGAACTCCTGGTCTCCCAGTTGAACTCCCAAGGGGAAAATTTGCATATTTGGCTTTTATATATATAGGTATACTAAGAATCCCGAAACACCAATCAGAGAGAATACATGCACCCTTATGTTCATAGCAATGTTACTTACAATAGCCAAGACCTAAAAAAGCCCAAGTGCCCATCAGTAAATGAGTGGATAGAAAGGCTATGGTACATTTACACAATGGAATACTATACAGCTGTAAAAAGGAAGAGTCTCTTACCCTTTTCAACAGCATAGATGGACCTGGAGAGTATTATGCTAAGCAAAATAAGCCATTCAGAGAAAGACAGATATCACATGATCTCGCTTATATGTGGAATCTAATGAACAAAATAAACTTATGAACAAAATAGGTCCAGGGGCATGGATGCATGGAATAGACTGACAGATCTCAGAGGAGAGGGGGATCGGGGGACAGGAAGAGATTAACCAAAGAACTTGTATGCATATGGTCACAGACAATAGTGTGGTGAAGGCCTGGCTGGTGTGGGGCCTGGGTGTAGAGGGCTACGGTGAGGAAAATGGGGGACCTCTATAATACTGTCAACAATTTAAAAAATGAAAAAGATAATATTCAAACATCATTAGGATGAGTCACATTGAGTAACCAGTTTAAGGAGCAGAAGTCAAAAGCTATTTCAAGTCTCCCACTTTGTACCATTTCAGAATAGGATCTATATCCCTTTCTAGAATTTAACATTCTCCTTTTCAGCTGAAATTCATTTTTTCCACATATTTTCAATAGACCTGAGATATATATATACACACAAACACACACACACACACACACACACATACACACACACTCTGAAATCTTTATTGTTAAAAGTATTACATAAGTCCTCTTTATTCCCCTATTGATCTCTTTTAGCTTGCCCCTGCCTCTCCCAGGCCTTCACCACCCTATTGTCTGTGTCCATGGGTTATGCACATATGCATACAGGTTATCGTATTTTTCCGTGTATAAGACACTATTTTTTTCTAAAATGTTAGACTGAAAATCGAGTGGCATCTTATACATGGAAGTCAGCCAGGGAGGGAGCTGCTCAGGTGCATAGCTGCGCATACCTTGTCAAACAGGCTTCCTCCAATCACGAGCCTTATTGTTACTGTTGTCAGCTGATGCCATAATTGGAAGTGGAGGTGGAGAGTGTGCAGATGCAACAGGGCCTGAGCGTTCTGAGCCCATAAAGATGTCAAAAAATAAAAAGATAAATACTGGTAAGCGATTGTCTTACTCTGCAAAATTCAAACTGGTGTAATCAGCTATGCAAAAGAGCATGGAAATAGAGCTGCAGAGAGAGAATTTGGACCTCCTCCCACTGAGTGTATGATCAGACAGTGGAGAAAACAGGAAGAACAACTCCTTAAGATGCCAAAAAAGAAGAAGGCCTTCAGAGGAAAGCCAGCAAAATGGGCAAACTTGGAGCAGAGGCTTAAGACTTGGATTATGGAGTAGAGCCAGAGTGGCTTATGTGCGTCAACCAAGCTTATTCAATGTCAGGCAAGAATGTTTGCAAGCAAAATGAACATTGTTGATTTTACAGGAAAGGCAAAATGGTGCTTCAATTTCATGAGGAGAGAAGGGTTGGCCATGAAAACATGAACAAAGTTAGCTCAGAAAATGCCACCAGTTTATGAGGATTATCTCACATATATAGACAGTGACTCAGAAGACAGCAGTGATACAATAGAAGTTGAAGAATTTGATATGTCTGGAACTAATAGTGATGAAGAAGAGAGCAGTGATGCAACCGAGGCTGAATAAAGTGATATGCTGAGGTTCGAAAGTCTATTCCATGCTTATGTGTCTCTGGATCTATTTTGTTCATCAGTTTATTTTGTGTCTTATCTATTATATTTAAAGAGGGAAAACTCCCTGGGGCCAGAAAATCCTCCTGATCCTTGGTTCAATCAGGGGTTTCAAATGCTCTCTGTCAAATGAGTATTGAAAGGTCACCAGTAGCTACCCCAAGGTTTTAAAAGCTTAATATTGAAATTCTCCCTCTGACCTGATATTGGAGGGTAGAGGGAGTATCAGAAATAAAAATAATGGACCAGGACTTAGTTTATTTAAAACTGGTTAAAAATAAGTTTGGTGCTTTGAATTGTTTTAGGAGAAATCACAAAGATGAGGCTCAGTGGCGGAAGCAAAGAGGTGCATGAGAGAGCTGTAAGTATCCTATCATCTTCTTAGCATCTCTCCAGCAGCTAACCCACAAAGCAATCTTTTTGTGTGAAAAAAATGGTCCTTTTCTCAATATTATTGAGTAAAATCTATCTCATCTTAAAGATTTGTAAGTTGATATGATATCTAAGTAAAAACTGTGCTTTTACTATGAAATATTATCCTGATTTCAGCCAGATTACTACCTCTAAACATTTCTTAGGCACAAATGCTGCAGCCAGCCCACTTTTGTTCCATGATATAAGTTAAAATTACCTAAACTTTTACAATCCAACACTGCTCTATTTTCTTTACTGTCCAATTCTAGGGACCCAGGGACACTATGATCATTAAAGTGTTGAAGATTTTAAGTATCCAGGTATCAGTTAAAAGTTATAAAATTTTAAGCCTACACTTACCAAATATACCAGTTATTAAGCACTTTATGTGTTATTTCCTTTTTTAAAAATATGTTTTTATGTATTTCAGAGAGAGGAAGGGAGAGGGAGAGAAGGAAACATCAATGATTAGAGAGAATCATTGATCGGCTGCCTCCTGCAGGCTCCCACCGGGGATTGAGCCCATAACCCCAGCATGTGCCCTGAGTGGGAATCAAACCATGCTCTCCTGAAAAAAGAAAGAAAGAAAATTTAAAAAAGTGACCTCCTGGTTTATAGGTTGACGCTCAACCACTGAGCCATACCAGCCAGCTGTGTTATTTCCTTTACTACTCACAATAATTAATAATATCTACCTTTGCTATGATTGCCCTGGTTTTATAGATGAGGAAATAAAGACATCATGGGAAAATCAGAGGCTGGGAGATCTGGGCTGGTACCACCACCTTCTTCAAACTTCCTGGTGACCTTGGGCAGGTGTCCTTGGGCATTTCACTGGTTCTTCATTTGCAAAGAAACCTCTCTGGGTGGCTTTATTTTAGTTAGTTAGTTAGTTAGTTAGTTAGTTAGTTTATTGGGTTGACATTGGTTAATAGAATCATATAGGTTTCAAGGGTATCTTTCTATGATACATGCTCTCCAACACCCAAAGTCAAATCATCTTCTGTCACCAAATATTTGGCTCTCTTTACCCCTCCCAAGTTCCACCCTCCCCTCCACCACCCCCGCCCCCCCCCCGCCCCGCCCTTTCCCTCTAGTAACCACCATACTGTTTTCTGTGTCTATCAGTTTCAGTTTTATAATCCTGGTGGTTTCTAACATCTAACATTAGATGGCAGTGACTCTAAGCTAACAGCCCTTGTAGGTCCACTGTGCTCCTATTAAGCAGTGGAAAGGAAGCATCTGTGTTACAGAGACTTAGAGATGAAAGGAACATCTTTTACTGCCTTGTGAACTGCTCCAATAGGAGGTTTTATTTCCGGATGACATCCACTTACTACACAAAAGAGAAATGATTACATTGCTTGAGGAAGTACACACTAAAATAGCATAGAATTTATGTAGCGGTGAGAGCGTGCCATTTGGGTGAGATGGTTGTATTATTAGTATCTAATTACCTTTCCTTGGTAGTTAGAGAATCATGTGACTTGTTAACTCTAAGGCCTCTTAGCTCACAAAGGCATGGTTTTAGAGGTGGTATAGGTCTGAAGATACTATTGTGAGAGTGCTATGACTAAGGCATCTCAGACAATACATGTAAATTATTAACTCCAATTCTAAGCACTCTGTTATTATTAAAGTTAGAGTCCATAACTAGGGAATCCAGGTGATGGTGAATGGAGTCAGAGAAAAGGCAGGGCCTACCAATCAGGTCTAAAATTTCCCCAAAACATTTCTGTGCATCTAATAGTATTTATTTGATGGAATATACTTATTTTCCATAAAAAGGATATTTTTGTTTTCTTATCTAATATTTAACTCAGAACATAGCAGATATTCAGTGAATCTCAAGCTGGTTTGGCTCAGTGGCTAGAGGGTTACCTGTGGAATGAAGGGTTCCAGGTTTGATTCCAGTCAAGGGCACATGTCCGGGTTTCAGGCTCAATCCTCAGTAGGGGGCGTGCAGGAGGCAGCCAATCAATGATCCTCTCTCATCATTGATCTATCTCCCCCTCTCCCTTTCTCTCTGAAATCAATAAAAATCTATTTTTTTAAATGGTGTCCCCTCAAAAAGATGTATTAAAGCCCTAACCCCCAGTACTTCAGAATGTGACCAAATTTGGAAATTTACAGAGGTAATCAAATTAAAATGAGGTCATTAGGGTGGGCCCTAATCCAATATGACTTATAAAAGGGGGAAATTTGGACACAGAGACAGATATGCACAAAGGGAAGACTATGTGAAGAGACAGGGGTTGAAGATAGCCATCAACAAGCCAAGGAGAGAGACCAGAAGCAAATTCACCCTTCACGCCTTCAGAGTGAGCACAGCCCTGCTAACACCTTACCTCCGACTTCTGGCCTCCAGAACTGGGACACAATCAGTGTCTGCTGTCCTAAGCCACCCAGCTTGTGGGACTTGCTACAGCAGCCCCAGCAAACTAATACAGCTGGGATTTATGACTTTCCTCTTCCACAGTGCGGTCTGCCTTCCTCGGTTTCCCACCCCTAGCTCAATGGGTTACTTTTCTGCGTGAGGAAGCCCAAACCTTACTTAGGGTCTAGATTTTCAGCCAAAACTATGAAGCCCTTGGGCATAAAAATCCTGAAAAGGAAAAACCTGAAGCCATTTTATCTTCTCATTCAATGCAATCAGCATTGTGTCCCTGCTGCAAACTTCACTCTGAGTATTTAAACAAGTGATGGTTAAGGACCCACCACCTAATTCCAGAGAGACGGGTTAGTTTTCTTTGAAAGCAGGAGCCTGACTGACAGCGCAGACTTCAGAGCCTAGGCTCAGCACAACCAACCTTTGGTGTTTCTGTTCTCCTTTGACCCAGAATAGAAAAAAAAGAAATAGAAAGCAGAAGGGTAGAGTTTAGAGTGACACTATCTCACTCTTCAGGCAGGTTCAGGGTCAACTGACAGTGGAGTAGGAAGTCTGGTCAATCCAGCAGCTGAAGGGTCCACAGTCCTTGCGGCATGATTGTTAATGGCTCCAGCAGGTGCAATAGGAGCAGCCCCAGGTGAGTCATTTTTCTATTGACGCAGGCCCTCCCATTTATGGGTTAGCTGGATCTAGTTATGACTTTTATCAAGAGTGGACAGGGCACGCAGACACAGACAACAGTATGCTGATAGCCCAAGGGAAAGGGGGAGCAGGGATGGAAAGAGACTTTACTTTGGGCGATGGGTGCATGATGCAGTGTGCAGATGATGTTTTGTGGAGTTGTACTTTTGAAACCTGTATGGTTTTGTTACCTAATGTCACCCCAATAAACTAAAAAAAAAAAAAAGAGGAAGAGTGGGCAAGGTTGAGCAGAATGGGTGAAGGTGGTCAAAAGGTATAAACTTCCAGTTGTAAACTAAATAAGTTCTGGGGATAGAATGATGTAACGTACACATGTTATTTCCTTAGTTAATAATACTGTATTGTATACTTGAAAGTTGCTAGGAGAGTAGGTCTCTAAAGTTCTCACAAGGGAAAAAATTTGTAACTGTGTGTGGTGATGGATATTAACTAGACTTACTGTGGTGACCATTTTGTAATGTATACCTATATTGTGCACCTGAATCTAATATATGTCAATTATACATCGATTTAAAAATAGTGTAAAAAAATAGTAAATCCACTACAAAAGGTATACCTGGATCCTGAGTCCAGAGATATCTTGTTTAAACAAAAAAAGAATGTATGCTCAAGGATATGACCACCAGCCTGTTGATAAGTAAAGGCTGGTATCCTAAAAAGGAAAGAAAAAATAAACTAAAGTCTTGATGTGCATTAACCAAACTTGCACACTCTAATTATTTACCAAATAGAGGTTGGAAGTCAGATGTCCAGACAGGGTCCAGTATTCTATTTCTTTTGCCAACTCTTACTTTATAGGCAATAGATCATCAGAACACTTTATGTTTTAAAGTAGTCCTGTTGTTGTTTTTATAATTGCCACTACTTTTTCCACCTATTTATTCTTCCCACAAATTTTAGAATTATTTTGTTCCATTCCTTCTAGTTTCTTTTTAGAATCTATTGTTATAGCTGTATCTATGTGTATATATATATATATATATACATATATATATATATGATGTTATTATCTTTTTAAATGGTACATTTAAAACTTTTTCCTATAGCTCCAAAGCTTCATAATTATATTTACTTAAATTCTATCTTTATTCTTGGACATTTAAGTTATGTTATCTTTTTCACAATTTAAATAATTCCATAACAAATATCTTCATGCATATAATCTTTTCAAATTGTGGATTATCTCTTTAGAGTAATTTTTCTGAGGTAAAAATTATTGGGTCAAAGAAGTGGGAGCATTCTTAGGGGTTTGGTACAGAATGCCAAATTGCTTTAGAAAAAGGTTATAACAATTTACACTCCCCACTAGTAATGTATACAGATAATACCACCATTACCCTAGAACTGCCTGTTATATTTTGTGTATTTCAATTGGAAAACAGTTATACCTTATATTTTTGTTTGACCTGTACTTCTTTGATTACTAGTGATGTTGGACATTTTACCATCTATGAATTATGGATTACTCATGTCCTTTATTCATTTATATATTGGAGTCATTTTTTCTACTAACTTTGTGAGAGTTTGTTTGTTTGGGGTTGTTTTAGAAATTAACAGTCAATTTTATTAGTCTCAGCCCAGAAGTCCATGAGTCTTGAGGACCTCTGTGTAGCTGTCAGTTTTCTTCTCCACATTCTTTTCAGTCTGTTTCCGAGCCTCATGCGCTGCTTTTTCTTCCCGAAATGGATCTTGGCCTTTTCCTTCCTCCTCTTCTCCAGAGTGGCTGTAACTGCCTGGTACTTCACAGGCAACCTCCTGAGCCAGGCGCCCTGGGTAGGCAAACTTCTATGTAGGCTTTATATGCACATTCTTGAGGGCAACAGGAACCACCGTTCGTTTTCGTGTCTAAGGGCGGCAGGATCCCGTCAAACACCTTGAGGTGGTCCCAGGAGGCGAGGCCTCCCTGGGCCTTGTGCGGAAGCATGCATTGCAAGGTCCCCAAAAAGATGAGGCTCAGGGAGCCGAAGTGGGAAAGCTTGTGGAATGGTTGGTGTTCATCCGCTGGCGGAGGAAGGTCAAGGACTTCAACTTGTTTTTGTATAAAATGCCAGAAATGTCAAGGCCCTCACAGCACACAACCACTACCTTCCAACTCAGCAGGACCTACTTGGCCACAATAGTCGCCAGGTGGCCAGGAGATGGCATCGGCCATCGAGCTCTAGGGTCTGGCCCGGCCTTCTTCTGCACCTGCCTGGCATAACCAACTTTGTGAGTTCTTGAGTGTTTAGCTCCTTACAATGAATGCTATGGTGTGCCACGCAGAACCCCGTTGAAGATGAAAGCTCTCATTCCCCCACTGCTATGCAGTGTAACTGCTACCATTTTGCAACTGCTTCCCTCTCTGGTTTTCAGGAAAGGGAGTGCCTTGCCTGAGCCCCCTCTCTGGCCCTCCCAAGGATCTGTGCAGTGGAGACCAAATTTCTTGACTTAATTTGAGACGATTCTGAAGGGCCATCTAAGCCTCAGCTGCTGCTGTGTCACCTCTCAGCTTCTCCCAGTCCTGCAACACTCAACCCCTTGTGGATGCTATTTCTAGAACTCTTCCTATTAAATTTTCTTGCAGCTTTATTGAGGCATAATTGACAAATCAAATATTGTAAGACATGTAATTCTTTTACATGTGTATGCATTGTGGAAGGATTCCCCTATCAAGTTAACACAACTCACCTCACATATTTACCTTTTTGTGTATGAGAGAGAACATTTAAGTTGTACTCTTTTAGCAAATTTAGCAAATTTCAATTATACAATACAGTGTTGTTAACTACTAGAGGACCAGTGCATGAAAATTTGTGCACTGGGGTCTGGGGGAGGTCCCCTCAGCCCGGCCTGCCCCCTCTCACAGTCCCGGAGCCCTCAGGGAATGTCCTGCAGGAGGCAACCGGGCTGATCAGCCAGGCTGATCAGGGGAAAGCGCTGTCCCCATCACCCCGCTGCAGCTGCCTGAGCCCCGGGCCTCATAGCTGCTGTGGGTTTGTCCGATGGATGTCAGGAAGATGTCAGCTCTAATTAGCATATTACCCGTTTATTAATATAGATGGTCATTATGGTCATCATATTATATATTAGATCCTCAGACCTTATCCATCTTATATATGAAAGTTTGTATGCTTTTACCGACCTCTTCTTATTTTTTTAAAATATATTTTATTGATTTTTTTACAGAGAGGAAGGGAGAGGGAGAGGGATAGCGAGTTAGAAACATCAATGAGAGAGAAACATCGATTCAGCTGCCTCTTGCACGCCCCCTACTGGGGATGTGCCCGCAACCCAGGTACATGCCCTTCCCGCAATCGAACCTGGGACCCTTGAGTCCGCAGGCTGACACTCTATCCACTGAGCCAAACCAGCTAGGGCCAACCTCTTCTTATTAACCAACCTTTTCTACTCTCTGTTTCTGTGAGTTTGCCTTTTTATTTTTTTAATTCTACATACAAGTGAGTGTCTTTCTCTGTCTGGCTTATTTCATTTGGTCTAATGCCTTCCAGTTTCATCCATGTTGTTGCAAATGACAGAATTTCTTTCTTTTCATGCTAATATTTGTGTGTGTGTGTATGTCAATGTGTGTGTGTGTGTGTGTGTGTGTGTGTGTGTACACCACATTTCCTAGTCATCATTGCAACATTAATAGACACTTAGAGCCAAAAAACTCCTTGCGCAAAGCTTCATCTAAGCCTGTTGCCAGGAAACCTGATTTATTTCTCATTGACCTGTGATAATTTCCCAATTCTTTTCTTTTTTCTTTTCTTTTTTTTTTGCCTTTTTGTTATTTGCAGATGCTGAATTTCAAAATATCATATTATCTTTTCTCTATGTAATTTCTTCTCAACTTAAAAGACCCCCTCACCTGCATACACCAGAGGTTTGATTAACATCCAGTTCTATTTTCTTCTAGTCTTCCTATGGTTGCCATATTTTTAATTAGATCCTAATTCTAATGAACTTAATTTTTAGTGAAGGATTTGGAACAAACGCCTATATGCCATTTGTTGACTCCGCCTCTCTTTCTCCTTTCACTTGCAATGCCACTGTGATGTTTTAAATGGAGGCTGTGTTCTTACCACGGCTGCAGCTGTAAGAAGACTGCCGATGAGCCACCGCTTGGAAATGATTTCCGACGCTATCAACAATTTCCTCCCTGTGCATGGGTTTCTCACGTGTTGTTGCCCAGTCAGTGAAGAGTTTTGGCCAAGTACCCGCACTGTTCACCCCGCAGCCCAGCCCAGCACATTGCCGTGTTTAAGAAGAAGATTGAATCCCAACACTGACTCTCCTTTACCTTCCAAGATATTTACCCCTACTAATGAGCTGGCAACTTTGCCCCCAAATACCCAGGGAAACTTTAAATTCAATACAGACGTCCATGTTTGTTGCCAAATCGCCAAGAAAACATTCACAATTGCACTTCTCAATTAAACCAAATATTGCAAATGAGGGAGGGAAAGAGTATCAAGTTAAGGTCAGGATTTTATTGTCCAGTAAGTGTACTTTTGTGTGTGTTGCCAAGTGAGGATAATATGCCTTTTTAATACACAGTCAGCATTCATGTTTTGCCAAGCAGGCATGAGGCTTATTTCAAAAGATCCCAGTATATTTTGTGCCAACCAAGAAGTTGTTATTCAGATCTATCTGCAGAACCTTAGCCAATGGGTATGGTATTATTTGTGTGTGCTTTCCTCATAAGTGTTCATGAGAAACCTTTTTATAACTTGTCCCAAACTAGAATTTCTAAACATTCCTGAATGGATTTCACAGGTTCAACGCGTAGGTGTGGTCTAAACCTCTGTAACCAAGTGAGGAGCCCTAACATTCAGAGTGTGGTTTTCCCACAAACCATGTCCTGGGTTAGGGGATGTGAGAGGAGTTGTCTAGTGCATTCATACACATCACACAACACTCAAGCAGTTCGAGATCTCCAGTATTAAAATCCACATAGTAGAGAGTTTGGGTGGCATTAGAAAGAGGGTGATAAAGCTATTCTCACTAATGCATCCCTTTGTTCATACTAGAGAGCCCACCTCACTGCCCAGACTGCCTTGCTAGAAACTCACCAGGTAAACATACTTTCTTCCCACGAGCCCCACTTTTTCCTCACTCAATGACATTTGTCCTTTAAATTCCTTTTCTTCTCTCCCATTTCTTGGTAGTACCATATTTCCCAACTCCCACCCCCAAAACCTAAACCTCCTCTGGTATCACAAATTTTCCCAGCTCCCTCCATGAGCTGTAAACCAAAACGATTCTCATCTCTGCTTCTACCTGCTGCTTAGTAGAGATTAGATGCGGTGGGGAAAAAGGAGTTTGTGGTGATTTTCCATTTCTCAGATGTAATTTGCTTATTTTTTTCTTTTCTTTTCTTTTCTTTGGTTGTTTCCAAGTATATATATTTTTAATTACACATAGCTGGCACTGCAAGATTTAATCTCTTGATCATTGCCCTCTTTGGGTTTTCATATTGACTCAAATCTCCACTGAAACCCTTGCTAGAATGTGAGAGTTCATTATGGAAAAAGTATCGGTTCCACTCTGACCCTGACTTACATGACAAGGCCTCGTCTATCAATTTGGCATTGGTAGGAGCCAGGCCAAAGGACCCTTCCCTAATTCCTGAGTAATTCTGGTGTTGCCAGTGGAAAGAGGGCTCTTCCATGGAGTCAGGAGAAAAGCATTTCAGGGGTGCAGGCACAGGAGAATGCGGTGTGGTGGTAAGATTTATTGGAGCGATAACAAAGGACTGCTTCCAGGTGCCTGCTGTCTCGTTCACGACCAGATGGCCCAGCTCTGTCTCTGGGGCTGCAAAGCCTGCACTTGTCCTCAGCAAGCCCAGGAGAACCAGGCCCCAGAAATGCAGAACTTCTCTGCGTCTCATTTCCGGATCTGCACGTCTGCTGCCAGGGCTGCCAAGGCTGCGCTTGGGCCCAGGCAGCTGCCAGGCCCACACAGCTGCTCTGAAAAGAGAGCATGCGAATGAAGGCAAACAAATGAATGAACCTTAGTTAAGCTTTGATTATATTTCCTTGGATTTGGGAAGGGGTAAACTTTCTTTCAAACTGACCCATCTTGTTCCTGGCTCTTTGCGGACTTCTGCTGGGCCCTCCCCCTAACCAATCCCTTTTCTGGATCTTCGGGAGTTTCATGTCTCTTATTCAATTCGATCCCTTTCTCAGGCTAGATATCTCCCCTTTATGTTGCCATCTTGGCTCCTACTATGCATGCCTCCAAGCTTTGCCTTGCCATCTTGGTTTCTACTGCACGTGAGCCTCGCAAAGGAATTTCTCCCAGTTTTATTTCTCCCTCTGATAATCCTGGTGGCCAATTATCCCCCTGGAGAGGTTAGAAAACCAGTTCTTCCTGCCGACTCTGGGATTAAGTCCCCCCCCTTCATGGGAGGATGTGGCTGTCCCCTGGGGAGCCTGTGAATGCTGCAACTTCCTAGTGAATCAAGTTTAATGTCCAATTCAGCTCCCTAGTAGATTAGGCTTAATGTCTGATTCCATTTGTTCCCTTCCTTTATTAATAACTAGCCAGCTACCTACACTAACATAACCACATCATTTTGATGCCATTGATGTATTTCCACTGAAAGATATATTCTCACTTCTCCTCACCTCATTATTTGCTCCCCTCTATAACTGCTGTTTAAGAGTGTAGATCAAGCATGTCAAACTTGCTGCCTGCGGGCCTCATGCGGCTCATAACAAATATTTTTGCAGCCCAGCCAATGGAACGGTATGTAAGAAATGTTTTAATAAAAAAAAATTTGTAACTTAATTTTTACAATATCCTTTTATACATAATCTACACTAATAAAAGAGAAACATGGTAATTGGCGTACGGACCGCTACCCTTTTCATTGGCTAATCAGCGAGATATGCAAATTAACTGTCAGCCAAGATGGCGGCCGGCAGCCAGGCAGCTTGAAACTAACATGAGGCTTGCTTGCTTCAGTGACGGAGGAAACTGAGCCTGCAGTTTGAAACATTGTAACAGATACTTCAGCCAGCAGATTCGCAACATTGTATGCAAAGGCCAGAAACCTACTTTCAGCCCAGGCCTAAGAGCTGGAGCCAACCTCAAGCTAAAGCTGGCCCAGAATAAAAAAAGAAAAAGAAAAAAAGGAGCAGTTGGGAACTTCAGTCACTCCCAGCCTGAAAACAGCCCTCAGCCCCTCACCCAGACTTGCCAGGCACCCCAGCGGGGACCCCTACCCTGAAGGGTGTGTGACCAGCTGCAAACAGCCATCATCCCCTCACCCAGGCTGGCCAGGCACCCCAGTGGGGGACCCCCACCCTGATCCAGGACACCCTTCAGGGCAAACCAGCTGGCCCCACCCATGCACCAGGCCTCTATCCTATATAGTAAAAGGGTAATATGCCTCCCGGCACCAGGATCAGCGTGACAGGGGGCAGCGCCCAAACCCCCTGATTGGCCCTGCTCTGTGCGTGACAGGGTACAGAGCCCCAATCCCCCTGATGGGCCCTACTCTGTGAGCGACAGGGGGCAGTGCCCCAACCCCCTGATTGGCCCTGATCTGTGCATGACAGGGGGTGGCGCCGCAACCTCCCCATCGACCCTGCCTTGAGTGTGACAGGGGACGGTGCCCCAACCCCCCAATCGGCCCTACCCTGATCGTGACTGAGGGTGGCATCACAACTTCCCAATCTCCCTGCTCTGTGCATGACAGGGGGCGGTGCCCCAACTCCCCAATCGGCCCTGCTCTGAGCCCGACCAGGGGCTGCACCTAGGGATTGGGCCTGCCCTCTGCCACCCGGGAGCAGGCCTAAGCCAGCAGGTCGTTATCTCCCAAGGGGTCCCAGACTGCGAGAGGGCACAGGCTGGTCTGAGGGGCCCTCCCTCCCCCCCGAGTGCACAAATTTTTGTGCACCAGGCCTCTAGTTATTAATAACGAACTACAACGTTCGCTAACGAATGATTACTATAATCGTGTTGCCTTCAGTTCCCTTACAGCAGTTCTCAACCTGTGGGTGGAGACCCCTTTGGGGGTCGAACGACCCTTTCACAAGGGTCGCCTAAATACATCCTGCATATCAGATATTTACATTACGATTCATAACAGTAGCAAAATTACAATTATGAAGTAGCAATGAAAATAATTTTATGGTTGGGGGTCACCACAACATGAGGAACTGTATTAAAGGGTGGCGGCATTAGGAAGATTGAGAACCACTGGTCTAGGAGATCCATCTGCCACCAGAACTATGATTCCCAGCATTCCTGGTGCTCCCCATGCTCTGGGCTTCTGCTTCCGGTCCTGGGGTAGCCACTGTACCTAATCTGAGAAGTGGCTAAAAATCATACTCATAGATGACCCAAGAGTCCTTGGCTGAGACATTATGACAATTTCCTAGAAAAGTTTCAACATGTTCCTGGCAATCCTGTTGAAGAATAAAGTGCCACACAATGTACATATTTGACAAAGGCATGACTCAGACCGCCATTACACCAATACCTTTAGCATTCTTCTCCAAGACCCAGTAAAACTACCCTACTTACCCCTGACTCATGACACATCTAAAATATTTTTGTCTTGTATATACAATGTTGGAGAGCCTCATGGACCTGATCACCTCTTGTATATGCCTGAGGGGTAAACTCAGCATAAGGTCCTGATTTCATGAGGAGGTTGTCTAAAACCCTGGAAGTATACTACTGAAAGGCAGGGCAGAGCAGTTAGGTGATTCAGCAGTCCCTCACCCTGGTAGAAGTCGATTTATGTAGCTATGAATGTTTACCCCACCAAAAAAATCTCCACGACTGTCAATGGCATCTTGTGGGAGAAACTACTAGTAGTTAATTACCCTTAGTTCCATACTGAGTTTAAACTGAGTACATGGCTATCCAGCTAGAGACTACAGCTAGAGGCTAAGTGTGGCCACGTGAATCATTTACTAAGTGACTAAGCAACAAGCAACTTCCTTCTTGTTACTTGAAAGGAAATTGCTTATCCTGAACTTCTGCTTTTTGTTCTAATCTCGAGTTGGAAGACCAAAGTGTCCAACTTTGACCAGGCATTTCAACAGGTCATAATGTGACCAATACTGTACTCTAATGCAGGGGTCTTAGATCATTTTGTGCCATGTGTCCCTTTGAGAATCTGATGACATATATGCAACATCTCTCAGAATAAAATAAAATATACCACAAAACACCCACTAGAGTGACAAAAGTTTAAAAGACTAATAATGGTTGGGGTCTCTAATATTTGTGAGAATGTAGAGCAACTACAACTCTCATACATTGCTTGATAGTAAGAGTATCATCTCATTCAACCATTTTGAAAAGTAGTTTGGTATGACCCAACAATCCCACCCATAGGTTTATACCCAAGAGGAATGAGTGCATATGTATACCAAAGATATATCTAAGAATGTTCATAAGAGCTTTATTTGTAATAGTCAAAAACAGTAAATAATTCATGTGTCCATCAACAGGAGAATAGATAAATCAGCTGTTACCACACAACAATAAAGGGCAGGGATTACCAATGCACAAAATACCTTTGATGAATCTTACAAAAGACAACACAAAAGTGTACACATGTTAACTAGATTTATTGTGGTGAACATTTTGCAATTATACAACTATTGAATCATGTTGTGTATCTGAAACCACTATAATGTTATATGTTAGTATATCTCAATAAAAATTAATATTCTTAAATTGGAAGGAAGATGAATAGGAAGAGCACAGAGAATTTTTCAGGCAGTGAAAATACTCTGTATGATATTATAATGATAACTATATGTCACTGGAGGCCTGGTACATGAAATTCGTGCACTTGGGGGAGGGTCCAACAGACGGCAGTCGAATACCCTTAGCATTGCCGTGAAGTTGAGAGGTGAGAGAGGCTCCCACCACCACCGCTGTGCTCACCAGCAGTGAGCCCAGCTTCTGGCTGAGCGGCACTCCCCCTTGTGGGAGTGCACTGACCACCAGGGGGCAGCTCCTGCATTGATCGTCTGCCCCTTGGTGGTCAGTGCACGTCATAGTGAGCAGTTGAGCTGCCTTAGCATATCATTAGCATATTACTCTTTGATTGATTGAATGGCCGACCAGATACTTAGCATATTAGGCTTTTATTATATAGGGTTATACATTTGTCAAAACCCAAGAGTGAACCCTAATGTATACATGCACTTTGGGTGATTATGATGTACCAATATAGGTTCAACCTTGATATAAAATGTGCCATTCTGAAGAGTAATATTGGTAATGGGGGAAGCTATGCCTGTATGAAAACAGGGGCTACAAGGGAAATCCCTGTACCTCCCTCTAAATTTTGTTATAAACCTAAAAAATAGCCTTTTTTTAAGTGTATACACTATATGATTTCATTTATATGGATGTTAAGAACAGATAATACTACTTACTGATAACAGAAGTCCAAATAATAATTATCTTTGCAAGAGAGGCATCAAAAAGAATTGGGAAGGACCACAAGGAAACTTTCTAGGGTGATGAAAAAGTTTTATATTTTGATGCCATTGAAAAGTATAATTTCACCTAGCTGTACACTTGGGATTTGTGTGCATTTTATTCACCTTACTGTGTATATATCATAACTCAGTGAAAAGTAGAATACACAGCCCTAGCTAGCTTTACTCAGTGGTTAGATCATTGGCCCATGGACTAAAGGGTCTCAGGTTCCATTCGATCAAGGGTGGGTTTCTCAATTGCAGGCTCAATCCCTGGCCCCAGTCAGGATGGGTGCGGGAGGCAACCAATCGATGTGTCTCTCTCACATTGATGTTTCTCACTCTGTGTCTCTCCCCCTCCCTTCCACTCTCTCTAAACATAAACGGAGCCCAGCCAGAGTGGCTCAGTGGTTGAGTGTCTACTTATGAACCAGGAGCTCACAGTTCAATTCCTGGTCAGGGCACATGCCTGGGTTGTGGGCTTGATCCCCAGTGAGGGGTGTGCAAGAGGTAGCCAATCGATGATTCTCTCTCATCATTAATGTTTCTCTCTCTCTCTCTCTCTCTCTCTCTCTCTCTCTCTCTCTCTCTTCTTTCCTTTCTGAAATCAATAATAATTTTTTAAAGAAATTTCACTATGCTTTCCTACTCTTTGGATACAAAAGAGAATATAAGTTTAATTTTTAAAGTTTTATTAGTTATTTAAGAACTTGAGAAAATTTTGTTTCATTAAAGTTTGAAGTACTTTTAAAAATCAAGTATATTATCATTATACAAATAGTTAGAAATAGCTAAGGGAATTTAAGTTTTAAAAGCCCCTCTAAATGTGATGGCTAAAATGTGTCAAATTAATAAATAGAGTAAGATATGTGAAGTGAATGGAATTGCTTAAGAAAGAACTAGGTATTTACAGATTTTAATTAATTGCAATTAATTTTTTAACATCAAAGTAAACCTCTAAAACATAAGCAAAAACTCAATTCATGATGACTAACTGCCCATAAACTCCTGTTTGTGAAGTTCTCACGCTGGGCTGGTTTTCAGAGTCATATTTAAAATACAAATTGCTCAGCCTCCACTCCAAACTGAATCAGGGATTGGGGTGAAGTCTGGGAGTTGTGCACTTCCTCTTCCTGTACCAGGGATGAGGAAACTTCTAGTGCATTGAAGTCTGTTTAATATTTATTTCATTCACCACCATGCTTTCAAAGAGGAACTTAAAATGATTTGCATAGGATATCTGATTCATGCTAACATCTGAACATGTGGTAAACATAGCTCTGGCCATGGTGAACTTACAAAGGTCTCCCTGGCAACAATTCACTCCCTGGTCTCCTTGGTGAGGTTTATAAGGACCCTCAAATTCACTTTATTTAAAATTCTAAATCATTTTGCTATTGGTCAGACACACATAAAGAGATGTTTTTCAAAATAACTCTCTGCATCTTTTTCAGGATTATTTAAAAAAGGAAAGGCCAAAAAGGAAATAGGAAGAAAAGTATTAGTAATAAATCAGTCCTTCTCATGAGAGCTCATTTTATGTGGCAGTGAATTAGAATATCAAGGTCAAATGATGACAAACTGAATCACGTGGTCTACATATGTTTTAATCTGACACCTATTTGTCAACATTAATTTTCTATTATTTGATACACAAAATGGTTCATTGTTCAACTAGACATCACTTTTGAACATTAAAAACATATAAATAATCTCAATATTCTTTATGCAGGAAACATATTTCTTTTTGTCTAACACACAGCTTACCCAGATGTCTGATCACGGGAGAACTGACAAAATGCTGCTGAATTAAACTACCAGTTCTAATATGGAGGACACTTCACAAGCAAGTACACGAATTAAAAAGAAAAGTTGTCCCATGAATTGTTCCTTCAAAAATGTCATAAAGTTAAGTGTACCACTTTTTCTCTTTTGTTAAGATTTGAGTTAATTTAGAAATGGAATTGCTAAATACGGAGGCACCCTGCATATTCCCACCTCAAGGCCCAGTGCAGCAATGAACTTATATTGATTGCTTGCCCGAGGATTGGTAGAATGTACTCATTCGAAAAACCAAAATGAACAGGTCATAAGTGGTCACTGAGTTGTAACAGTAGTTTCCAAGGGACAATGAAGTTACCCTAAAGCAGCATGATAAACTCATATTTTAAAAATCTGACCAGCATTTCTGCCTCTGCCCTGGTCTACTTGATCCATCCTCTCGGGGTATTTGTCCAAGTATCTGCCTTCTCTCAGGACTGCTCTGAGGAGAACTTCCTGCCTTCTGCACACTCAGACATTTCTAACTGCAGAACTCCTGCGGCTGTGTTTACCTCTGTGGATTGTTTGACAGAAGTCAGTGGTATGAAAGTTAAATCTGTGAACAGCTCGACTAGAGAGTAGGCTCTGTAAAAGCAACACCCACAGGATTATTCATCTTGTCATTCTCTTCAGTCCCCGCTGCACTGACTCTCAAAGCAGGTGTTTATTACGTGTTTGTTGACTGAGAATGAGTGAATGAATGAGTGAATGGGTGAATGAATGAATTACTATAGAAAGCATGAGCCAGGGCATAAGGAGAAGTACTTGGAGAGTCTGTGGGTCATTGTTTTGTTGGGCCAGCAGTTGGGACCATCAGTGCTGGAGTGCAGCTGGCCTCATACCAGGATCTGGAGGAGGGACACATCCCTTTTTGGCCCCACTGCCACATCTAGGACAACTTTTTCTTTTTTTAAACCTCACTGGAGGAGTGAGGATATTTTTTCATTGATTTCTAGAGAGGATGGAAGGGAGGGGTGTAGAGAGCGCCTGGGAAGGCCCATGGGCATTTCTTTAATTATTGTCAGCTGACCTTGTGGCGTTGGCAAAGCCACGTCCTGGAAACACCCTTTGCCAAAAGGCAGGAGTGTTGTCAGCTTGACTTTCAGCCCAGGTGCCAGGGGGTGGGTTTTGTTATTTAAATCCAGCCAAGCACCAGGAATGAATCGACTCTCCTTTGTCTTGACCTTTAGTAAAACTTGCTGTTTTTTGCTGTATAAAATAAACACTCTGTATTGGCTCTGAGTCCCTGTCCTGTCTCCATCAGAGGACAGCTCTCCCACCCAGCCCCAGCTTTTTCTTTCCATCTTTGTGTCTGTCTCTTTCTTTCATTTTCTCAATTCCCAGCCGCCCCTACTTAGGAACTGGATGCTCTCTAGCCAAGCTGGATGCGGAGAAGAGAGAAATATTCACAGAGCGGGGAGTGGGAAAGAGAGAAAAATATTGATATGAGAGAGATACATCGATTGGTTGCCTCCCGCATGTGCCCTGATTGGGGTCAATGATTGAACCTGCAACCCAGGTATGTACCCTTGACTGGGAGTCCAACCCATGACCCGACACTCTAACCAGTGAGCAACACCAGCCAGGGCTAGGACAACTCAGGAGGAAGCACCATGCCTCCCTAAGCTTGGCCTGAGCATATGAGAGTAGCTTATTCTAAATAAGGCTTCATCACAATCTTTTCACTGTGTTACTTTTCTTCCCTGTATTTTACCACATCTTATCTCACTTATACTTTTGGAAAAAAGGACTTGCAGCCTTCTACTATCTAAGGGCTCTAGTCTTGTAACACATAAGTAAAATTGACATTCTTGTTAAAAGCAAGTATTCTTCTAAAAGAATTCTAGATATTACCAGTGGTAATTTGGGAAGAAAACAGGGTGGCTCTCTCTGGCCCCTCCAATATCTGCTTCTTGCTCTGGTCCCTAACACTACCTACATATCTTTTTAAAGTCACCTAGCATCCTGAGTTTCATTTTCTTCATCTATAAGATAAGCTGGGGGGAAAGAGATAATCTCTACCTTCAAAATTCTCTTCTCTGCCTGTGGGTCTCCTGTACCCATCACAGCGCTGGACACCAAGGTGACTGAGGTTGGACCATGCTGGACACTGATGTCCGTCCCTGGGACTCATGTCCTAATGCAGCACAGCTGGTGCCCTGGGGCTGAGCAAAGAACAAGTCCAGGGTTGTGCTGGGTCAACAGCAATAAATGATAAGTGTATATCATCTATTCTGTTATCTAAAAGGCAGTATCATAAGGATCAGGAGTTCATTCGAAATTATCAGGTGCCCTTCCTGGAAATCTGGAAAAGCTGAGTTAGAAATCAATGGTGTTGAGAGCATGGGTGGATCAATCACCAATTTGTTTAGACAAATTTAACTGAACAGAATCTTGGTCATCTGCATGGTTTTCATAAAACCAAGTACTTTATTCTTGGGATTTTTGCCCTGGATCTCCTTAAAGTGATATTTAATCTCGAATGTGGTATGTGGTAGGCAGAGTAATTACACCCCCTCCAAAAAAAAAGATGTCCGCACCCTAATCCCTGAAAACTGTGTATATTTTAGGTTACATGGTAAAGGGGGAATTAAGGTTACAGATGGAATTAAGATGACTAATCAGTTGGCCTTACAGGGGTCATTCTGGATTACGCAGCTGGGCCAAGACTTCTACTTTAGAGTCTTTTAATGTAGAAGAGGAAGGCAGAAGCCCCCAGAGTCGGAGAGATACTTGAAGATGCTATGCTGCTGACTTTGAAGATAGAGGAAGAGGACATGAGCCAACAAGTGCAGGCTGCCTCTAAAAGCTCGAAAAGGCAAGGAAACACGTCGTCCCCTAAAGCTTCCAGCATGCAGCCCTGCTAACCCCTTGACCTTAACTCAGTCAGACCCATTTCAGACTTCTGGCCTCCAGAACTGTAAGAGAGCAACTGTGCTGTTTTAGGCCACTCTTCTGTGGTAATTTGTAGCCGCAGCAATAAGAAACTAGTAGGTGGAATGTATTCTAATGCTCCAGAGGTTTACTATAGTGATGTCACTAAGGTGGCTGACAATGCATACATTTACAGCAAAAGAAATGCTAAATTATAAATTCCAGAACAAAACTACAAGGAAATTAAGTGCACATTATTCTTTTGAGTTGAAAAATACAATTGTGTCATCTTTTTTTAAATAATTTTTTTCTTTCTTGATCAAGGTATTACATAGGTGTCCAATTGTTTCATCTTTCATGTGCTATGAGCACCAACTGATCACGGAAACAGCCTGAGGTGCCCAAACTGAGAGGAAGGGGAGAAAAATCAGCTCCAGGTATGACTGAGCCTGAGGGTTGCTCAAACACCAGGTTATGAATTCAAAAGAGAAGTCAGGAGGTTGGAAACACGTGGGTTACCGAAGAGCTCAGCAAGGCAATTGGCCCAACAGGCGAGACCAGGAGCCAGATCATACAGGAGTCCTAGAGCCAGAGACTAGAAAGAAGCTCGTGATCGCAGACACAGGGCATGCCCCGCAGGGAAGCCTTTAAAGTAAGAGATTGTCTTCATCAGCCAAGATGCTTCCTACACACGCCCAGTTGGGTCAAGAGCCATTCTGGGGGCACAGAAGTAGGACCCAGTGAGATGTGTTAAGGAGCCTTGCTATCAGGAAGTGCGGGGCACACAGCAAAGAACACGTTTTGACATTTGCCTAATTACAGAATAAATGATTTTATTTATCTGGTCATTTAAAAACTTTTTCTCATGAAAAATTTTAGACATATACCAAAAAAAGAGAGAGCCCATTTTATTTGCACCCTCAATTATTTGCCCCCAGGAAAGCAATTTCCAGACATCATATCACTTCATCTGCAAATAGCTCAGCCTTTGTCTCTAAAAGGTAAGGACTCTCTCTACCTGACCAGTTTTTAATAAAGATACTCATGCTCAATTGTTTCAGCGCTCATGCCCAGCCTGCTTCTCCGATCTTCCCAGCAGCCCGTCTGATTTACCGTCATCCTTTGAAAACACTGTAATTGGCTAGCAGCTGGGAAATCTGTGAACCACCTCTGACAGCCAAGCTCATATGAACACTAATTCCCGTGTGCATTGGATTTTACAGTTCACAGAGAACTTAGACATGTACACCCGTCGTCTCCAGAACACATTCTGACCAACACTGGCAACACTCTTGCCGTCCCTTCTTCATTTCAGATATAGAGACAGGCGAACTAGGCTTATAGCCAAGAAAGTGGGGCTTTGCAAAGTATTTGAAATAGGTATATCACAGTTCCCAGATGACTTGCCCTCCATGTTGTTAAACACATGTGGTGAGCCAAGGACTGAGCTAGGTATATTATTTTGTTGAAACTATCCTCTGAAGTTGGCAGTTTCCCCATTTTTACAAATGAGAAACCTCAGGATTAAAAAGGTGGAATCACTTGTCCAGGATCAACTCTGGCACACTCTGGAACACCAGCCCATGTCTGTCTGGCTCCCACATCTGACCAACTACCTCAGCCTTTCTTCCCTCCCCCTCCCCATCACCCTTTCCCTGTACCCCAAGGGCAGAAAGCTGTTGTTGGCTCCAGAAAATTTAGGACCTTTACCCCAGAATACAAAACAATTCTCCATATTTTAGTGAAGAACAGAGAACAAACAGGTTTCTGATTTCCAAGCATTTTAAGTTTCAGAGTTGGATTTTTCAGAAAGTGAATGAAGCTTAAACTACAGGGTATTTCACTTCCCGAGGCTCTCCCAAGGCCCCACCAATATGTCCACACAGACATGTTTTTGTAAAATTGGCAAAAGCCAGTGATTTTTTAATTCTTTTTCTTAAATAGATCCTCCAAGGTTATATAAGCTCTCCATACCTGGGTCCTCTCTTGTAAATCTCCATCACAGAAGCCTTCGCCATCCTTGTGTGTTGGCTTAAAACCTGAGGGAGCTGCAACCAGGAGCGAGCCCCTTGATCCTGAGATGGGGCAGCAGGAAGTGGTGGGCCTAGTTTCAAACCTTTAAACGGCCTGATTTTTCCCATAGGAATCTTGACATAATATCTCTGTATCATTGAAAGAATATATATATATATATATATATATATATATATATAATTTTTAATTGATTTTAGAGAGAGAAGAAGGAAGGAGAAAGGGAGAGAGAAACATTGATGTGAGAAACATCAATCAGTTGCCCCCCCCCGCCCCGCCCTCCCCCCGCCCTGGCACCACTGATGAAAGTGATTTTAATCAACTCCATATGTCCAGATCCTGCCTGTTCTTCAAGGCTCAGTCTAAATATCTGCTTTGTGAGCCTTCCTGGATTGGCTGCAGGCTGAGTTATCCCTTCATGTTCTGAAAATCCAACACATTTATCTCTACCTCTCTTATGGCACCTATCACTTTCTTCCTTAAATTAAAGTTATTTGTGTACATACTCAGCTTGTCTACTTTACTGTAAGTCCAAGAGGAAGGTCTCTTTCTTATTTATCCTGAAATCCCCTTTGCACCTAAACAAAAGAGTTCATAAACACTCATTGGTTGAGTGAATGAAGCACATTGGTAATTGAGTGAATGAAATGTGTTAGGGGGTCTATCTCTCTTCTGAACTTCTACATCACATTTACATTTTTCCTTTAGCAGTTAATTTTTTAAAAAATATATTTTATTGATTTTTTACAGAGAGGGAGGGAGAGGGATAGAGAATTAGAAACATCAATGAGAGAGAAACATCCATCAGTTGCCTTCTGCACACCCCCTACTGGGGATGTGCCCACAACCAAGGTAGATGCCCTTGACCGGAATCGAACCCGGGACCCCTCAGTCCGCAGGCCGACACTCCATCCACTGAGCCAAACCGGTCAGGGAAGTTAATTTTATTACATACTCCCAATGATAGCTCTTGGTTTGTTCACTTTTTTCCCCAACAAAGAATTAAGCTTCTTTTTTAAAAAAAAAAATATATATTTTTATTGATTGCAGAGAGGAAGGGAGAGGGAAAGAGAGAAAGAAATATCAATGATGAGAGAGAATCATTGATCGGCTGCCGCCTGTCCACCTCCTACTGGGGATTGAGCCCGCAACCCGGGCATGTGTCCTTGACCAGAATGGAACCTGGGACCCTTCAGTCGCAGGCCGACACTCTATCCACTGAACCAAACCAGCCAGGACTAAGCTTCCACAGTAATGAGCACTGTGGCTTGTGCAGAGTAGGAAGCTTAGTAAATATTGGTTGGTACTTTAGAGTATGTAGAATCACACAATGATTAATCATAAATGGGCCTCGATGTATCAGTCATTCTTTCACCTTCAGGAAAGATTGGCTATCAGCAACTTAATACTGATCAGCATATCTAAGAGTATTCTCATTCTATCTAAATATCTTTACTACCAGGTCTGGAGCAAGGTTGCCCTGCACTGCCTTGAACTGCTGAGAATAAAAGAGTAGTAGCTCCTTTAACTTTCAAAATGAAATTGAAAGTGAAAAAAATAAATAAAATCCAATATCAAAAAACTAAAAAGCAAAAGAACACGCATGTTGCTCTGTATCATTATCTTAGAGTGGAAGTGCTTCTTATAGGGAATTGGTACGTTTCTTGTAAGGAATGAAGGCCTGAGTTTTCATCCCCAGAGGCACAGCAGGGAGTTGACAGAATTAATTTCCTTTTCTTGCCTTGTTCCTCTTAAACACACAGGTAGTCCTGGTCCTTGCCTGAGGCTCCTTCTGCTACTGTTTGAACAAGAACCAGTGTGGATCAGGGATACTTATAGTTCCAAGATAAGGGCACCACAGGGCTTGGGACCACAAGGCTAACACACTTTGTCTCTGAGCCATTATCAAAACATTCTTTTGCCTTCAAGTAGTCTGAAACAAAATGGCACTTGTTAAAGAGGGAAGTTCCATACATTTTTCTGAACAAGATAAGAGCTAGATAAACAATTACCTAGTTCAGGTTGTATTTTGCAGCTGTTCCAGGGGTTACAATTAGTGACCCATAGGAGGGTCTCTATGAAGTCAAATCAGAACAAGAGACCCTGACTCAGGGCCACAGAGAGGGTTAGCATGCAGCTTGTCCGTGTTTGCCCCATCACAACAGGCTTACACTTGGGTCAGTGGCACCATCTTGTCACCTCAGTTTATATTTGAGGAAAGTCGGGCCCAGAACACTTGAGTGGATGGCTCCAGCTCTTGCTTGAACACTGGAAACGCTAGCGAGAGGAAAGAAGAAATGGGGACGAGGGGTAGGTGATGGGTGAGGGATTAGAGCTCCATCCAAACTCTGTCCATTTGAGGTTTGCCTTTTCCATTACCCTGGTCACGTTCTTAGTGATTAAAGCTATTAAAGTTTCATAATCAAACAGATTTGGGTGAGAATCTTTTTTTTAAAATTTTTATTAAAAATTTATTTTTAATAAAATTATTTTTATTTTATTTTTATTTTCCCCCTTTATTGAATAAGATATTACAAATGTGTCCTTATCCCCCCCAATGTCCCCTCATCCCCCCAATCCTGCCCTCTTGGGTGAGAATCTTACTTCGGACTCTTGCTAACCTTGACCACCTTGGGCAAGCTACTTGATCTCTCTAAGGTTCAATTTTCTCATTAATTTTCTATAATTGGAGATAGTACTTCTTCATAGTATTATTATGATCATTAAATGTAATATACATAGAGTCTGAGTTACAATAAACGTTCAGTAAATTATATTTCTATTCCTTCCTATCCAAAATGATATTCCAAATTGGGATCTTACATTCTATAGATCCACCTTTCTACATTTTTTTTTAAAAAATGTTTTATAAAGAATTTTTAAAAATATTTTTATATTGATTTTAGAGAGAGAGGGAGGGAGAGGGAGAGAGAAACATGGATGGGCTGATGGGCTGTCTCCTGCCCATCCCCTACTGGGGATCAAGGCTGAAACCCCAGGCATGTGCGCTGACCCAGAGTCAACCTGTGACCTCTTGGTGCACGGAACCCACTGAGCCCCACCGACAGGGCAGTATACTTTTTATTGAGTCTTTAGCCTGTTAGGATTTTTGGTTCCAGGGTATCAAGAAGTAGTGGACAGCCCCAGAATCACTTCTTTCTTCAAATTAGCACGAGTTGCCATTTGTGGGAGCCAGGAGGCTGCTAAGACTTCCCCTTCATGTCGGGCCCCTTTAACTTCTCCAGCCCACTTACTGCTCATTGCCAATTCTGAGCCGCTTCAGGTTTGACTTTCTGATAAGGGATGGGGGAGCAACAATGTTTCTCATTCTTATCATTTGCCTTAGACTTGGTTTCACAGGACAGCAACACATGGCCCAGCCCTATGGCCATCAGTAGTGCTCCTAACAGCCTGGAATTTCTTCGAGCACATGTAGGGCCAAGCAGTTATGTTCCCCTGGCTGGAAAGGAGTAAATGAGGCACAAGAGATACCCAGCAACTTAATTGTCCTTGGTACCCAAGCTCAGTGGACTTTTGCAGTCTTCTGTTACTGACACATTTGGAGCAGAAAAACAAAAAAACAAAAACTGATACAATTGTGCAAAGCACCATGATCAATCAAGGTTTGTAAGATACAAAGAAGTGCCCTGGCCAGTCTGATTTAGTCGGTTGGAGTGTTGTCCCACACACCGAAAAGTTGCCGGTTCAATTCCCAGTCAGGGCACATACCCAGGTTATCGGTTTGATCCTCTGTCGGCAACCAATCGATGTTTCTCACATCAATTTTTCTCCCCCTCTCTCTCCTTCCTCCCTCTCTAAAGTCAATAAACATATCCTTGGGTGAGGATTAAATAAACAACAATAATAAAAAGGAGAGACAAAGATGCATAAGCAAGTGCAATAGGTGAAAGGAAAAATTCAGTACAGAGAACAAATCAGATAAGCGTGAATGCCTAATAGTATCACACATTTTAAAGGGACAAGAGTCACTATTCTTCTGTGGATGACATAAATGGCTTGGTTTTGGTGTCCCAACTTACAGCATCTGGTGCCAGCCTATCGTCTGTGAGAATGCCTAGGTTTTATTTACAGAAATTGAGAAGGTGGTATCTTGCCTAATTTTATTTTTATCTGTTATTTGAGAGAATCAAGTATTAGGAACTTTTATTTTTGAACATTCTAAAAGATGGGCATCTTGAAATTACCTAGGCAACTACAAGCAAGTCCAGTTCTGACATTGTTGGGCCTGAATTCTGGAAGCAGAGGTTGGGGGTTGGTCAGCGGGAAACAATGGTCATTTGTGAAAGAGAGGGCACTGATAGCTCAGTGTCCTTAGAACAGGGGACAAAATCATGTTGACCAATAAGGGTTCACACCTTTATTTAGTGAAATGAATTGTTAGACAACAGAGTAGGTTCTTAGGAGATTTCCATCCATCAGACTTACACCAAAAATTTAACATAAAAGGAAGTATGAGAAGAGAACTGTAAAGGGCAAGAGATTTCCCCAAACACCCGTGGCTTTTTGTAAGTATGAATATAATAATGAAATGGAATAGTTTATTCTAAAATTGTTTTAAATTTTTAAAGAAAATCTTGTTGACTTGTTGACTTCAATGGATACGTAATTCTGTAAGAGGTTTATTAGCCTTCTAAATGCATCATTTTCCAAAACAACTGAGTACCAGTTTAGAGGAGAAAATAGTTGTATTTCTGCCTAGCAGATAATGTTTGTCATATGAATTACAGGCATGTTTGCTTTATAGATGCCCCCTTGAGCATGTAGCATAGAAGGTATACTTTACCTTGACAAAAGGGCAGCATCTTAACACCACAGGTTAGCCTTCCTAGAAGAGGGAGGGAAAGGGTTGCAGTCTCTGGATATAAAATGTTTGAATAGGTTTGAGATTATTTAAAATATAAACACAAGAAAACTACTTGACCTGTAATAGCCTTTTGCCTGATTCATAAACATTTGACTTTTCAAATCTTCCATATACAAATTTAAAACCCCTTAGGATAAGCAAGGGAAACTAGTACTTGGAAAGTGTCAAAAATATGCCAGGCATTTTGCTAGGAGTTTTAATACATGGTTCCATTTAATTTTCACCATAACTCTAGGTCCTAGAGTCTAGGAGATATGTGGCTAGGAGCTGTCTCGGAGAACATGCGATTGTACTGCTTCTGGGTATATCAGAGATAAGGCACTGTGTCTATCACTGTCTGTTACCAAAAAAATAGAGTTAGGGCATGGAAAGTCTTTTCTCCGAGAATATGACTTTATCACGGTTAAATCATTTGTACCTGCAGTGATTTTAAAACTAATATAGGATTATAAAATTTTATCCAATAAAGGAAACCAAACAGGGGTTTTTCTAGTCAAAATGCAAGTGTTGCATATCATCTTTTTTGTAAATTTTGATATATTTTGTGTATCATCTGGTGTATAACTTGAATGATGGGTATTATGAGTTAGAAACATTCATAATAAACCTTAACATACTAGTATAGTTGAAGAACATTAAGCTGTTCCTATAAGGTTTTGGCTTACTTATTTTTAAAATTACACTTCTCAATAATGATAATATGCTGTCAGAATCCAACAGCACAACTGTGAATCTATATAAACATTTCTTGGTCATGTTTTGTGTTAAATATATGGTTTTGACTTTGGAAAGATGGATGAAGACCTAATAAGTTTGTGAAAATTATCACCAAATCCCTGAAGTACTGTGCTCATTCTTCATCCCTTAGGTCATTTTTATATAAGTGTATAAACATATGGGTGAGTGCCCTAGCAACCACAGGCAGAGAGCGTGTCAGCGGAAAGTCATCCAACAGCATTCCACAGCCATGACTCCTCCTGAGCGTCAGGAGCTCGGAACATGGCTCTTCCCTTTCATAAATGTGGAAACAATTAGATGATTTCTAACGTAAATCAGAGTCCATGTATAAGGTGGGAAAGGGAATACACTAAATATAAACTCTATGGCTTTCATGGGATTTGATTCCTCTATAGTTATAAGAGCAGAAATATTTCTGAATTGCCCAAAATGGAAAAGGTCATCACTAAGGAAAAGAAACGCGGGACATTGCTAATTGGTGAGCTGATCCCTAGAGTGAGTTAATTCCTGCTGACGCACTAAGATGACAGTTTTAACATATTATCCTTTGTGGGGTATTTCTGTTTTCATTGAGTCTGCTGGAAAGTTAGAATCCCTTCAAGATTCAAAGGAATACATCCCAAAGGGTGGCACTTCAAGCATTTAATGCCCTGAGATGACAGGGAGATAAATTTTATGAAAGGCAGTCCCACCCCATAGACAATTGCCTACTAGTAAGCCCCAAAACACTAGATACCTCATTAACCTATTATTTATTAAACACCCAGGGCTGACTCCATTGAAAATTCTCGCTAGAAACAGTTAAATCAGCGGTTCTCAACTTGTGGGTCGCGACCCCTTTGAGGGTCGAACGACCCTTTCACAGGGGTCACCTAAGACCATCGGAAAACACATATATAATTACATATTGCTTTTGTGATTAATCACTATGCTTTAATTATGTTCAATTTGTAACAGTGAAAATACATCCTGCATATCAGATATTTACATTATGATTCATAACAGTAGCAAAATTACAGTTATGAAGTAGCAACGAAAATAATTTTATGGTTGGGGGTCACCACAACATGAGGAACTGTATTGAAGTGTCGCGGCATTAGGAAGGTTGAGAACCACTGAGTTAAATGATTTCAATGTCTGCATGTCATTCCACCTATGTGACAGACACCATGCAGAATATATTTGAGTATGATCTTCATAGTTTACTTAACAACTGCTACTTCAATAAACCTAATTTCCAAATGTCCAGGGAAAAAGTAAAATGTTTCAGATTAAACTAAAATGGAATACCTTCTGTGCATAAGGACTGATACTAAATTTTTATCATAGAATGTATATATGTGATATCCTGGTCACAGCTTACTAATTGCACTTTTGATATCTGCTCAGTTCCAGCATCATAGATTCATTCATTAATATTTCCTAAGTGCCCAATCTCTGCCAGGCACTGCCCAAGTTACCAAGTCTATAGCAGTAAAGGGACAGAGAGACCCGTGCTATCATATTATCATGGAAAATAGGAAATTTATTGTATTGTGTTTGAGGGTAAATTTTAGCATCAATTACATTGAGATGTGTTTTTTAAACCCCTAAATATTTATTGCTGGTTAGAAATATGACATCAAATGACTCAGAATGGCACCAACAGCAGGTCACTTTTGTGTAACTACACAGAATTCTATAGAGCAAAACACTAGATACCTCATTAACCTATTATTTATTGAACACTGCTAATTAATTTTATGTGTCAACTTTGATAGGCCAGAGTACCCAGATATATTTTAGAGTAGAGCCCAGTGCACAGATTCGTACACATTGAAAGTAAATTAATTAGAAGGTGGCCAGCAGGGCGGGACTGGGTGAGATGAGCTGGACACACCCTGGAACCAACCTCCCGTGGTCACTCCCAGGCTGGCTGCACCTGGGGCAGACCCGGGGCTCAAAGGGCATCTGAGGAGTGAACAGGGTCCCTCCAGCAGGTATGGTCCCTCGGCCTGGCCTGCGGGAATCAGGCCAAAACCAGCAGTGCAACATCCCCCGAGGGGTCCTGGAGTGCCAGAGGGCACTCTGCAAAGTTGCTGTCACTCAGCAGCTCCTACATTGAGCGTCTGACCCCTGGTGGTCAGTGCATGTCATAGCTACCAGCCAGTAGGCTGGTCAGCCGGTCACTTAGACTTTTATATATATAGATGTTGCTGTGAAGGTATTTTTAGATGAGATTAATATTTAAATCAGTAGATATGTAAAGCACATTACCCTCCAAAATGTGGATAGGCCTCATCTAATCAGTAGAAGGTCTTTTTTTAAAAAAAAAAAAATGTTTCTATTTATGTTAGAGAGGAAGGGAGAGGGATAAAGAGATACAGTGGGGCCTTGACTTTCGAGTTTAATTTGTTCCGAGACCGAGCCTCATTAAGGAGCTCATTAACTCAAATTACTCTATCAACTAAATGCAAAAAATCGGCAGAGAGACAGCTGGCATCTCAAAAAACTCGTTAGTCGGGACACTCGTAAGTCAAGGCTCCACTGTAGAAACATCGATGAGAGAGAAACATTAATTGGCCATCTCCTGCACGCCCCCTACTGGCGATCGAGCCCACAACCCCGGTACGTGCCCTGACTGGGAATCAAACCCAAGATCATTTGGTACATGGGACTATGCTCAACCAACTGAGCAACACCGGCCAGGCAGTAGAAGGTCTTAATAGAACAAAAACAGGTCTGGAGAGGAGGGCATTCTGCCGGCATACTGCCTTCAAATTCAAAATGTATTATCTCCTCCTTGGGTCTCCAACATGCCAGTCCTGCAGAGTTTGAATATGCCAGGCTCTCCAATCACCAGTTCTTTTTTCTGTCTCTCTCTGCTTCTCTGTCTCTGTCTTCCTCTCTCTCTCTCTCTCTCTCTCTACTTATTTATTTATATTTGATGGTGGGTGAGTACCCTAGTAACCACAAAGGATAGTATGTTAAATCTGTTACTGTAATACTTCAATTCAATACAGAATCAGTTCAATCTAGCCATCAACTCATGTATATGTATATGTATATGTATATGTATATGTATATGTATATGTATATGTATATGTATTTGTATAGATATATGAATATGTATATCTATATCTATATCTCCTGATATAAGCTCAGATAGAAATGAGCATATATCATATCTATAACATTTATGTATGTGTTTATATAAATGCATCTTATTGGTTCTCTTTCTCTGGAGAACCCTGATTAATACAAGTACCTACATCACTTTTAGAGATGATGAACCTTCTTACAATCAGAGTTTATTTCAAGACTTTAAAAAGCCATGTGTATAAATAAGAAGGAGCTTTGCCTGCTTATCAAGTATTTTCATGTACATATTATTAAATCTTGATGCAGCTTTGAATTTATTGTTATTATCACCAATTTACAAATGAGAAATAAGAGACTCAAAATTTACATGACTTGCACAGGTGCATACAGCTAATAAATGAAAATGCCAGAAAAAATTTTTAAACATAAATTTGATATCTAATATATTTTTAACCTTTCATTTTGGAAAAATTTTAAACATCAGAAAAATACAATGAAGAATGTAATGTAAGCAAACCGCTACCTATATTTAACAATTAATATTCAACATTTTCTTTTGGAAAGTTTTCCATTATAGACACGTCATCTCATTTTTATGAAGTATGGTAGCAATCATACTTTAAAGTTAAACTATAGTATAGTTTAACTTTAGTTTAAACTATAGTTTAACTTTAACCCTGCTGTTTGGCTTCTGTACTGATTTGCTTTGTTTAACAATAGAAAAGTTATTTTGATTTTCTGAATTATATAAATCATCCCATTTGATTGAATACCCTATTGATTGTAATGTTAGTATCCCATTGGTTGTGGTCATGCTGGTTTTAGAAAGCACATTCTTCTGTACCTGGGAACCAGGACAGCACAATTATCCCAAGACCGGAGGGCTCTAGATAACGTGTTCCTGTCAACTCAGTGGTCCCAAGACCCGAGGGGTCCAGATAATGTGTTTCTGTTGATTCAGTGATCCAGAGACCCAAACTATAATTTAATTAATATACTCAGTCTGCTTCTGTAAACTGCTTTGTGCAAACCAGGTTCCTCATTCCAAACCCTTGGATGTCTTCAATACTTTGTGATCTTTGCCTATATAAGTCTGGTGTTGGGGCTGGGGAGGGCACTGTGAAATTTGGGAGAGCGAAATGCCCCCTCGTAGTCCCGGATTTGCAATAAATGTGACTCCTTAATTTGACTTCTTGAGGCGTCCTTGTGTAATTTGCAGGGTATATTACAACATTTACATACTTAGAATATATCTCTGAAAAATAAGGACATTTTCTTACAGAACTATAGGAGCACCATCACACCAAACCTAATTATTAGCATCTGTGAATACACCTATGTTCAAATTTCCCCAATTGCACCAAATTGTCTTTGACAGCTGGTTTATTCAAACCAAACTCTTATTGAAGTGATGCCTCACATTTTATTGTTTTAAAATGTTTTCTTTAAATCTAAAACAGTACTCCTCTACTTTTATTCTTGACAATGACTTGAGGTGACCTGCTGTCCTCTTCAATCTTCCACTTTCAAGAATTCTTGAAATGCTGTTTGTCTTGCTTCTCTCTCCCCTGCATTTCCAGTAACCTGGAAGTTAGATGCTAAAACTTTATTACATCCAGATTAAACATGTTCTTGATCTCCTACATCACCCTGATTTCTCTGTAGAGAAACCTTACTCAAAATAGTTATCTATTTAGCTTTGTCAGTGACTTTTTTTGTTTTGGGAAGTTGAGAAACCAGGAAGTACATTATTAATGAAAACTGGGCAGGCTATGGCAGGCTGTAGACTCACAGCAGAAGAGCTCTCTCCCTCTTGCTGTATTACCCACAAGGCTGGATAACCTTGTGACTATTTGAAGACTCATCATTTCCTAATCACTTTATGTAATAAAGGAATACGTTTCTACTTATGAGAAGGTAAAGAAAGTGCTACTAATCTGCCAGCAAAAGGAACTTGGGTCCTTCTCCCACACATTCTTGGTGGTCTGCGTAGCGGCAGGCTGCGCTTTGGCCTGGCCCCGTCAGTGATCAACAGTTGCCTGGGGTGAGGAAGCATCTGTGGCCACTGCATAGTGCATGTACCCTATAGAGCAGGTCCTCGAATGGCATTGTTCTGGTCAAAGTTGTTTGATTGTAATGCTGACGAGAAAAAAAAAGATTCCTGGTTGGGGCCATTGTCTGTGTGGAATTTGCATGTTTCCCCCTCCCCGCACCTTATCTCTGTGATGAATGTCAGGGTGGGTGTGAGTGTGCCTTGCGATGGAATGGTGTCCTGTCCAGGATGGGTCCCCTCTTGCAACCTGAGCTGTCTGGTTGTGCTCTGGCCAACCATCATTATCATACTTGTTTGCATTAATCTTCTTAAGTGTGTGATAACTCACATTTATTTCCATGTTTAATATTAGAAGTATTTTGGGTTTCTATTTAGAAGTTTGGTGTTTTGGTGGCCAGAAATATGCCCTAGGAACTTACCTCTTGTTTACATCAATTAGCCTATGGTAAAATTGGTTTTTCCTTATGCATAGTTTTGCTTAAAGTTCCAGTTTCCAAGAACCTACCAATGATGTTAAATGAGGACTTACTATGAAAGGATGAAACCTGTGGTCTGGCTTTATTAAAACTATTCTCCAATCAGCTGACTTGACCACTGTTTACAAAAGAATTTACTAGGAAGATATGATTTTTGGAATTTAAGAATATAGCTTTTCACATCTTTCTCCTTAATTGTACTCTACAAATAATTTTTTTCCTATCTACTTTTACTTCCAAAGATGGAGTCAGCATAAGACGGAAGATGTTTATCCCATGCTTAATTCAAGGGGTGTTTTTGTTTGTTTCAAATATGAAGTGGGGACATGACACAGGAGATCAAATTATTGGGTATTTCTTAAAAACAAGTTTCTTTTGACAATAACTGCTTAAGAGCGTTAAATTTGAGGGTGCTTGGTTCAATTTAATAAACAACTGAACTCCCACTAAGTGTAAGGTACTTTGTTAGGGGCTTTATAGGGACTGCGAAAAGGGCTCTAATTGTGGAATAATGCCAGACTGATTCACTGCAAAAGCAAGGGTGAGGATAAAATATGCTAATATGTATTTGGTACTCAGCACGCTCTGTAGCAACTTCCAGGTGCATGAAGTTATTTTAAATGGCTTCATGTGTTTGCTGTCTTATAGCTGAGGAAGCAGTTTCCAGGCATTTTTCACTACTTTGTTTCTCATCTGGCTCTCAAAACACCTAAAGTTTGGAGAGTCCCACTGAGTAAAGGAGGCAGCCATCACCGGACACCACACAGAATAAGCTGAGTGCCCAGGAGTGATTCTCCTGTTGTCAGGAGACAGAGTGCCCGGAGGTTCTGGCCATACGGTCCCGGCCTTGGGGAGGTAGGTTAGCATGACCCCTATTTTACAAAAGAAAACAATTTAAGTCCTTTTTGTAAGCCTTGCACCAGGTAATGAGCTTTTAATAATTGTTTTCCAAGTTAATGAATACGTGAGCAAAGTTAAGGTCAGACAGCTAATAGGTGGCAGAGATAAGGTATGTTCCAGACCTCCTTTCACCCCCATATTTCATGTGTTCCGTGCTTATTATAAATGGGCAGATCAGTAGCAAATAAGTCAGCTCCATTCCTTGATTTGAAGGACTTCAAGGAAAGACTTAAATCAAAGACAAGTCCTCTGAGGAACTTCCAGGAAATTTTCTCCTCCCTTGACTTAAGAACAAATGATTGATTCGGATCAGACACTGTGTGTCTCACATTTGAACCTTACCAAAAAGATCAATATCATTGTTCTTTAATTTTATAAAAATGGAGATTGCTTTATTTCTCCCCTGCAAGGAAGGAGAAAGGATCAGAAAATACATATCCCAGGTGTCCCCTGGACATTCCCAAAGATAGAGATGCTTTTCAGAATTGTAATTCTGTACCTTTTAATTGCTGTCCTTTTCATCTGCTTTGCATTCTTGATGTCATGCTGTAAACACTGCTGCTAGTCAGGGAAGGATGGGGGAAGGTCACAGTGTCCTGATCGGATGCCAGAGCCTCTCTCCAACCGTGTCTGATCCGTGAGCTGTTCGGCAGCATCTCAAGGGAATCAGAACACAGCCTCTCAGTTTATTGCTACCTTTTCTTTCATTACAAAGGTGTCCTCTATGGGAATAATCATGCATTCTTGTTACATGAAATTTTGAAAAGCTCACTCAAAATGCCACCCCTTCTATTTTTTTTAAATAAAATTTTATTGATTTTAGAGAGGAAGGAGGAGGGAAAGGGAGAGAGAAATACCAGTGATGAGAAAGAATCATTGAGTGCCTCCTACACTCCCCGCACTGGGGATCGAGCCAGCAACCCAAGCATATGCCCTGACCTGGAATTGAACCATGACCTCCTGGTTCATAGGTCAATACTCAACCACTGAGCCATGCCAGTGGGGCTATTTTTTTTTTTTTTTAATTATCACTGGAGGATATTTTTTCCATTTATTTATTTATTTATTTATTTATTTATTTATTTATTTATTTAGAGAGATTGGATGGGACGCAGGGGAGAGAAAGAGAGAGATGTGAGAGAGACACATCTATTGGTTACCTCCCACACACACCCCGACCGGGGCCAGGGATCAAGCCTACAACCCAGCTACATGCCCTTGACTAGGAATCGAACCCAGGACCCTTCAGTTTGTGGGCCAATGCTCTAACCACTGAGGAACCAGCCACGGCTACCCCTTCTATTTTAAAACTTTTTCTGTGCAGTGTAATATGTATATGTACCCCACTGAAAAAGAGGGAATTTTGAAAATTTGAAAAAAGGCAATTGTTATTTAATGAAAATTTGTGAGCTTTGTACATGATTTCACTACAGCTTTGTCTATGTCAGGAGTCCCCTCGGTGTGGCCTCCAGACCAGCAGCATTGGCATACATCAGAGATGAAAATCTCAGGCTCCTGAAGCAGAAACTCTGGAGTGGGGCCCAGCATCTGTGCTTAGAAAAGCCCTCCAGGGCATTCGGAAGCAAGCCGGTTTGAGAAGCACTGATAGAAATATTATGCAATATGTTCAGCATGCAGCTAAGCTCCCTAACTCTAGGGGGTCCAATTTAATTCATTGAAAACTAAAAGATGTCAATTACGTAATTTTCTCACAACGTTACTTGTAGAAAGACATTATGTCCTTAAATAAATATCATCTCTGTGGCCAACAAATACATTTTAAATAAATATGCTACAGAAATCGTTCACACACATTCCTGTCCTTCTCCTCCGGGCTAAGACACCCGGGATAGAATGGGCAGAGGCAGAGCGGCCAGCAGACACAGGGCTGGTCACGGAAACACAGCCCTTGAGCAGCGATCCTGCCTGTTCATTGCAAGGCCAGACCTGCCCACAAATTCCAGGTGTGCTGTTGCAATAGACTTTTCACGGCAGACTGTGAAAAGCTATCAGTGGGGATGGATTAGTGTTTATAGGGAATCTGCTCCACTGTTTCCCTGGAGGCAAACCTATAGACAGGGCAAGAACTCGGGCCCTCAGTGAATCCCATTAAATTGCTTTAAATTAGCTTACATGGAAATGCTTATGTGAAATAAAAGTGAAAAAAAATCACATTAAAATATATGTATAGATGGGTCCAGGTACATTAAACATAAATTGAAAGTAAATTAGAAATTATGACAATTACTTAAAATTCAAAATTACAAGGTTCCCTTTTTCATCAGTGTTGCCTATGCACCCATTTTAACATATGTACTTACTTTAGAACTTCTGACTGAGTGAGAGGCGTTGGCTTTCTGCGGCCCAGAGGACTGGGTTTCAGTCCTGACTCCGCCACAGACCACCCACCAGGCCTAACCTAAGTTTCTACCCTTTCAAAGCTTCAGGCCCATCACTGGCAAATTGAAATCACACCTGTCATTTGATCTCACAAGACTATTTTGATTAACAATGAAAATAACTTATGCAGGGGCTTTAGAAACTGTAAAATGAAAAAAAAAATAAGGATTATTGTAATGGGCACTTGGCAGTATTGGACTCAGGCAGTCATATTGATGGAATGCCCTTTGTAGGTAGGGCCTAGTCGTAGCTAGTGAGGAATCGGAACATCCGCCAAACGACGGTCTCACGCAGGTTGCGACCCCCTGTATCCTGGTAGCGCTATGACACTGACCCCATTACTGGGGAGCAGCAGAAACAGAAGCACATGAATACAAAAACTTGCATTATTGAGCACTTACTATGTGTCAGGTACCAGACAACGCTACTCATCAATCAGGTCTAATAACAGGAGCATTCCCATTTTACTAGTACACCTGAGTAAAGCTGACCAGTGACACAGTCAGTAGGGAGCTGTCATTCAAACAGTCTATCTGTTTCCTAGCAGCCCAGTTTCACTCCTTTCGCTTAGCCCTATGTGCCCACACACATCTTCCATCTGGTGAAATAGAGTTGTGGCACTCAGCAGCTTTCACAGTGGCTCTGAGGGTCTTTCTTGCTCTTTTCCTACTTGCTCGTTGAAATATGCTTGGAATCCTCAGTTACCTTCCTCTCCCCTGTTCAGAAACGGCAGGAGACTGGCTCCAAAAAACTGCATACCTTTTTTTAAAAAAATCCTTACCCGAGAACATTTTAAACAAATATTTTTCATTGATTTTTAGAGGAGAGAAAGGAAGAGGGGGACAGAGAGAGAAACATCATTGACTGGCTGCTGCCTGCACAACTCCCACTCAGGATCAAGCTGGCAACTGGGGCATGGGCCCTGACCAGAAGTTGAACCGGCAACCCTATGGTGTACCAGATGACACCCAACCAACTGACCCACACCAGCCAGGGTAACATTTTTTTAAATTGATTTTAGAGAAAGAGGAAGGGGAAAGGAGAGAGAGAGAGAAATTTTCAGTGTGAGAGAGAATCATCCATTAGCCGTGGCTAAAGGCAGAAAGATGTGACTCCTCCCCTTATTCAACCAGACGATGCTCTCCTAGAGGACTTACCAATTCTGGCTGCACCTTAGGAACTAAATAGTATGGCCAACAAGACCTTGGGCTAGTTACATGTGGGGTTTCAGCTTTACTCTCCTTATCCGTCAAATGGGGACAATCATAGTTCTTGCCTCATTGACTGCTCTTTGATGTACAGTTATTTTGAGTTTCAGCAGAATCTCATGATTAAGCTGAAGGCTGCGGTGGCCTATACAGCATGCCAGCTGGGTTTCAAGGACTGATCTCATAGCTTCCATTTTTCTAGGATTAAGAAAAAAATTATACAGTGAGGTAATACATGGATGTATACCACAGACGTGATTAGGTTTATTACCATTTCAGTCTACCATTTCCCATCCAGTCTCCAATTTAACTCCCTCTCACCTTGATTCAATCAAGGTATGTTTAGCCTTAGTATTTACATGTGGCCCACCCAGTTTTTCTCCTTGGGAACCCCTTTTGAAGGCTCATGTGTGGAACCCCATCCCCAAGACCTCCCAGTCTTGGATCATCTAATGTATTTGTCCCAGCTTTTATCCCAACTCTAGGCCATGGCCCACTGCCAGTGCTGGGTCATTGAAGTCATAAGATATTTCAAAGAAACTCCTCTTTCCACAATAGCCTTGGTGCACTAGGAAAAATGCTTTATCTCTAAAGTTAAAGCACCCTGATCTATGTCCCCGCCCCCTTCTTCAGGACTATGATGTCCTGAACCTGTTCATTGTAGACAAATAAACATGTATACTACCTATAATGTTCTAATTATTGTGGTAAATATATATAAAATTTACCATTTTTAAGTATACTAGTGGTCCAGTGCATGAAATTCATACACATTAAAAAGGGATTAATTAGAGGAAATATTTTAATATTGCTATTTGCCCTTTCTCTATAATAGAAGTGTCAGAGATGAAAGAAAATTAGTAAAATGTATATAAAAATCTCCCTCCTGTCAGAGTCTGGGGCGCGTGGCGGGACCTAGAGTCAAGTCCCCGCCCACCACCCGCATGCTCTTCGAAAACACAGGAGACCCAGACCCGGCTGGCCCCACCCCCGTCAAGTCCCTCTGGGGGGTAGGGGGGAGAACAGCCTCAGGTCCCTGGCCTGGTGCCAGGGCGGGGGCCGTGGCCTGAGGTCCCCCGTCAAGCCCTGCCGGGTGAGGGGCATGGTCTGAGGTCCCTGTCAAACCCCGCCAGGCGAGGGGCATGTCCTCAGGTCCCCATCAAGCCCCGCAAGGCAGGGGGTACAGCCTGAGGTCCCTTGCCCCAGCCAGGTGCCATGCAGCCTCAGATCCCTGCTGTTTGGTCGTGACATTACAGCGTTCTGGCTAATTTTCATATTCCTCTATTATATAGATGGATAGTTCAGTGGCATTAAGTGCATTCACATTATTGTGCAACCATCACCACTATCCATCTCCAGACCATTTTCATCTTCCCAAATGAGACTCTATGCTTATTAAACACTAACTTCCCATTTCCTTTTAGCTCCTGACGACAACCATTCTACTTTCTCTCTATGAATTTGACTATTCTAGGTAACTAATGTAATTGGAATTATACAGTAGTTGTACTTCTGTGGCTGGTTTATTTCACTTAGCATATCATCTTCAAGGTTCATTCATGTTATAGCATGTGTCAGAATTTCCTTCATTTTCAAGCCTGAATAATATTCCATTGTACATATAACATATTTTGCTTACCCATTTATCAGTGGATATTTGGGTTGCTGCTGCTTTTTTTTTTTTTTTTTGCTATTGTGAATGATGATGCTATGAATAGGGGTGAACAAATATCTGAGTTTCTACTTTCAATTATTTACCTAGAAATGGAATTGCTGGATTATAATGATAATTCTATATTTAATTTTGGGGGAACCACAATACTGTTTTCCATAGTGGTACACCATTTTGCATTCACACCAGCAATGCATGAGGGTTCCAATTTTTCCACATCCTTGCTGTGCATGTTATTTTCTTTCTTTTTTAACCCTAGTGGGTGTGAAGGGTATCTCATTATGGTTTTGATTTGCATTTCCTTCATAATTAGTGATACTGAGCATCTTTTCAAGTATTTGTTGGCCACTTGTATATCTTTTTTGGAGAAATGTCTATTCAAGTCCTTTGCCCATTAAATATATAAAATAATTTTTGCTGTCATTCAAGGGGACTCATTTCTTATAGTTCATTAATATGTAAAAATATTTTCATCTTATCATAGGCTAGTATCCCTTATCAGCCTACATTGATTTGAAAGATGTGAAGGAAAAATGTAAAGAAACTATAGATGTGTCATGCATATACATACCATATTCATACATTTGAGCAGTGCACTGAATATATATCATGGCCAAATGCCAAGTTACCAAATCTTAAAAACAATATTTAGCCAAACCTGGGAGAGCTCCAAATTCACAGAAGTTGACTATCACAGATCAAGCAATAAAAAATAAATGGCATGTTGTAAAAAAAATTAATTAGGATTTTAATTTTACCCTTAAATTTTCTAGTAATCAATATTTTAAAGTTTGACATTAGTGTAGGAACAAAATTTGTCAATGTTGTCATCTGCAAAATCACTTTTGTAGTCACTCTACTGCACATTCATGAGACTAAACTGTTGCCAGTACATTGAACAATGGCATTAATCTTTTGTATATAAATGAATAGCATTCAGGAAAATAGATTTTAGTACCATATTTCCTCAAAGGAATTGTGCACTTAGAAAAATCTCAAAACCTATGTGTTCAATTACCCAAAAAATGATTAGCAGATCATAGCAAACATTTTGACAAGTTTTTTATTTTGTGGAGGCTAAAAAAGTCACTTTTCCTCCCATCTCTGCATTATTCTAGCTGAGCTAATAATCAAATTAACAGAGGCATATTAACAGAAAATGCTCAAAGATGTACATGCAGGGGGAGAAGGGCCAGGGTGGGGGCAGTGCCATAAGATAGGAGACCCCAGAATGCACTGGGCAGTTGCGGTTTATACATCATCGTGGACAAAGGAGTGGAGGGATGGGGTCTGAGATTTCAAAGGAAATAGGCAATTTACAGGTAGTTGAGGAAGAGCTGAACACACATGGCAGACAAATACTTGATAAGCAACTCAGAAACAATGGGACACGGGGTAATGTAGTTAACAGGTCCCTACTTGGAGCCTTCCTATCTATCATACTTAATTCATATTAGACTAAAGTGAATGTGCTAAGATTTCCTTCCTGGAGCAGGTCTTCCCATCTGAATCTCTTACACAGGAAAGGGTGTGTGTCAAACATTCTTTCCAATTCTTTTGTTTCTTAATAAACAGCTTTAAATCAATATTCCAAAAGGCAGTTTTAGGGTGCATAACTTTGGTACTCTTCAGTGTTTTAAAAAATATATATTTCTATTGGTTTCAGAGAGAAAGGGAGAGGGAAAGAGAGATAGAAACATCAATGACGAGAGCTGCTTCCTGCACTCCTCCTACTGGGAATTAAGCCCGCAACCCAGGCATATGCTCTGACTGGGAATTGAACAGTGACCTCCTGTTTCATAGGTTGATGCTCAACTACTGAACCACATCAGCTGGTTGGTCCTCTTCAGTTTTAATGTTGAGTTTCTATGGGATCAAATCTATAAGAAATTGTTTTCCTGTAAGTGTTCTTGTGGCATCTATTTTTAAGTTTATTAGAAGAAACAAAATATATTTGGGGATACCTACTTTTTCTCTAATATTCCTCTTTTTACAACTGTTTTTATACTTTAATGTATCTATTTGGATTAAAGACAGTTCATTATGAATCTATTGTATGTTGATTTTTAACATTTAAAAATATGTTTTTATTGATTTCAGAGAGGAAGGGTAAGGGAGAGAGAGATTGAAACATCAATGATGAAAGAGAGTTATTGATTGGCTGCCTTCTGCATGCCCCTCACTGGGGATCCAGCCTGCAACCCAGGCATGTGCCCTTGACCAGAATTGAACCCAGGACCCTTCAGTCCACAGGCTGACATCCTATCCACTGAGCCAAACCAACTAGAGCTATTGTATGTTGTTTAGAACTTTTTTCTCCTTGTGAAATTGAGATGGCAAGAGTTTCAAATAGGACTTTTTAAAAAAGATTCTTAGCTTAAAGAGTATTTTTTAGAACTTTAATCAAATGCAGTTATTATAGATTATTTTATTGTTTTGAGACATAAAGTTAATATAAACATCCAAATAATAATATAACAACTCCTTTTTAACTGTTATATGCATTTCAAATATAATTTTTAATAGAAAGCAACTTGAAGCTTTCTTTATAGCCCATTTCTAGTCTTGTTTCCTTCCCCATTCCAATAATTAACCAGAATTTTATCCTTTCTATCTACTTTTTTTTTTTTACTGGAAAGGGGACCTGGTTCAGAGCAGGTCTGCGTAGGGCCGGCTGGTAGTGTGTGGGTTCCTGAGTTCACCCAGGAAAGATTTCACAACACAAGTCCAAGTGACTATGAGGGTATGTTTATTAAAATTGGAGACAATGAAACAAGGAAAGGCTTAGCATAGAAGAAGCAACAGGAGAGACCTAGGCAGGGCTATTTGACTCACTAGGAAGTCAGAGAAAAGGAGGCCTTGGAGAGAGCTTCAGGGGGTTAGGCGCGGATGAGCTGCCGCTGTCCATTGCTCCCCTAGTTGCAAGTCTCATGGGTACCTTTAGAGTTTAGGAGATTCTGGCCTGTGAAGGGAAGAATAGAGTATGTGAGCATACTCTAAGGAGGGAGAGTGGAGCTGGGTCCCTTGTTTAGAGGGTTTTTAAAGGCTGGGAGTTTAGGGGCGTTTCAGCAATTTCAATAGCATATTCACTAGCATATTCGTCAGCTTTTTCAGATGTGTCCTTTCAGGATCGTGGCCTCTACCGATTGGTCAGCACCAGGGCAGGGGGTCATTAGTCATTGCAGCTGGTCCTGACATCACCCACCTGGGTTGGCTGCTTTTCTGGGCCTGGAGCTGAAATACAACTGAAGCCTAGGTGTTATCTCTAGGGAGGTGACCTGCTGGCTATCAATTGCTCAGCCAGTTTATTTTCAGCTAGATGTCTCAGTTTCCCCATTCTACCTGCTGAGGAATTTTCCTAGCTTCTTACTATCCTGCCTCACTTATAGCATTTTTACATACACATACTTCCACAAAAGGCGAATTATTTCAAGTATAATTCTCAGATCTACTTTTCTGCATGCAACATTCTATAATTGTGATCTTTATATATACACATAGATCTAGTTCATTTTTAAATTTTTAATTTTATTTTTGTTTACCCTCACCCAAGGATATTTTTCCATTGATTTTTAGGAAGAGTGGAAGAGAGAGGGAAAGACAGAAACATCGATGTGAGAAAAACGTATCGATTGGTTGCCTCCTGCATGAGTCCTGACCAGGGCCCTTGACCAGAATCGAACCTGGAACCCTTTGGTCTGCAAGCCGATGCTCTATCCACTGAACAAACTGTCTAGGGTTCTAGTTCATTTTATTAAACAGCTATGTAGCATTCTGCGACATAAATATATATTTTTTATTTATTTATTATTTTGACGGATGATGAAGTTCCTTTAAATTTGCTGTTTTAAACAACGTTTTTAGTGAGTATTCATAAACATATCTCGTTGTGCACAGGTACAAGAATATTATTAGGCAGTGTACCCAAAAGAGCAATTGCTAGGGAACTGTCAAATTTTTAAACTAATAGGTATCTTAGAGGTATTCTGACACTATGAATTCGTTTATCAATTAAACCAGTAAGTGGCAAGGCTAAAAGTAAATTTCAAGCCTTCTGGATCTTATTTCTGTGCTCTTGACACTGAGTCAGTACTCTTCATCCACCCATGTCTTTTTATTTGATACAGAGGTGCTTGTGCGTTCTCATTATGACCCATGAAAGTAAGCCCTTATATCTAATTAAATGATGCCATAATGTCATTGACTAGGCATTTGTATGAGGTTGTAAGAACACAGGACTGGGAATCAGAAGACTTCCCCTGTGCTGTGTGTTCCATACTCTGTCGTCACTGCACATGTTACTTTCCTTCCTTCACCTCCTCCTCAGATCTTTCGTTGACCCAATAAACTTCCCATTTAACATCTCTAGTTGGCTACCTCACAGGTATATCAGTTTTAACATATCCAGCAATGAACTCTTGTCTATTATACCTCCTCTTGCCCTCCCCTAGCCCTTTTCTCCTCAATAAATAACACCTCAATAAGAAACACCCAATAGCTCAAGAGAAAAATCTGAGAGTAATTTTTTTGTCTGTATGTGGTTTTGATTATTTTCCTCCTTGTTTTTTAAAATATTTAAAACTTTTTCAATTATAGTCAACATTCAATACTATATTAGTTTCAGGTGTACAGCATGGTGGTTAGACTTTAACATAACTCACGAAGCGATCCCCCCATAAGTCTAGTATCCCCCTGACACAATATACTGGTATAGTTATTACAATACTATTGATGATATTCCCTATGCTGTTCTTTATATCCCCATGACTATTTTGTAACTACCAATTGGTACTTCTTAATCCCTTTACCTTTTGCCCCAATCCTCCCGACCCTCTTCCCACCTGGCAACCATCAGTTTGTTCTCTGTATCTGAGTTTGTTTCTATTTTGTTTGCTTATTATGCTTTTTAGATTCCACATGTAAGTAAAATCACACGTTATTTGTCTTTCTCTGCCTGACTTATTTCACTTAGCATAATACCTCTATGCCCCTCCATATTGTTGCAAATGGTAACACAGAAAGATGAAATTAGAATAGAAGCAATTTCTTCTTAGTCATAGAACCATAGCGCAGCATTAGTATGAAAGGACCTTAGAATCAAGGCATAGTTTAATCACCAAGTTTATCTGGGGTTGAATATGTGGTTTGCCTGTTTTTTTCCTGGACCAACTTGACTCATCTACTCAGATTCAGAATAATAAGCATTTCCTCAGCACATACTCTACACCAGTGGTTCTCAACCTTCCTAATGCCGTGACCCTTTAATACAGTTCCTCATGTTGTGGGGACCCCCAACCATAAAATTATTTTCGTTGCTACTTCATAACTGTAATTTTGCTACTGTTATGAATCGTAATGTAAACATCTGATATGCAGGATGTATTTTCATTGTTACAAATTGAACATAATTAAAGCATAGTGATTAATCACAAAAACTATATGTAATTATATATGTGTTTTCCAATGGTCTTAGGGGGCCCCTGTGAAAGGGTCGTTCGACCCCCAAAGGGGTCACAACCCACAGGTTGAGAACCGCTGCTCTACACTCTGCCAACACTGGGATAGGCTCTTGCACATTGCTTTGAATGTGATTGCAACTAATGCTTTCTGAATTAAGATAAAGGTATAAAGAAAACCAACATTGCCATTGTGATCAATTTAACGCTCATTATTTTTACATCTTAACTGTTTTAAAAGAAATTAAAATGTGTGGAATAAATTGCATAGGATGCCTTACCTCCGCTGGAATAACTACAAAATTGTGGAGAATCCTTTTTGCCTCTGCTAATCTGGGGCACCGTGAAAAGCAGTGAAGTAATTAACATGGGATGGATAAGAAACAGGGTTTGTTTTCCTTTATACTCAGTTTACAGTGGTGGTCCTAACAGGATGCACTTTTCTGTCAGAAGAAGCCTGTGCTAAGAAACTTGCAGCCTTGACTGATGGTTGGACAGAGCCTATGTTCTGTTGCCTTCTATGGGCCACCTTCAACTCCTGCAGATGGAAAAATTATTGCCTGAATAGGGATAACTCTGGATGGGGCTCAGTTCTGTAGCTGTTTTTTCTTCTTTCCTTCCTTTTTTCTTTTTCTAGGATGGTATCTTTAGCTGATGTAAATACAGAGATCGAGTGTGTTTGGAAAACAAACCAAACTGAAAGTTCTAGAAAAGGCTATGATTTCACATTTTGGAATGTCATCTTTTTTAAAAACATATTTTTATTGATTTCAGAGAGGAAGGGAAAGGGAGAGAGATATAGAAACATCAATGATGAGAGAGAATTGATTGGCTGCCTTCTGCATGCCCCCTACTGGGGATCGAGCAGGCAACCTGGGCATGTACCCTTGACGGGAATCAAACCTGGGACTCTTCAGTCTGCAGGTCGACACCCTATCCACTCAGCCAAACTAGCTAGGGCTTGGAATGTCATCTTGACATGAAGCTTTAAAAGGGACTAGAAAACACATAGGAAGGAAAGATAAGACAAATTTCACACAAATATCTCCCTTTATAAAATATACCCAAAAAAAAGTATACAGGAGGGTTCAAGTAAAAGATTGGCAATACATTAAAAATAAAAAGGACTCTGTGTTCTTTTTACTTGGGAATGACACTCTGTGAGGGACGCCCATCAACCTGTCTCAAAAAATAAATAAAAAAACAAGGTGAATAAAATGTGTGGTTTTTTTAAAAAAAATGTTTTTATTGGTTTCAGAGAGAAGAAGGGAGAGGGAGAGAGACAGAGGAGAGAGAGAGAGAGAGAGAGAGAGAGAGAGAGAGAGAGAGAGAGAACATAGAAACATCAATGATGAGAATTATCAATGGGCTGCCTCCTGCATGCCCCCTACTGGGGATCAAGCCCACAACCTGGACATGTGCCCTGAATTGAACCATGACCTCCTGGTTCATGGGTCAACGCTCAACCACTGAGCCACACCAGCTAGGCTGAAAGGTTAAAATTTTGTTTAAAAAGCATTTTTATTGAATTTCTTCATTTTCAGAATGATTCATTTTTATTACTCAAAACAATAACTGATAATCTGCCTTTATGTACTTTCAGGTTCAGGAATGATCATTCTGAAGAAAAAAGTAAATGGTTCCATAATCAATATAAACATTAATAAATGGGGTAGCATCAAGCAATGCCAGGTAGGTTTTATTTGTTTATTATCAATATTTTCCCCATGATATTTATTTTTTTTATTAATTAAATCTTTATTGTTCAGATTATTACATTTGTTCCTCTTTTTTCCCCCCCTATAACTCCCCTCCACCCAGTTCTCACCCCACCCTCCTCCCTCACTCCCCACCCACTGTCCTCATCCATAGGTACACGATTTTTGTCCAGTCTCTTCCCGCATCCCCCTCACCCCTTTCCCTCCCAAGAATAGCCAGTCCACTTCCTTTCTATGCCCCTGATTCTATTATAATCACCAGTTCATTCTGTTCATCAGATTATTCACTTGATTTTCAGATTCACTTGTTGATAGATGTGTATTTGTTGTTCATAATTTGTATCTTTACCTTTTTCTTCTTCTTCCTCTTCTTAAAGGATACCTTTCAGCATTTCATATAATACTGGTTTGGTGGTGATGAACTCCTTTAGCTTTTTCTTATCTGTGAAGCTCTTTATCTGACCTTCAATTCTGAATGATAGCTTTGCTGGATAAAGTAATCTTGGTTGTAGGTTCTTGGCATTCATCACTTTGAATATTTCTTGCCACTCCCTTCTGGCCTGCAAAGTTTCTGTTGAGAAATCAGCTGACAGTCGTATGGGTACTCCCTTGTAGGTAACTGAGTTTCTTTCTCTTGCTGCTTTTAAGATGCTCTTTTTGTCTTTTGCTCTTGGCATTTTAATGATGATGTGTCTTGGTGTGGTCCTCTTTGGATTCCTTTTGTTTGGGGTTCTCTGCGCTTCCTGGACTTGTAAGTCTATTTCTTTCACCAGGTAGGGGAAGTTTTCTGCCATTATTTCTTCAAATAGGTTTTCAATATCTTGCTCTCTCTCATCTTCTGGCACCCCTATAATTCTGATGTTGGTACGCTTGAAGCTGTCCCAGAGGCTCCTTACACTATCTTCATATTTTTGGATTCTTTTTTCATTTTGCTTTTCTGGTTGGGTGTTTTTTGCTTCTTCGTATTTCAAATAGTTGACTTGATTCTTGCAATCCTCTAGTCTGCTGTTGGGAGTCTGTATAATATTCTTTATTTCAGTCAGTGTATGCTTAATTTCTAGTTGGTTCTTTATCACAACCTCGAGGGTCTCATTAGATTTCTTGTAGATCTCATTAAGTTTATCGGCAGTTTCTAGAAAATTCTTGAAAAACCTTAAAAGTGTGGTTTTGAACTCTCTATCCAGTAGTTTGCTTTCCTCCATTTCTGTCATTTGTGTCCTTTTTCTTTGTCTCTGCATTTTTTATGCTTCCCTGTGTTGATAAAGTGGTTTTCTGTGCTAAGTGTCCTCTAGGGCCCAGTGGTTCAGCCTCCCCAATTACCTGAGGAGGACACTCTTGGTGCACCCCTTTGTGGTCTTTGTGCACAGTCTTGTTGTAGTTAAGCCTTGATTGTTGTAGGTATCACTGGGAGGAATTGACCTCCAGGCCAATTGGCTGTGAGAATCCACTGTATCTGCAGTGGGAGAACTTCTGTGCTGGAGACACCCCTCTGGGGCAAGACTTGCTTCAATGGGGCTTTGGTGCTCACTGAGTCTGCCCCCTGAGTGTGTCCTTTATTGTTCCAGGGAGCTGTAAACTGGATGGTCCCACTCTGACCTCTGGGTACATTGGCTCCTGGATCTCTAGGGAGGTGCTAATCTAGTCTCTGCCTTAGGCTATCCAGCAAAAGCCCCCCTGCAGGGCTTGGCGGGGCGGGTCCCACGGGATCAACAGGGCAGGGCTAGCAGTTATGGCTGCTCTCAGTCCTGCCCTCAGAGGCTCTGCTTCTCAATGTCCCGGTAATCGCTGCAAGCCCCTCAGAGAGAAAGCTGCCCTGGAGTTCCGACTGGTGCCAGACAGTCCCGCTTCTCCCGTATGAGTCTGGGTCCCTAGAGCCTCGCCGGGAACTGGAGCTCAGAGCCTGAGACTCCCTCCCGATTGAAAACGACAACCGTGCCCTCAGCCGCCAGCCCGCTCCGCATGAACTCCGCACCTTAGTATTTTACTTCCGCACTGCGCCTCCTCTGAGTCTCAGTGTGCTTTTCTCTTTCCTTCCAGTTGTGGAATTCCCACTCAGCCAGCCTTCCTGTGGTTCTGGATGATGTCCGTTCCGTCTTTTAGTTGTATTTTTGAAGTGGTTGTTTGAGGCAGCAAACTCCAGTGTTTACCTATGCCGCCATCTTGGTTTCTCCCCCCACCCCATGATATTTATTATGTTTGTGTTTGAAGAACCAAATTAGTTAATTTTCAAGTATCCTTGGTGAAATAAAGGAAATATTTCACTAGTGTGAAAGTTTTCACTATCATTTGGAAGAGGACTTATTCTTCCCAAAATTCAGGCCTTAATAGACACAGATTTGGATAATACTTTTTTAAAAGTTGACCTGCAACACTACATCTATTGTCAGGGGCAGAGCAGGTTAAGAATTCATTGTGTTGTGTTCTGACCACACAGCTTCTGGTATCCATGGTCGACTCTAGACTGTAAGTGAAATTGGAGTAAGGGTACATAGAATAATGATTGCTATTGTTTACATATAATTTTCAGAAGGAGGAAACAGTACATTTCATAGAATACTGGTTTAAAAACCATTGATCTTATTTTGAGGAAGGAGTAGAGAATGAGAGAAAATTAAATGTAAAAAAATATGTACTTGTGCTGAACCACTGAAATGTCTAAAAACAATACTGACTAAAGGAACCTACTGAGGCATATAATGGAGGTAAGATGATAACCAAATGCATAGTTTGTAACAACACAGGCGACGTTACACAGGCCCTCCTCCTCTGCTGCCTTCCCAGAGAATACTGAGAGAAAATTTACTGAGGTCTCGCTACCAGAGACAGGTAGTCGCCATGTACCCCAGGCTAGCATTTGGTACACACCCTCTATTTATTTTATCATGATCACTGAAAATTATACTGGGTAGATCACTCAGATAGTTTTGTCTTTGGATGTCTAGTAGATTAATAGTTGGCGCTCGGTGAATTCTGTTGTTTAAAGATCACCATTTAAAGGCGCCAAATCCTATTTCCCCCTCCTTCCACCCAGAATTGCTAAAGTGGTAGGTGTCAACAAGACAAGTACCACAGCAAAACTGTCACAGATTGAATCAATTGGGACCGGTTTCTGTCAATAGTTCGTGAATTTCTAACGCATCATTTTGAGAGTTGGTGTTTTATTTTAAGCAGAATTCATGTAAGGGCATTTATCAAGGGAAGGAAAGAAATCGATGACGGCTTTTAGCCTTTGCTTTTAATTATTCTATATTTGACAAAATTAGACATACGCCTGGAATTATAGATTGTATTCCAATCTTTATTACTCTTAGAAGTTTAATATTTACTATACATTGTGTTCCACATCTGAGAGGGAAGTTTTGGGAATAGCTACATATAGAACCCGTTTTATGACACAGAATTATGAACTTCAGGAGATCTGATTCCTTCCAGTGGTTCTCCACCTTCTGGCCCTTTAAATACAGTTCCTCATGTTGTGACCCAACCATAAAATTATTTTCGTTGCTACTTCGTAACTGTAATGTTGCTACTGTTATGAATCGTCATGTAAATATCTGATAGGCAGGATGGTCTTAGGCGACCCCTGTGAAAGGGTCGTTCGACCGCCAAAGGGGTCGCGACCCACAGGTTGAGAACCGCTGCCTTAGACTGAGCCTTCATTGGTGAAAGCCACAATGCAGGGAGGAACAAGCTGATGAACTATTTAGAACTCCCTCTCCTGCTCAAGAGACCGGACCCCCAGAGTGGTGTCGCTGAAACAAGACCTTGCTTGTTTCGTTCTGCACTTGAAGAGATGACCCTATCGGAGGCCTTGAGTAGAACGGGAGGGGGAGAGAGGATAGTGTGAAATGGAGCCAGCAGACCTAGGCTGATCGCTCACTCCGTGCTTGGGAGCCTGAGCTCATCAGTCACACACACGCGAAAAGGGGGAGGATAAACTGTGATCCGGCACTCAGGTGAGCACCTGCTACTTAAAGGGGAAAATCATCATCGCAGGCCCGTTCCCGGAGCGCCGCCGACATGCCCGGTGCTGTGCTAGGCTCCTGGCATTCCTCGTTCACCCCGATGATCCCGGGCGGCAGTGATCGTCCCTCCTTTCACAACGGGCCGCCCGCCCGCTAAGTCGATGGCAGCATAAAGACCCGAGCGCAGGCCTGCCGCCGGCTGGAGGGTTGCCGCTGGGCCGGTTCCCGACCAGCCGGGCGCAGGGCCATGGCCTGCGTCTCAGCCTGAACCGCGCGGGGGTGGGGAGCACGGGGGGCGGGCGAGCCGGCTGACCCAGCTGCCTCGGTCCTCCCGAGACCAGGCGGCCGGGCCCAGGGCTTTGTTACCAGCCGCTTCCCACGGGCCCCGGCGCGCGGGGGGCGGCGCTTCCTCCGCCGGGAGGGTGGGACCCTCGGCCTCCGCCAGGCCTCGGATCGCCGCCCACGTACGTGCCACCCGGGGAGGGGGCGCGGGGCAGCGAACGCCGGCCCGCCCGCGGAGAAGGGCTGCGGCCGACGACGCCGTGACCCAATAAAGCGGGTCGGGCCGCGGGGGGCCCTGCCCGGCTCCGGCCACCAGCCGCAGGGTCCCGGGCCGGCCGCAGCTCCGGCCGCTGCTCGGCGTGAGGGCGCCTCCGGCCGAGGGTGTGAGCGCGCGCCGCCGGGCCGGGCCGGGAGCGAGGGAGGCGGGAGGAGGGAGCGCCGGCCGCCCCGGGGCCGCCCGGAGCGGACGGGCGAGGCGAGGCGAGGCGAGGCGGGGCGAGGCCCAGGGCCCGCGGCGCCCGCCCACCCCCGGCGTCCGGGAGCCGCTCCGCCCGCGGCCCAGTCCCGGGCCCTCGGCCCGCCCCGCGCGCGCGCCCCCGCCGGCCCGTCCCTCCTCCTCGCCGCCCCTCCCGCGCGCGTCCACCGGCTCCCCGGCTCGCGCCGCTCCATGTAGCCCCGGATCCCCGGGAGACCGTGGAGGAGGGGGCGATCACAAGATGGCGGGTACGTGGCCCCCAGTTCTCCGGGCGGCGCGGCGGCGGCGCCTCCCCTCACCGCGTCCGCCCGTTCGCCGCCGCCCCGTGTGGGGCCGAGGCCGGCGCGGGCAGGCGCCGCGGGGCCGGCGGGCGGGTGGCCGGGAGGCGCGCCGGGTCGCGGGGCGCTAACTGGGCCTTTCTTTTCTCCCCGGCGCAGACCTCTCGCTGCTCCAGGAGGACCTGCAAGAGGACGCGGACGGATGTGAGTGCGCCGCCCGCTGTCGCCGTCGCCGGCGGCCCGCGGGGAGCGGCCGGGAGGAAGGGCGGGCGGCGGCGGCCTGGGCCCGGCCCGGCGGGGGGACGGGCGCGGCGAGGCGTGGCTCGGGGCCGGCCGGGGTCGCGGCTTGGGGGGGAGCATGGCGCTTCCTGGAGGACCCGGGGCGCCCCCTCTGCCGCCGGGAGAGAGCGGTGCCCCGCGGGGCGCTTCAGCTCGGGCTCTGCCCCAGCGCCCACCCCGCTCGCATCTCGGGGGGCTCGGGAGCGCCCGGCGGCCCGTTTTGGAAGGAGAAACTAGCAGGCAGACATTTGAAGTCGGAATTTGGGGTGCGTGTTCCTCCATGGAGTGCCTTCCGGGGGCGCCCCTCCCCTCGGCCCTCCCGAGGAAGGAAGAGGCTGTGATGGAGGAGGTGTTTTTCCCGGGAGCTGCCCGCGGGGTGCAGGGCCCCGCGCCGTCCCCCTGGCCGGCCGGCTGGGGGCCGCTCACCTGGGCGTCGCTCCGCGGCCGCGGCCCCTGCGGCCCGGGGGCGGTTGGAAGGTCGTGTGGCCCCGGCAGGAACGACTGTTCGGAGGGCGAGTTTCTTGAATGCAGATGTTCGCACATGACCCAGCCCTCCGCACATACTGCATTTTCAGCTTTTCCTTGAGATGGGAAGTTTTGAAAGAATTGGTTCTTTTGTGTAAGAAAGAAAAACTTGGACCTTGTCTCCAGAATAGCGTCAGGAAGGACTTGTGCGTTTCCCATGGGCTCTCCCAGCCTCCGGAGGTGATTGGGGCTTTGCTCCGCGTTGACGTGATGACCGTGGTGGGATTTCTGATGTAGCGAGAGGAAAAGCCCGCCGGATGCTCAGATTTACTTGGATAAGTCATTCCGAGGTGGCTACAGTTTGAAATCGCTCTTTTAAATACTCTGTAACTCATCCTTAGTATTGTCTATTATGGTTTTCCATGCCCAAACCAAGCTTAATTTTTAAATTCATGGGGTGTGTGTTTGTTTTTTGTTTTTTGAGTGAATTAAGGGGAATTCACTATTTAGAAGGATTCTATAAACAGGGGGATTGTTTTTAAAGTAACTGAACCATATTCAAACTTACCTTTCGCTAAGTATGGATTTGTTTTTAATTTTTCTTAAGTAAAAAGCTCTTAAAGGGAGCCGTCCTCATATAGTAGACAGTTTTTATATTTCACTTAATGTTATACCTTAGTCCACTAACCTGCCTATGAGTGAGTTTATAATGTTATTTAAGGCAGCTGTTGATTTCTTGCAAAGTTAGGGTTAGAGAGGTGCTTCTGGTGGTTGTCTCGAAACAGGGGCTTCTCATTCTTGTATTTTGCTTCAAGACTTTGTAAATAGAAGATGTATTCATTCAGCAGAGATTTAGGAACGTCTGGAGCAAGAACTTCTGCATATTAATTTATTTTCATTTATGTGCCATGTACTCTTACAGGATGAGCTGCAGTATCACTTTTGTCTTGTCTGACCCTAGGGAACATAGTCTAGAGGGGAATGCATACCTGTGAAGAACTCAACAATGATTTATTCATGAGCCTCAAGACTTCTGCTCCGTCCTGAGGATATAGCTGTGCAAAGGATGGTCACAGTCCATTGCCCTCTAGTGGTTTATAAGCAATTTTAATGTGTGATAGTGAAGGCGCCAGAGGCAACATAGTACAGTAGTTAATAGACAAGATGCTAGAGCCAGACTGCTTTTGTTCCAATCTTGGCATTGTCATTTTGGACAGACTCCTGTAACTCAACCTGTCTGTGCCTAAGATTTGTTATTTGTAAATAGCCTATAAATATTACATACCTTTTTGAGTTGTTCAGTGCCTTATGTAAATGAATGCATGTAAAGCACTTAGAATAGTTCCTGGTAGCCCTGGCCAAGTGGTTCAGTTGGTTGGAGTGTTGTCCCGTGTACTGAAAGGTTGTGGGTTCAATTCCCAGTCAGGACACATACTCGGGTTTTGGCTTCTATCTCCGAATGGGAGGCAACCAATCATGTTATTCTTCCACATCGATGCCTAATGTTTCTCTCTCCCTTCCTCTCTCTCTAAAAAAAAAATAATAATAATAACAGTACCTGGTAAATAGTGCCTATTCTATGTTCATTATAAATAAAGTATAAGGAAGCTTAAAAGAGAGCAGAAAAGAAAATACTGATGGTTGAGTATTATGCTATAGAATTAATATATATTTACAAGTGCTTTTAATGCTTACAGTTAATTTTTTAAAGGTTCTGTTAGTTTCCAGTGTGTTTTAATTTAGGATAAAATGCTAGACATTTGAAGGCACAGATAGTTTATTTGCATATGTATAATTTCATTGGAGACTTTATTAAAATAATTGTTTATTGTTCTCAGTTGTTAGTTTTTATAGGTGATACTATCATAGCCCTGGAAACTCTGCCTTACTCCGTTTTTTCTTCTGGCTGGTCGAATAAGTAAAACAACGTACAGCAGATCAACAGGAGAAAATCAGATTTTCACATGTGCATTTTTTCATAAGCATAAAAATTCCAAAGACGATGAGGCAGAATGGGGTATAGATGTCATTTTGGACAAAGGTGAAGTGGGTAAGGGCAACTCATAGGTACTGAGAAAGTAGCAAATGCATTCTTGTTATGCTACTCAGAGACAACAGGACAGAGGGAAATCTAGGGAACAGATTTTTTCACAGATCCTTTCTGTCAACCACACTTAATTTATATGTGCAAAAGTGGGTATGCTAAAGTGGTAATCCTAGAGTTCCCTTTCTGAAGCAGGTTTTTCCATCTGAATCCCTTAGAGAAGAAAAGGGGGAGGTTATAAAACAAACACACAAAAAAACCACTTCCTGAGTTAGTTGGGCTTTAATTGTTTGCAGCTCAAAATAACCTTTATGCCAGGGTGACACATCCCAGGGAGAGCTCCCTACCCTGACAATACCTTTACCCAGAATATTCAGAAATAAGGGGTCTTTGAATATATGGCCAGTTGAAGAACCATTTGCCTTCTATTGTGAGGGGAGAAAGAATGAGAGAAATTTGCCCATGGTGCCTAGATCGAGGGCAAGATGTTTGGTAAGGGGATGAAAAAGCTTGTCACATCCTGGAGAATCTGGAGAAGGTAGAGAACCAGAGATGTCCGCAAGAATGGAGCTTGGGCTCCCCTTACAACTAGGCTATATCTTATGAGCCCACTTTCTGTCTCAGGCAAGACTGGTATGGAGGCCGGCCTCCAGAGTACTTGTGCACCAGGTCCTGCCACTTCTTCCAGGCTCGGTCTGAGTTGGCCTTGAGGATGGGAAGAAATTATTTTCTAGCCAAGCTCTACAGTCTTGATTGTTTTTCCTAAATGCAGAACCACCTCCAGGACCTAGACTAAGGCAGAAGAGTGGATAAATGCTATTGTACTGGTAATCTGCAGCTGTGGAGACTAGGAGAGGACCTAGGTAGGGTCTATATCTTGAGTAGGAGTGGATTGCCAGACCTTGGTAAGAGTCTCAGGTCTTTTGTTTTGATTTGTTTTATTTTAAGCCCTAAAGTCTATGTATAGAGTCATAGAAAAGTGGGTGGAATAGGTAAAAGGGTTAGTCAAAGACTGTCTTGACTGATATCCCAAGGGAGAAAAAGAAACAAAGTTCTAGTATGTAAAAAATGGTGCATTGTACAGGGTGGGACAAAAATAGGATTATATAATTGTGAGTACATGAAATCCAGAGTTTATTTTTGTATTATTATGTATTAATTATTGTATTTTTCACATGAACAACTTTAAACCTATTTTTGCCCCACTCTGTATTTACATATAAAAATATCATAAAGTTAAGTAAATAAAATTATTATTAGGTATTAATTTTAGGAAAATAATGCAATAAAAATGTGTTTTAGTTTAAAAGTAATACTTTCAGTACTGCACATGAACCATACTTTGAATTTCAAAGTGAAAGCAAGCCAGTGATTCCATTGGAATAGGTGACTTCAGAGTTGGGTAAACGCTTTTTGTTCCTTGAATAATGGGAAGCAATGTGAAATAACAGGTAGACTTTCAGAGAAAGATATTTTAAATTTCTTTTTTAAAGGATAGATTATTGATTTTTAGAGAAAGGAAGGGAGAAGAGAGAAACATTTATGTGAGAGGAACATTGATTGGCAGCTTCCTACATGCCCTGTACCATACCGGGGTGAATCAAGCCCCAAACCCAAGCATGTGCCCTGACCAGGAATGGGACCAGCAACTTTTCAGTGCACAGGACAACACCCAACTAACTGAGCCACACCAGCCAGGGCAAGATATTTAAAATTTTTATTGTCAGTTTTCCAACAGTTGCTAGATTTCTAAAAGAGGTAAGATAGACTTAAAATATAGTAAGATTTGCCCTGGCCAGGTTGCTCAGTTCATCAGAGTGTCTTCCCAATACGACAAGGTTGCCAGTTTGATCCCTGGACAGGGCACATACAAGAATCAATCAAAGAATGCATAAATAAGTGGAACAACAAGTAAGTATTTTTTCCCCCTCTTTCTCCCTTTCTCAAATCAATCAAAAACAGAAATTTTAAAAAGAGATACAGTAAGATTTGACAAGTTAATGCTTGTAAAAATAATTTCATTGAAGGAGTTTGATTAAAATTTACATTTTAAGAAAAGAATACATTGAAGAATATTTTAAAAAGAATGATACAACACTGAATATTTTGTAGTAGCTTTCATAAACACTATTCATAGCAGCCCTGTGGTGTGTAGGCTGTAGTATTCTGGTATTAATTAAATAAGTAAGAAAACTGATAGGCAAAGGGACTAAACTATTTTCTCGGGGAAAATTCCTAAGTACCAGCCAGAATTTTAAGCTAGGCTTCCTGATTCTAAAATATTGTATTTTAAATATTGTCTCTTTTAAGAAGAGTTTATTGCCCAGTTTATGACATCGAGCAGCCCATAGGCAGTTTGTTTACATAGGCAGTTTGTCTTACATAGGCATAACTGTCTTACATAGGCAGTTTGTTTGAACCATGTTCAAAATACCCTTGAAGAGTAATCTAGTATGCTGCATGTGGTTTAATTTAGAGATAATTAGAATGGATGTTGGATATAATATAGCTTATTTCATTTTTATGTTAACTTTTCTTTCAGCTGTAATTAGCATGATGTTAAAGAGCTTTGGGAGCTATATTATGGAATATGCCATACCACAGAATTTTCCATATTTCTTTAAGCTTTGGAATCCTTTTACATGAATCACAACTAATTGGGTGTAACTGCCTATACTGCACTCTATTTTTAAAAACCTGAAACTAGTTTTGATAAACTTCCTTAAATCCTTGCCACCTGGGGAAGTGCTGGCGCCAGGGAATCAGTCAAAAATCCTAGGAAGGTGCCCTTGGAAGTCATGATATTTATAAATGTTAAATGGGGATTTGGAAAAGTGAGTCATGGGACTTGGTAGCATGTTTTAATTGCTACCAACAAGACTGGACAGGAGAAATCTTTATTTAGATTGAATATACTTGATATCCAGGAAAAGATTGCTTAAGATGGTTTTAATGATACCCACATGTGTATAGAATCAGTTAATGATGCCTTGAGTAACAATTCCCCGTGTAGACTTTTTTTAAAACAGAAGGAAAAAGCAGGGGAAACCCTTTGTAAAAATACACATATTGGCTGCCTGGGATTGTAGCTGCACACAAACCAACCCATCTAAATACAGAGGTTTTTGTTTATTCTTCCTGCTTATGAAAGATAAATACCTCTTATTAAATAAAGTTCATTCGTCTGCTACATATGTTTGATCACTGGTTTATTTTATTTCTGCTCCTTTTATCTCAGTTCGTCTTCTCATCAAAATAAAGAATTTATATTTATTAAACTATTATTACTACACTCCTATGTTTGCCTTATATTTTGGAGTTTTGGATTTTTCCTTCTTGATGGCAAACAATTTTTGCCATCAGCTACATGGTGGGCAGTCCCTAAACTTAAATTAGGGTGTTTTGCTGTTAGCTTGGATCTGAAAATAAACCTAATTTTTAAAAATTTTTATTGATTGATTTTAGAAAGAGAGAAAGGGCGGAAGAGAGAAAGAAAAACATCAATTTGTTTTACTTATACATTCATTGGTTGATTGTGTTTGTTTTTTTAATGTTTTTATTGATTTTTTTGTTTGTTTTTTTGGAGAGAGAGGAAGGGAGAGGGAGAGAGAGAAACATCAATGAAAGAAAAACAAAAAACAGAAGCATCAATGAAAGAGAAACATCGGTCATCAATTGGGTGCCTCCTGCTTGGTCCCACTGGGGACCAAGCCTGCAACCCGGGCATGCGCCCCGACCGGGAACTGAACCAGCGCCCCCTTGGTGCATGGGACAACACTGAACCAACTGAGCCACACCGGCCAGCCCATTGGTTGATTCTTGTATATGCCCTGACCAGGACTCAAACCCTCAACTTTAGCACATCAGGATGACTCCTTAATCAACTGAGCTACCTGACCAGAGCTGAAAAATAAACCTAACTTAATGTTTTAGGGAGAAGAGTGAGGTGGCACATCTATGGAATTTTGACTAAGAAGGTTGAAAGGCCTGCATTCCCTATAACTTCTAAGAAGCTGTTTTTGTACTGATCTTTCTGGCCCATCACCTAAGATTTCCTTTCTCCAAAGCCATCCCCTGACTCTCCTACGTCAAGTCTTAGTTCCTTATCCCCTTAGATTTAGAAGCAGACTTGTTTTCTGGCCTACTTTATATCAGTTTGGTTGATATTTGAGCATTTATCATTCTATAATTCTGAAATATGTCCCAGGAAAGTTTTGTGTAGGGGGAAGGAGCACTGGGCTTTGTAAATCTTCAGACCTGGGTTCAAATTCTGACCCTTGCCGCTTATTCATTGTGTGATCTTGAGCAAGTTGCTTTTCTCAGCTGTTTTCTAAATGTATTTCATTGGTTTTTTAGAGAGAAAGAGAGAGGGATAGAGAGTCAGAAACATCGATGAGAGAGAAACATCTATCAGCTGCCTCCTGCACACCCCCCACTGGGGATGCACCCACAACAAAGGTACATACCCCTGACTGGAATCGAACCTGGGACCCTTTCAGTCCATAGGCCAATGCTCTGTCCACTGAGCCAAACTGGCCAGGGCTGAACCTGTCACTAGGTAGTCACTTCAAAATCTTACTGCTTAATTTATATTCAAATTTATATACTGCTTTGAATTTATATTCAAAGTCAAGATTTGATAAAAATAATTTTTACACCTATAAAAGTAATTTAAAATTTATCAGCGTAGTTTTTGGTAGAAATAACTTCCAGACTTCAAATAAATTCAAGACTTTATTGGGGGTTGGTGGTAATTTGGACCTGGATTAGCTCAGATTTTATATTTGGATTAACTGTGGGGGAAAAAGAATTACTAACCAAAGTAATTGGGTTAATAGATTATAAGAAAAATGTTTACTCGCTGAAGGGAACAAGCAACACAGCTATAATGTAAGGGAGATCCACGCATGCAAGTGCTTTGATAAGCTACCTATTTCTCAGATTGTCAAATACTGTTAGAAAGCATGGTCTTCAGTGTACGTTAGCTTGTGTACATGTGATGAGTGAATCCATGGCCTCGGTAAAACTACTTAGGAAAGGAGTGTACACTTAGGAATAAAGGCCTCAGGCTAGACCAGGGGCCGGCAGACTGCGGCTCGCGAGCCACACGCGGCTCTTTGGCCCCCTGAGTGTGGCTCTTCCACAAAATACCGACTTGTGCCCATGGGCCACAAAGTTTCAGTCGCACTGTACATGCGCGCCCGCACGTGGTATTTTGTGGAAGAGCCACACTCAAGGGGCCAAAGAGTCGCATGTGGCTCGCGAGCTGCAGTTTGCTGACCACTGGACTAGACTCAGGGAAACCAACAATCAAGGGTGAATTTGCAAAGGAGATTCCAAAAGAGAAGTTTAAAATTATTCTATGCGAATTCAGAGATTTTTCTTCTTAGAATTAGATCTCCATTTCCTTAACATTACTATTGTTCAACTCTTTTGGATTATGTGGGCGGGCACTTAATAATACGGGATTTATAGAACTTTAAAAACAGAAAAACATAGGAAAGGTTACATTTACCTGGGTGGGGAGGAAAATAAGGCTTCAGTTTGAAAGAACATGAGTACATTTTAAAGGCAGATGGATCATGTGAATAGAGAATTAATGTAGTGCATGTCAGTGACTTGACACCAGAGTTAGTTCAAAAGATCTTTATCTCACTAGACAAGGAAGACAGAAAAAGTGGATTAATATGACATAGAGTCTGTTGTTGCTTATAATACTCATCCTTAAAGTTATATATGAATTCAAGCCTGACAAACTCAATTTGAATCTTTTAGTATCTTTAGAACAAGTGAACTCAGGTCTTGGGGAGTTCAGAATGAACTAGAAACACTACTGGTGCTACTTTGGATTTAAGTACAAATATAAGTGAATAATTCCAGTGTAAAGCATATAAATGCATTCTTATTGCACAACATTATGTAGCTAGTTTTGGAATTAAGGAAGTGATATGCTTACTAAATAAATGGAATAAAGGTTTGATGGACAATGTAAAAAATAAAAAAGAAAGAATTGATTTTGGTAGCTAATTGGAAAGCAGATAAATACACTGATATCTTATTTATGTGTATACTTTAGGGAAATGTTTTTTGAAATAGTCATAGAATGAACTTTAGCAAATTATTCTTGCTTAAATTGAGATTAAACATGCTATAGGACAATTTCATACATGTAAAAGTTTCATTGGAGAAATGCATGGATCATCTTTCTCCTTTGCTAGTGGGTGTAGGGTTCTTATGATATCTCTTGAAAAAGAATTTTCTGAGACTCACACAGGAGTATGAGTGATTTTTATTTGGGTGGAATTACATCTCTCGGTTTCCAAAGTCCCATTTTCCTTAATCCAGTCCTGGAAGATGTGCAGCTGGGGATTCAGTAGAGCTAGAAGCAGAGCCAGAGTCCAGGGTTTCCGTTCCATGGTGGAGCTGGGTCTGGTGTAGCATCAGGCTAGTTGTAGTCCATTAGTCAGTTGTGTGGAGGGTCCACATGGTATGAGCATGAGAGTCCTGCAACCAGGAGAGCAAGAGGCAAAAGAGCCAAGAGCGAGAACTTTGTTTAGGAGATAAAATATCTTCAATCTTCCCATAATTGCAGTGGCCATGTCTACTCTGGCCAATCACCTATTCCCAGGTATGACTGACAGACAAGTACCGTCCCTATTTCACCCAGGCTTTACTGGGCATGTATCTAAACTGCAGCTTCTTGACAAAATTGTACTAACGGCATCCCCAAAATATTTGGCCTTCCCTTTACTCCTTTGCAGTTCTGCATAACTAGGTTAAATTACAACAGTACCATTAGATCATTTGTCAGGATTTTGTAAACATTTAATATTTATATTTGTAGGGAAGGTTTCTGATAAACATATTTCCACGAAGTACAAATTGAAACTTGACATACCTGTTTGCTTAAGGCTATAAGGTCCTTCAGATTTGTTTTTCTTTTTTGTTGTTAATTTTTGTCCCTAAGCAGTGACTTAATTGCATTTCTGCTACATCATTAGACCAGTGTTGGAAAATTTCTGAAAGGGCCCGATAGTAAATATTTTAGGTTTTGTGGGTCATGTGCTGTTTGTTGTACCTACTTAGATCTGCCAATGTAAGGTGAAAGTGTTACTGGAGAAACAAATTTCTCCATCGCTTGTGGGAGCAGGGTTCTTACAATATCTTTAGAAAGTGAATTTTCTAATATTCACATGGGAGAATGAATGGTTTTTATTGGCGTGGTGTTACAGCCCTCAGGTAGTAAAGTCCCATGCCACTTAAGCCAGTCCTGAAAAAGGCACAACTGAGTTCCAGTAGAGCTAAAAGCAAGGCCAGTATCCAAAGCTTCTGTTCCATGTTGCAGCCGGGCCCAGTTTGGCATCAGGCTAATTAAATTCCATTCATGTATTGTGTGGAGTCCACATGGCCCACACAATGTGTGTGCCCCACTGCAATAGGAGTCAGGTGCAAACAGCAAGAGAGAGAGCCAAGAGCCTAGGCAATGATGGCGAGCCTCTGACACGCGTGTCAGCGGTGACACGCGAACTCATTTTTTTGGTTGATTTTTCTTTGTTAAATGACATTTAAATATATAAAATAAATATCAAAACTATAAATCTTTGTTTTACTATGGTTGCAAATATCAAAAAATTTCTATATATGACACGGCACCAGAGTTAAGTTAGGGTTTTTCAAAATGCTGACACGCCGAGCTCAAAAGGTTCGCCATCACTGGCCTAGGGAGCAAACTTTCTTTGTTCAGGAGTTTATTCAGATTTCATGCCTTTTCAGTGGCCACGCCTATTCTGGCCACTGACTTCCTTCCAGGTGTGACTGACAGACAAGCACCTTTCCATGTCACTAAGACCTTACTGGGCATGGGTCTGTTGTACAGTCTCTTCCCCCATGTATCAATGGGGAAAAGACTTGTAAAGTGTTAAATTAGCAAAGCTGTATAAAAGGCATGCCTATATTACTTAGGCTTCCCTTTACTCCTTTCCTGTTAAGTAATAGCCAAGTTATTACCAAGGTATCAAAAGCAGTAATAGACAATACATAAATGAATGAGCATAGCTGTCTTCCAATAAACTTTATTTACAAAAACAGACATGGGCTAGTTTAACCTGTTGAACACAGGTTGCCGATCCTGCACTATACTGTGGTAAGTTCAAGGTCTGTAACATTTTTATTCTTTAGCCATCACAGTGTCCAGCACACAGTAGGCCTTTATTGCATACGTGCTGGGTGAGATGAATCTTAATTTTTCTGGCCACACTAAATAAGGACATAAACCTAACTTGCAGTCAAATAATGAAATAATTTATTTTAAACTAAACTGTTACTTTGAAAACTTTAAGCCCTACACAAAACATTCAGCCATTGTTAGCATTTTGCCAGTTTTCTCTATAATAATTTATACACACACAATGTAATGTATACATTTTTCTGAATCTTTTTTTTAAAATTGACTTCAGAGAGGAAGGAAGGGGAGGGGGGAGAGAGAGAGAGAGAGAGAGAGAGAGAGAGAGAGCGAGAGAGAGAGAGAGAGAGAGAGAAAGAAAGAAAGAAAGAAAGATACATCAATGATGAGAGAGACTCATTGATCAGTTGCCTCCTGCACACCCCCTACAGGAGATCGAGCCTGAAACCCAAGCATGTGTCCTGATGGAATGGAACCAGTGACCTCTTGGTTCACAGGTTGATGCGCAACCCCTGAGGGCTGGGCCCTCACAGTACATTTTTAATCTTTTTATTTTATAGTACATACTAGAGGCCCGGTGCACAAAAATTTGTGCACTCGGGGGGGCAGAGGGGTCCCTCAGCCCGGCCTGTGCCCTCTCACAGTCTGGGACCCCTCGGGAGATTACGACCTGATGGCTTAGGCCTGCTCCCGGGTGGCAGAGGGCAGGCCAATCCCTAGGTGCAGCCCCTGGTCGGGCTCAGAGCAGGGCCGATTGGGGAGTTGGGGCACCGCCCCCTGTCGTGCACAGAGCAGGGCGCATTGGGAGGTTGCGATGCCACCCCTAGTCAAGCTCAGGGTAGGGCCAATTGGTGGGTTGGGGCACCGCCCTCTGTCACACTCAAGACAGGGTTGATGGGGAGGTAGCGGCGCCATCCTCTGTCGCGCACAGAGCAGGGCCAATCAGGGGGTTGGGGCGCTGCCCCCTGTCACACACAGAGCAGGGCCCATCGGGGGTTGGGGCTCCGTACCCTGTCACGCACAGAGCAGGGCCAATCGGGGTTTGGGGCGCTGCCCCGTGTCACGCACAGAGCAGGGTCCATCAGGGGAGTTGGGGCATCGCCCCCTGTCACACACAGAGCAGGGCCGATCAGGGGGTTGGGGCGCCGCACCCTTTAACACACAGAGCCGCAGGGCGATTATGAGGTTGGGGAGCTCCCCCTATCAGGCACAGAGCAGGGCTGATCAGGGGATTGGGGCGCATTCCCCTGTCACGAACAGAGCAGGGCAGATAGGGTGGTTGTGGCCCCACCCCCTGTCACACACAGAGCCGCAGGGTGATCAGGGGGTTTGGTCGCTGCCCCCTGTCACACTGATCCTGGTGCCGGGAGGCCTCGCGGCTCCGCTTATCCTGGTGCTAGGAGGCATATTACCCTTTTACTATATAGGATAGAGGCCTGGTGCATGGATGAGGACCGGCTGGTTTGCCCTGAAGGGTGTCCTGGATCAGGGTGGGGGTCCCCACTATGGTGCCTGGCCAGTCTGGGTGAGGGGCCGAGGGCTGTTTTCAGGCTGGCGGGTGACTGAAGCTCCCAACCGCTCCTTTTTTTCTTTTTTTATTCTGGGCCAGCTTTAGCTTTGAGGCTTGGCTCCAGCTCTTAGGCCTCCGCTGCTGAAAGCAGGTTTCTGGCCTTTGTTTACCTTCTGTATTTGAAACAATGTTGCGATCCTGCTGGCTGAAGCCCGACGGACTAAAGCAGGTTTCTGGGGTTTTGTTTAGCTTCTATATTTGTAACATAGTTGCTCAGAGTTGCAGCTCAGAGGCCCGCAGCGGCAGGCGGGGAACGTTGGAGTCCTCCGTCACTGAAGCAAGCAAGCCTCATGTTCGCTTTAAGCTGCCTGGCTGCCGGCTGCCATCTTGGCTGGCAGTTAATTTGCATATCGCCCTGATTAGCCAATGGGAAGGGTAGCGGTCGTACGCTAATTACCATGTTTCTCTTTTATTAGATAGGGTTTTTTGCTTTAAACAGTTAATTATCCTTTTAAAGAGATTTTTTAAAATAAGAAGGCCTTTGTATTTACCCATATACTTACCATTTCTGTTGCTCTTCATTTCTTTGTTGTAAATCCAGATTTCCATCTGGTATAATTTTTTTCTTGAAGTACTTTCTTTAATTTTATAATGCAGGTCTGCTGGTGATAATATCTGTCAGTTTTTGTATGCCTGAAAAAAACCTTTATTTCTCCTTTGCATTGAACAATATGAATTTCAAAGATATTAGAAAGATTTCTATTTACAGGGTATATAGAGTTGGAGGTTGACATTGATTTTTCTTTCAGTCTTCTGGCTTGTATTGTTTCTGATGAGAAATTTGCTGTAATTCTTGTCTTTCTCTTCTGTGTATAATGTTTTTCTCTGACTGCATTCCAGAATTAACTATCAGTGTTTGACATTTTATTTATTTACTAGAGGCCTGGTGCACGACATTTGTGCACTTGGGGGGGGGTGGTCCCCTCAGCCACCTGCGCCCTTTAGCAGTCTGGGAGTCCTCAGGGGATGTCCAACTGATGGCTTAGCGCTGCCGCAGAGACGGGAGAGGCTCCTGCCACCACTGCTGTGCTCACCAGCCGTGAGCCTAGCTTCTGGCTGAGCAGCGCTCCCCCTGTGGAGCGCACTGAACAACACCAGGGGGCAGCTCCTACATTGAGTGTCTGCCCCCTGGTGGTCAGTGCGCGTGATAGCGACTGGTTGTTCCGCCATTCGGTCGATTTGCATATTACCTTTTTATTGTATAGGACAAGTTGTGTTTTATGATGGGCCTAGCACGCTTCCGCTGCGCAACTCTGCTGTATAGGACAAGTTGTGTTTTAATTGAATGTGTAAGTTCTCAGGTCTCTGTGATTACTCTTTTCTGATCACTGTTCTGTGATCACACCATACTGAGTTTCTACAGCCTCTTGACTCCTATGTTTCTAGAGGCAATTTAGCACATACCTGTAAAAAAAAAGAGAGAGAGAAAGCATCCTTCTGTTGTTCATGGCTTCTGAATTGATTCTAAGGTTCTCTTGTGATTCTTTGTACCATTCCAGACTCATAGAGGGCAGTTTTACATAAGCTGCTTCAGACAGGCAAAGGGTGCTTTTTAGTTTCAGAGTATTATAAGGAGTATTTCTGATGTCTCTGATAGTTGGTGTGGATGACTACAGCTCAGAGTCTGATGTGATTATTATACCTTCAGCCCTGGACTTTGTCTCACAAGATGAAATGTTGACGCCACTGGGGAGATTGGACAAGTATGCTGCAAGTGAGAACGTATTTAACAGGTATGTGCATATTTTTTTCACTAAAGTAGAAATGGAAGGATGGTTTTTATTACATTAATTTCAGGAGGGAAAATAAAATTACCCAGTTTAAAGTAGGTATTATTAACATGAGCAGTCTGAGTCTCCAAGTTCTCTTAATAATCATAGCCACGGCCTCTTTTATAGTTGTTTGCTCCTTGATCCTAGAAAGCATACAGCACTCTTTCTTTGCTTTTTGGCAAAAAAAAAGAAAGAGAAACCGTTGCTTTTTGCTATTAGACATAATTTTGATATTATAAAGAAATTCCTAAGGAGTACCTTATTCTTTCAGCAGATGATGTTGTATACCTACCTTATGCCAGATGATGTTCAAGGGAATTGTAACATGCAAGTGACTAAGATAACACTCTTTCTAATGCATTGTTTCTCTTATGGTCATAAGACCACCTGTATCAGACTTTTCTGGGAAATCTGAAAGTCTTTGCTTAAATTTTTTTTGAGTATAGATGTATAAAAGTCATTTAGTAAAAATATGTAAAGATGTTTTATATAATGAATGAATAAATTTTCCCATTGTACTTGAAAATTACTGATATGAATTTTCAGTGACTTCAGAAATTTGTTAAATCAGTTAGGTAAAGATGAAAAATATTTTAGTGAATATTCAATTTCATCTTTTTAAAATAAAATCCATGATGGCATATATCACTAAAGGAATTAGGGACTTAACATATGTTATTAAATGTATAATGAAAAAATTTCTTTGAAACTATGTAGATTCTGCCTTTTGAAATTCTGAATGTTAACTATTGATGCCACTGAACACTATGTAATTTTTTTTGTGTGTGTGTAGACAAATGGTGGCCCGGAGTTTGCTGGATACATTGAGGGAAGTCTGCGATGATGAAAGAGATTGTATTGCTGTTTTGGAAAGAATTAGCAGATTAGCTGACGATTCAGGTATATGTTTATGCAGAGAAAGTTTTCATTTACCAAATTTGTGGTTTTAAAACTAATGAAAAACTTAGTGTAATAAGAAATTTCTTTAAAACTTTTCCTAGGTAAATTGTCTAACCTATTAGTAGCAAGAAAGTAAAAACCTGTTATTAAAATCCAGACATCTTATAACAGACCCAATATTCAACTTTAAAGTTAATGTATATAATCCATCTTCCTAAGCAAATAAGGAGCTTAGAATCTTTAAACCTTTGTTCTGCCTTATTTTATCAACTTTTATCTTGATTTTTTGTTCCCCTAAATTTAGCATTTATATTTTTATGATTTTATATAGTAAATGTGTTATTAATTTCTGAATGTTGAAATCCAAAACTCTTCTGGACGTATTCATGCATAATTACCTTTAGGTAACTTTAATAATATTAGTAATAGGTGCCAAAGTTCTAATTAGGTCTGATGTAATGACTTACATTGATAATCCATCATGTCTGTGTGTTTGTCAGTCACTTGCATCTCTTCTATGAATTGTCTATTCATTTTCTTTCTTGTATTCATTTGAACAATGGGTTCGAGGTATATTTAGTTATTAATATTTTATTGTACATTATTTTGTTCTAGGCGTTTTTGCCTTTTGATTCAGTATGTAGCATCTGTTGCCTATAATGAAGCCTTTATAAAGGGAAATGTGCTGGTATTTAGTTGATTTTGGATTTGTTCACCTTGAAAGGGCTTCCCACTAAAAATATTGTCTTTCATTGCTTTTGATCTAAAAATAAACGCAACTTTTGGGTCTTAAATTTACCTAGAATTAATGTGAGGTGTGCAGTATAGGAATCTTTTTTTCTGATATAACTAGCTTATTTTCTTACCATTATTTATTGGATAGTTCATTCTTTTGAAACCCAGAGATTTGAAATGCCATATTTGTCATATTTAAATATGCCATATATACTTGGGTCTTTTCAGGACTTTTTGGTTTTGTAAAAAAATCTTTTAATAGTCTCCTTTAATATCACATACCTTTTTAGTCTTAGTTAAGTCTAACTAGAAATCCTCCATTCATTGACTAAATTTAAATTAGAAGCCAGTTCTTATGACTTGTCTGAGGAGGTTTTTATTTTTTTATTTTTTGTATTATTTTTTTTTGTTAAACCTCACTTGAGGATATTTTTCCATTGATATTTAGAGAGAGTGGAATGGGGGGCGGGGGGGGAGAGAAACATCGATGTGAGAGAGACACATTGATTGGGCCCGAGGATCCAGCCTGAAACTGAGGTATGTGCCCTTGATTGGAATTGAACCTAGCACCCTTCAGTCCGAGGGCTAATGCTCTATCCATTGAGCCACACTGGCTAGGGCCCGAGGAGGTTTTTAAATAGAGCTTATAGATAATACCATATTATAGTTGATGTGACTTGGATACTTAATCTTTAGCACAGTATGGCACAATGTAGGTAATGAATAAACTCATTCAGTCACTGTAGGAAATGATTGCATTCTAAGTGCATACTATGAAGATACAAGCTTGGGTTGGGGGTAAGGTCCTCCTTTAACTCAGAGGGTTGACCTGTACCAGTATATGATTGTGTAAAGGATTGCAGAGTTAGAGAACATCTTGTAAGACCTTTTATAATGAGAATGAAAGTAAACCTTTCCTAAATACTCTCAAGCCCAGGCAAAGATTTTATTATTGTGGGGAATGTTTGCTCACATTTTTATCATTTCAATAGAACCAACTGTGAGAGCAGAGCTGATGGAACAGGTGCCTCATATTGCATTGTTTTGTCAAGAAAACCGGCCTTCAATCCCATATGCTTTTTCCAAATACTTACTACCTATTGTGGTTAGATATCTCGCAGATCAGAATAATCAGGTAAGAGTGCCATTTACATGTTCTTAATGGAAATTTATCTAGTATGATATATGTAGAATGATCTGTTCATTTCAATATTTTTTCCTGTTTGTCACTGTTACTCTGTTTTACAAAAGACCATTTGTCTTAGACAAGCTGTGTTGAGAATTTGGCAAATCTAGGTCTCCTTAATGCTATTATAGACAATGCCTCCTAGCTGCATCCTCACTTGGTCACTTGGCTCCCACATAGGTGTCCCTCAGAGAGTTTCTTTGTGAGACATTTTACAAGATGGCTTCTTTGTTCCACTTCTGTTATAACACTATCTACCAGGTTCTGTCTTTGCAGTACTTGAAAATAGCCATCGTTTTTATTTGCATGGTTTTACTAGTTGAGATGAGAAGTCTTCAGTTTTGTAAAGTCAAGTAATAGAGTTATATTATGTATGTACTTTGCTATGTCATGTCTGTACTTTGTTTACCATATACTGATAATTTTTTCCTAGGTAAGAAAAACAAGTCAGGCAGCTTTGCTGGCTCTGTTGGAGCAAGAGTTAATTGAGCGATTTGATGTGGAGACCAAAGTGTGCCCTGTCCTCATAGAGCTAACTGCCCCAGATAGCAATGACGATGTGAAGACAGAAGCTGTGGCTGTAAGTAGAATGTAATTTTTTAAATTTAGGTAAAAATTAGTCCTGTATTGACTAATTAGAAGGTGCTCAATAAATACTATGCTACATTATGTGCTATAGGGTTTATACATATATTAGGTATCAAAGTAGCCACAAATAATTAAAATTTGAAATAGAATGACTGGCTTACAAGAAAAGAAGTGTATTTTTGGTGGGCCCCATATTGTGCCAAGCAACTGGAAATTAGATGGTTCTGTCACTGGGCTCAAGCAAGATATATAGCAGGAAAATAAGTAACTGTAAGATATTATTATGTCAAAATGGAAAAATAAGATGGGAGAAAAAAAACAGTGCAGTTAAAAACAACTGTATTGAATAAAGAAACATTTGAACCCCTTTAATTGCTGTTGAACACTTTTCTAGGCATTGTGTAAGCACAGTAGGAAAAAAATAGTAATACTTGGATCCTGCCCTTGATACTATGGTCTTTGGGGGAAGGGTAGTCAAGCAAGTAATTTTACTTGATGTAAATTATGGTTATTAATGATATACAGATACTAAACATTATGCACATAATAAAGTCAAGCATAATAGTAAATTTTCTGGGTTTTTTAACATGGTGAACAAATATTTTTATAGAGAACCATAAAAAATAGGGTATGAATTAGAATATATAGTAATATCTGTTGCACTTCACATCTATGGTTCCTGAGTTCAGATAGTAAGAATTCTGATCATAAATTAGGAAACTGATAAATTCACCTGAAAATTTATTCAAATCTGTTTGGAATAGAGTTTACTATTTAAACCTAAAATAAAATAATAAACATCTTTGTTGATATAAAAAAAAAAAAACCAAAATATTATGGTACTTCTGAAACATTAGTAGAATGAATTTGATCATCTTTCTAGTCCATTTCCCTTAGAAATTTCTTGATTTTGTTATTTTTATACTGGAGGCCCCGTGCACAAAAATTTGTGCACTTGGGGGTGAGGGGGCGTCCCTCAGCCCGGCCTGTGCCCTCTCGCAGTCTGGGACCCCTCGGGAGATAATGACCTGATGGCTTAGGCCTGCTCCTGGGTGGCAGAGGGTAGGCCCAATCCCTAGGTGCAGCCCCTGGTCGGGCTCAGAGCAGGGCCGATTGGGGAGTTGGGGCGCCGCCCCCTGTCATGCACAGAGCAGGGCGGATTGGGAGGTTGCGATGCCACCCCTAGTCACGCTCAGGGTAGGGCCAATTGGGGGGTTGGGGCATCGCCCCGTCACACTCAATGCAGGGTCGATAGGGAGGTTGCGGTGCCACCCCCTGTCACGCACAGAGCAGGGCTGATCAGGGGGTTGGGGCGCTGCCCCGTGTCACTCACAGAGCAGGGCCTATCAGGGGAGTTGGGGCTCCGTACCCTGTCACACACACAGCAGGGCCGATCAGGGGGTTGAGGAGCTCCCCCCTGTCATGCACAGAGCAGGGCCCATCAGGAGGTTGGGGCGCTGCCCCCTGTCACACACAGAGCAGGGCCCATCAGGGGGGTTGGGGCTCCGTACCCTGTCACACACAGAGCAGGGCTGATCAGGGGGTTGAGGAGCTCCCTCCTGTCACGCACAGAGCAGGGCCCATCAGGGGGTTGGGGAGCTCCCCCCTGTCACGCACAGAGCAGGGCCCATCAGGGGGTTGGGGCGCTGCCCCCGTCATGCACAGAGCAGGGCCCATCAGGGGAGTTGGGGCTCCGTACCCTGTCACGCACAGAATAGGGCCAGTCGGGGTTGAGGAGCTCCCCCCGTCACTCACAGAGCAAGGCCGATAGGGGAGTTGGGGCAACAACCGCTGTCACACACAGAGCAGGGCGGATCAGGGGGTTGGGGCGCCGCACCCTTTCACACACAGAGCTGCAGGGCGATCAGGGGGTTGAGGAGCTCCCCCCTGTCACGAACAGAGCAGGGCAGATAGGGAGGTTGTGGCCCCGCCCCCTTCACACACAGAGCCGCAGGGTGATCAGGGGGTTTGGTCGCTGCCCCCTGTCATGCTGATCCCGGTGCTTGGAGGCCTCGCTGCTCCGCTGATCCCGGTGCTGGGAGGCATATTACCCTTTTACTATATAGGATAGAAGCCTGGTGCATGGGTGGGGGCCGGCTGGCTTGCCCTGAAGGGTGTCCTGGATCAGGGTGGGGGTCCCCACTGGGGTGCCTGGCCAGCCTGGGTGAGGGGATGATGGCTGTTTGCAGCTGGTCACACACCCTTCAGGGTGGGGATCCCGCTTGGGTGCCTGGCCAGCCTGGGTGAGGGGCTGAGGGCCGTTTTCAGGCTGGCGGGTGACTGAAGCTCCCAACCGCTCCTTTTTTTCTTTTTTTCTTTTGGGCCAGCTTTAGCTTTGAGGCTTGGCTCCAGCTATGAGACCTCTGCTGCTGAAAGCAGGTTTCTGGCCTTTGTTTACCTTCTGTATTTGAAACAATGTTGCAGTCCTGCTGGCCAAAGCCTGGGGTTTTGTTTAGCTTCTATATTTGTTACAGTGTTGCTTAGAGTGCAGCTGAGAGGCCGGCAAGGCAGGTGGGGAAGCTTGGCTTCCTCCGTCACTGAAGCAAGCAAGCCTACCTGTTCGCGTCAGCTGCCTGGCTGCCTGCCGCCATCTTGGTTGGCAGTTAATTTGCATATCTCACTGATTAGCCAATGGGAAGGGTAGCGGCCGTATGGCTAATTACCATGTTTCTCTTTTATTAGAGAGGATACTCAAGTACCAGTTAATAAGGTTAGATACTCTGGTATAGGTTAAGGTTTAGATACTTTTTTCCCAGTAATCCCATTTTTATTGAAGTGAAATTCACATAGTATACAATTAGCCATTTAAGGTGTACAGTTAAATAACATTTAGTATTTTCATAATGTTGTACATCCACCGCCTCTGTCAGGTTCTAAAACATAGGTGTTTTTTTTCACAAGTTCCTCATGAAGGGAAATCAATTTCAGCATCATTGTTGGTTTGTATGAGCAGAGTTTAACTTGCTCTGCTATAATTTGTGATAGGATATAATAATAGTAAAATATTGTAATGACAGTAAAAAGACTATACATAGCACTGGATGAAACTTGTGATGCTCTTACAATTGGTTTACATTTATTTTGTCATGTTTTTCATTCCCTGACTTCCCAGCTATTCTCTACCTGGGGAATAATTTATTCTAATAAACATTTGTAGATCAGTGATACAGTATAACTTTGGATCTTTAACTTAGGGCTTGGAAATTCTTAGAAACAGCATAGAGTCAAATAACAAAACTGGCTGTGGGGTTTAGGTGTTATCCCCAATTCTAAGGATGTTTCCACTTGTTCATTGCTAACTTACAGAAATGCATATGATCTTTGTATTCTGACATGTTTGTATCCTGCAAACTTTCTAAATTCGTTTATTTGTTCTAGTGACTTCTTTGTAGATTCTGTGGAATTTTCTATGCAGACAACTGTGTCACATATGAGTAGAGCTTTCTTTCCAATCTGTATGCCTTTTATTTGTCTTATTTGCATGGCTGGGAGTAGATAGAATAGATGAATAGATAAACGATGAGAAGTCATCAGAAATCTTTCTATATCAACTGTGGGGCAAATTTATTTAAAGAATGTTGGGCTGGTTTTCAAACAGTTCATCCTCACTTTGCCTACCACTGCATTAGTTGACACATGTGCGTGTCGGAACTGTGTCCTTGCCTTCCCTGGAACCTAGGCTTTGCAGAGTAAGGATGTCGTTCCAGTATGCGCAAGTTCCATTTAAAATAGTACTTTGTAAAGTAAGGACTGCCTCTGTCCAGTCTTTCTTAGTAATATAGATACATTAAACCCAGATCCTTCTTATAGATACTCTTTCCCACTAAATTAAGTAGTCAACATTTATTTTCTTACTGAGAAAATGTAGGGTTTTACTGCTTTTAAAGTTATCAGGAAAAATGATTAATAAGATTGAAACTGTAGACGAAAATGAAGTTTTAATGATTTTCTCTGGGTTTACTGTGCATTTAGTAACTACTAACTGATTTTATTGGTGATTACTATCTATTTTTCTGTCTTCAACTCAGATAAGATGAATTTTTTGTAATGGTATAATGATGCCATATCATATACTATATATTCTTAAATTATATGCTTCTAATAAGTTAGCAAACTAACTGGGAAAGCCTTGTTTAAAGATATTTTCAGTGTATTTTTGTTCTTATTTATTTTAGATAATGTGCAAAATGGCTCCCATGGTTGGGAAGGACATTACAGAGCGTCTTATCCTGCCTAGGTTTTGTGAGATGTGCTGTGATTGCAGAATGTTTCATGTTCGAAAGGTATTTTTTTAGTCTTGTTTGTTTGTTTTGTTTGTTTGCTTAAGAACACTTGGTTCTAGTGTTTACATGTGAAATTTAGAAGATTATTTTTAGCCCAGGCAGTGTGGCTCATTTGGTTGAGCATCGTCCCACGCGCAAAGTGGTCACTGGTTAGATTCCCCATCAGGACACATGCCGGGGTTGCGGGCTAGATCCCCAGTAGGAAGCATGCAGGAGGCAGCTGATTAATGTTTCTCTCTCATCAGTGTTTCTGACTCTCTTTCTCTTCCTCCCCTCTCTCTAAAAACAAAAAAAAATCAATTAAGAAAATGCAAATTAAAAAAATAAAAATAAAGGGTTATTTTTATAACCTTATATACTTTGAAATGTCAATAATGCTTTTGTTGTCAGGTCTGTGCTGCCAACTTTGGAGATATCTGCAGTGTAGTTGGCCAGCAAGCTACTGAAGAAATGCTGGTAAGTATTACAGAAGCAAAGGAGTAATAAAGGAGTAAGTAGTGCATTACAAAATAGCACATAAAGTTTAAAGTGTATACATTTACTCCCAGATTTTATTAATACAATTTCACAAATATAAACCAGAAGGGAGTAGGACTTTGAGTTTAGGAGTTTAAATTTCTGTAATCTGAACTGTGCTTTTATAAAGACAGTTTGTTAAAAATGCAAATATGACCCTGGCTGGTGGTTCAGTGGTTAGAGCATCGGCCCACATACCAAAGGATCTTGGGTTCGATTCCTGGTCATGGGCGTGTACCTGGGTTGCAGGTTCAATCCCCAGCTCTGGTCAGGGCACATTCATGAGACAACCAATCCATGTATCTCTCACATCATGTTTCTCTCTCTCTCTCTCTCTCTCTCTCTCTCTCTCTCTCTCTCTCTCTCGTCCCCTCTTCATCCCTTCCTCTCTTCTACTCTCTAAAAAAATCAATGGAAAAAAATATCCTTGGGTAACGATTAACCAAAAAAAAAGCAAGTATGTGTAAGGACCATCGATCAGTTTTTACCTCTCTCATTTTTATTAAATAAATCAATTCTTATTTATTCAAATTAATCTTTATTAGCAATCCTCAAGTCTTTCAGTGACAAATCAACAGCTGGTTCTTTTTAAATAGTTAATTCATAAAATATATATACTTAATGTACAAGTTAACATACTTTGAGAGTTTCTGAAAACATTTGTTATGCAAAATAAGTTTAGGTATAAGCTCTTGAAAAACAACATTTAAGCTATATTTGTTGCAAGTATTTTGTTTTTTCATAGCCAATAGTTTATGAATTAGATGTATTTCATTTAAAATTACTGAGTATTAATGCTAAACAGGTCTTCTAAATTTTGTTAAAATCAAATACTTTAAAACACTGTAAAAGTAGAAAATGAAATAAAACTACACAAATACTTCAGAGATATTGCGAGTTTGGTTCCATACCACCACAATAAAGTAAATGTCACAGTAAAGAGAGTCACGTGAATTTTTTGGTTTCCCAGTACACATAAAAATTATGTTTATATTATACTGTGGTCCATTAAATGTGCAATAGCATTATATCTAAAAAAAAAAATGTACATACCTTAATTTAAAAATACTTTATTGTGCCCTGGCCAGTGTTGTGTTGTTCAGTGGTTGGAGCATCAGACCGCACACCAGAGGGTCGTTTGTTCAATTCCCTGTCAGAGCGATGCAAGTTTGATCCCTGGCACCAGTCGGGTGCATGTGGGAGACAACTGTCCATGTGTCTCTTTCACATGAATGTTTCTATTTCTCTCTCTCCCTCCCAACCTCCCTCCTTTCCTTCCACTCTCTAAAAATCAATGGGAAAAATATCCTTGGGTGGGGATTAATTTAAATAAATAAAAAAAAATACTTTATTCCTAAAAAATGCTAGCCATCGTCTGAGTCTGATGAAAAAATGGTGGCAATAGACTTGCTTCATGCAGGGTTGCCAGAGCGAAGCACAATAAAATGAGGTGTGCCTGTATTGCACTGTTTGTCTGCCTAACGAAACACTGTCCTTGCATAGCTGCCTAGGTTTTTTCAACTTTGTTCTGATAACGTATGGGGAGTCCGGAAAGCTTGTGCTGAATGCTTCATGGCGGTTTCATGTGCAACATGTCAAGAAATCCGACGGACTAAATTATCAGCACTATTTATTAATCTGATCAGTGATCCTTCACGTTGGGTAGGTTTTTGTTTTAATTACTATTTTTGTAAATAATACATTTTACAGCAAACATGATTTGGAGTTCATAATTCAAGTAATAATTTGTTATTTATGGCATGTTATTGTTCATTCTAGGAATAGACAATAGACAGCTGTATTAACTTACTTTTTTTAAACTGGACAAACTTTCTGTTCAAATATAAAACATGTTCATTCCATTGCTATGATGTAGTCTATTGATTTTCAGGTTTTAAGCAGGGGTGGGGAACATCTGGCCCACAGGTTATATAAGGCCCACGAAATCATTTGGTCTGGCCCTACCGAGGCATTAGGGGTGACCAAATATGCAGGCTAATGTTTAAGTTGATAATTTTGTATGGCCCATGAATGGCCCTTGGCAGAAAAAAGGTTCCCTACCTTTGTACACTAACCTTTAATATCTGGCATGTCTCATTTGGTCATAGTGTAATAATTCTTTATATGTTGGATTTTGCTAGTATTTTGTTAAGGATTTTTATATTCATATATGAGGTAATGGTCTGTAGTTTTTTCTTCTATGGCTTTTTATTATTTTTGCTATCAGGGTAATAATGGCCCCATAGAACAAGTTGGGAAGTGTTTCCTATTCTTCTATGGTTTGGGAAGAATTGGTAATAATTCTCTTTTAAATGTTAAATGTTTAATAGAATTCAGGAGTGAAGCCAAGCCATCTGGGCCTGGGCTTTTCTTTGTGGGTATAGTCTTTTTTATTACCAATTTAATCTCTTCACTTGTTATAGGTCTATCCATATTATCTATTTCTTCAAATATTTTGTCTTCTCTCTTCTTCTGGTATTCCCATTACACATATGTTGGTGTGCTTAAATGGTGTCTCGCATTATTCTGAGATCGTGTTTATTTTCTTCCTATTCTCTTTTCTCTGTTTTTCACCTTGTATAAGTTATATTGATATACCTCAAGTTCACTAATGTTTTTTCTGCCAGTCCCGATCTATTGTTGAATTCAGGTAGTGAATTTTTTATTTCAGCTATTATACTTTTCAACTTCAGAATTTCCATTTGGTTCTCTTTTTAAATATCCTTCTCTTCATTAGTATTCTTTATTTGATATGATATTATCTTCATACCTTTACTTCTTTAATCATGCTTTCCTTTATTTCTGTGAACAATTTATAATGGCTACTTTGAAGTGTTTTTTTTTGTTGTTGTTAAGTCCAACATTTTATTGCTCTCACACACAGTTTCTGTTACTTATTTTTTTTTTTTTTTCAGTGTATGGATCATACTTTCCTGTTCCTTTCCATGCCTTGTAATTTTTTGTTAGAAACTGGACATTTTAGTTAGATAATGTATTGCAGCAAATTTGGGTATTGATAACCCTTCTTGGGACCTTGTAATTGTTATTTGTTTGTTTAGTGACTAAGGGAATAATTTAGTGGATTCTTATTTCCCCCTTCAGGAGGCACAACTTTGGGTCTGCATGCCCACAGTCACCCTTGGGATGAGAACATTTTGGTGGGAGTGGGAGGTTCACCAGCTTGAGGTTCCCTTGGCTTATCTCTCCCAGCCTCACCAACTCGGGCATGGGCTTTGAGGGCCTCAGGATTCTGATCCCCATCCAAGGTAGAGCCTCTATTCCACTGGGCCTCAGGAAGAAGGGAACCCCTAGCACTCCACTGCACTTGCCCAGGACCTGTTCTCAGCAACAGGTAGCTGAGGGCAGGGGTGCAAATGCTGAAAGCCCTCCAGCTGGGAGCTGGAAGAGAGGGAGCCCACTGTTCTTGGCTACAGCAGTCTGGAATAGCAGCTCAGCTTCCCCAAGCTGGCCTTGGTTCATATACTCAGACTCTCAACTTTTTTACTGAGCTTTGTGGATTTTATTGACTGGATATTACTTAATTTGTTGTTCGCCTTTAGGGCTTTTCCAGAAGTGTTGAATGGTGGAGTTTTTCCCCATTTCATTGGAGAGTGTGGGCCAGTGGAGCTCCTTATGCTGTCATGCCAGAAGTTGATCTCAGGATCTCACCACATCCATTTTCAAAACAAAATCTACATACAGGAAGAGACTTAAGCCTTAGTACTATTTTAATGTGTTTATTATCATCTTGTGTAAGATTATTAGAAAGGACTTTGTAGCTTATTTGAAGTTTTTATTTTGAAATTTTAACTACTATGTTAGAGCAACATGCGGTATTTCCTGTTAATTTGGGAAGAGGTATATATTAAAGTGAAGGATTCCTTAAATCTCAGTCATTTGATGTATCTATAAATCTATGCCTATTTGAGACAAGCTCAGAGTTTTAATATCCAGAGTAGACTAAACACGTGCATATAATTTTAAAAGTTACTTTTCTGCTTTTATGGAAATAAAAGAAGAAAAAAAATCTAAGCACACACTATTCTTTTTGCTATCATGACTGTAATTCTAGCCTTTTTAAAAAATCAATTTAATAATTTGGTAACTACTTCTCCAAGCAGGTCAATACCAATACTTTCCATGTATTTATTTGCCTTTATAAAATTTACACATCTCATGTAATCCTTATTTTAAAACTTGGAAAAGGTATTGTTATGCCTAAAAGGTGAAATCTCAGGGAAATTGGTTTATAGTTTTTCCCATCATAGTTGTTTTTGTCAGATTGTGTCCATCCTTCTATTTCCTCCCATGAACATCTCCTTTACAAATGCTGTGGTTTTTAATCATATTTACAGACATAATACAGGAACACAGTATGAAGTATAATTCTATAACCTTTTCAGTTCTCCTACTTGAGACATTTATTGATAACAGTAATATATGCTTCCAGAGTTTTGTGAAAAATATTTTAAGTCAATATTGTATTCCTGATGAGCATGTATATAGTTCCCATACATCTGCCTTGCTTCCTTGTAGTGAATAAATTACAGTCTTTCCTATCCTAAAACATTAAACAGATTTATCACATTTTGTGGACTTTATAGCTTTATATTTTCTGTTTGGCATCTTGATTTTATTCATTCTTATTGTTCCTGAGAACACAACAGGACTTTCTTTAGTTTTGTTCCATGTAAATGTTTTATAGGATCTCATATTCATACTCTCATGGTTTAAATATTCAAGCCAGGATAAAAAAGAAAATTGAAAGTAAAAAAGAAAATAGTGTATAAAGAACTTTAAATCTAGCTGAGGAATGATTTATAGTTCTGAATCTGTGTTTCTTTTAGGAAAACTTTATTATTATCTTAAACATACTTCATTAAGTATGTGGAAAGTAGATTGTTAATAATCCCATATTTTATGTTTCATGACTGTTTTTCTTTTCTTCTAGGTTCGCCAAGCAGCTTTTCAGTCTCTGGGACCTTTCATATCTACTTTTGCTAATCCATCAAGCTCAGGCCAGTATTTTAAAGAAGAAAGCAAAAGTTCAGAAAATACGTCAGTAGAAGACAAAAATAGGTATAAATTTTTAAAACTTTGCTTCCAGTTTTACTGCTTGGGAACATTTTCTTTTTCATTTTCACTATTTTATAATAAGTTTTTTTGGGGAAATTTTCTGTTTCTCTTGATCATACAAATTGGTAAATATTTTTATAGTTCTAGTTTTAAATACATTTGTTAAACGTTTTGGTTGCTTGTATATTAAATGAGTAAATTAAGATGCACGTGACACACTTAGTTTGAAGCCAGTCACATGGAAAACTATAAATGATGGATTCAATAGTAGTTTGGAATAAGTTCACTTAAAAATTATTACCCAGGAAATAATCTGTTGACATTTAGAATATATGAGGTAATGGTTGTACAACTTAAAGGGTTTGGTTTTTTAAGGAATAAATCCTAACTTAGGTATATATTTTAGTATATAGTCCATTTCTTACTATTATTTTTCCTTCCAATCAGTTATTTAATTGTGGATCTTGGATTCTCTGTCTACAGAATGATGATTGTAATTTTAGTTGAGGAGGAAAGTATTCTAAGGATTAGCACCGAATTTCTGTACTTAGTAACTAGAATATCAATTTTAAGTGTATTAAACTAATAGGGCAACAGGTTTTTAAATGAAATTTAGAGGACAACTCTATTTTTAAAATTTTTGCATTTAAAAAATTTAATTGAGTTTTAGTTTTTTTAAATTATATTACATACTTAGGGAAAAAATAATTCAAACATTGCTTAGTGCATGGGAATTAAGCACAAATTTTTGCAGGTGTACATTTGAAATAATTGAATACCTGGTTTTGAAACAGCCCCTACTATAATGCTTGAGTTACCATAGTGCTTTGTCCCTCCCTTGTCATAATGCTAATGGACATTTTCTTCTGTAGGTCTTGATACTGTGATATTTGCTTTCTTGGTGTTTTGATTTGGCAGTTCTTCCTTTCTTCTCTGCTGCCTTGTTTTACCTTTTTGCCTGTTCTCCTACTGTCCTGCTGAATAGCCAAACAAACCTGAGGTACTGTTTTTTGTAAAGGAAGAAAAATCACCCTAAACCTGCAATCCTAGCAAGCACAATCAGTTCTTTCGAAAACAGCTGCTGCAAGGAATTTGACAAAAATACTGATTGGGGGTGGGGGATGTTATCTGCTTTTCATTTTTAAAGTCAGTATGTATTTTCCCTATCTAATTGTACAAAGGCTATGATGTAACTTATTTATTTTTAAAACTGGAGACAGTCTAGTAAGTGAAAATAAAAATTTACAGAAAATTGCATAACATAGGGATAAGGAAACTTTCTGTAAAGGCCAAATGTTTTCAGTCTCTGTCACAACTACTCAGTTCTGCCTTTGCAGTGTGTAGCAGCCATAGGCAGTACATAAACAGATGGGCTTGGCTCTGTTTCAATAAAACTTCATTGGCAAAAATAGTTGCTGTGGCTATCACGGCCAATAGTTTTGCTCACTGCCAGTATTGGACATTATTGGAAGAGCTATTTAAAGGTAGTTATCTTTTAGCTACAAACCTTAATTTCTCTTCCTTGTATTTTGAGGTATGTCTTAATGTGAAGCCAATACTATTTGTAATATTGGATTTTCACTACTTTATATAACTTTATTGAAATGTGTTAATGGTGTAAGGGAGAGAAGAAAGAATTCCTGACTAAGGAAGTTTGTTAAAAACATTGTAAAAACTTTTGTATAGTTTTACTTCCTAGCTTCAAAAAATGTCGTCCTATATATTATTAACCTCGTAACCATTAGTTTGTTTGCCCTCTCTTAAATACTGCTCTGGCTTTTGTTTTAAACTGATGTTTTATTATTTAGGATTGATTGATTGAGCAAAAATTAATTGAGCACCTACTAACAACCAGCTACTGTATATAGAGAACTTGATACCTGTTCTCACGGTCCTCTCAGTTTCCTAGAATTCAGATTTCTCAACTATGTTACAAAATAAGGTTTTGGCAATGTATTTCCATTACTACTTATTATATATTGTTTCATCTGACCCTGGAAACATTTACTATCATTTAACAGTGTTTGAAGAATTTATTAATTATAAACATCTAACTTTATATACAAAATTTATCTTTCATTCACCCCAGAGTAGGCTATTTCAATGGTTCTTTGAAGGCGTTAGTAAAAGCTACTTTAGAAGGCTATTTTCAAACTTGCATTTCTAAATTATGTCAAACCAACAATTACATTATTCTTTGAACACATTGTTCTTTTGGTTCTCCATGCTTTCTTTCTGGGAAGCCCTGCTGTTCCATTTGTACCTTATTTAACAAAGTCAGTGTCAGTGTGTTTGCTGTCTCTAGACTCACTACCTCCAAGAATATATCCCTGCATTTTTTCAGGAAATTCATAGCTTTTGCATCTTGGCTGTCAGTAGGACTAGAATGAGAATAATTTTTAGTCAGTTCTTTTTTTTTCTTTCAATTTTAAATGTATTTTTTATTGTTGATAGTATTACAAATATCTCCCCCCCCCCTTTCCACCCTCCTCCCAGTCTCTTACACACCCCTGTCTTTTTAATTGTGTATTTCTGTATGTCATCTAATAGACTACAAGTCCATCCTGCGTAGCAATGTGGGTTTTTTTTATCTTCGTACTCTTAACACCTTCTTCTGGTCTGGCACATAGTTGGCATGTAATAAATTTTGAGTGACTTATTATAAGGAAATATATTTAATTTTAAAAATCCTTAAATGATGAGCCACTTAACGCTAGTTTTTGTCAGTTTAGGTTAATGCCAACTATGTGAAAGTAATATTATTATTGGTACAAATTCGGAAATATTTCACAGTTAAAACTTCATTTATTTAATTCACAGCACTTGGAAGATATATCTTGGAGAGTGCTCTTTGCTTTTATCTCAGGATACAGTGTTTCTTTAACCAGATGTTCTATAGGTCATTTTCTCCTTGAAAAACGGGTACAGGTACTCATTTTCTAGGCCCACGGTCTCTAGTCAGGAACTCTGCGAATATTAATCATAAACTAAAGGAAACTTAAGGTTCTTTTTGAGAGAAGTTTCTGGCTTACTCTCTGGTGCTCTTATTGCCTACGATCTCTTGGGAAATAATTCTCATTATGCAGAACCATGTCTCCTCAATTTTCAAAAAATGTTTGCTTGTATAATGGCATTTGGAAGTCCGATAATTCAGAATATCAGAATTTTGGCATCTAGCAGCTTGATCTTGCATTGACTCTTATCCAGTTCTAGGAAAAATCTGTATTTATTATTATTTTTAATATGTTTTTGTTGATTTCAGAGAGGAAGGGAGAGAGATAGAAACATTATAATGATGAGAGAGAATCATTGATTGGCTGCCTCCTGCACAACCCCTACTGGGGATAGAGCCCTCCATCTGGGGCATGTGCCCTGACTGGGAATCAAACCATAATCTCCAGGTTCATAGGTTGAGGCTCAACCACTGAGCCACTCCAGCCAGGCAGGAAAATCTGTATTTAGAGAACTTTTATTTTTTGACAATTTGAAGCAACTATAATTCATACATGTATAATTCTTCCCAAAATTTAATACTGGGAAAGCTTTTTTTTTTTTTTTCTTTTAAAAACTGTACAAACTAGTAATTTTACATTAGTCAAGTAGAATTACTTGGCTGTTCTTTTTGTTTTTTAGGCTAAGAATATTAAAATGTAGTATTCCTTTCTTAAAAATGTGTTTTTATTGATTTTAAAGAAAGCGGAAGGGGCAGTGGGGGGAGAGAGAGAGAGAAACATCAATCTGCTGCCTCTTACATGTACCCCAATCAGGGATCGAGCAGCAGCCATGGCAAAATTTAATATTCTTAATTAATTTTAATATTAAAATTTAACTTGAATGCTAAGGTAAAAATAATGATCAAGGAACTTCATGCCCTTGGAATAGTTTTATATACTTAATTGCATTCTTTTTGTATATTTTAAATGGAACTTTCTAAAATTCATCAGATAATAGTTGAAGTATTACAAGTTTTACTCATTTGCTCCCTACCCTCACAAAACAATACCTTGTTACTATAATTTTTAAAATTTAGTTTGCATATCAGAAAAATTGCAAAAATAAAAGAGAATTCCATATACCCTTTACTCAGATTCTCCAAATGTCAACATTTTACCATATTTGCTTTATTATTCCTTTTTTCTGAGTTTTTGAGAATAAATTTTAGACATGTGAAAACTGTTTTACTTTTTTTACTTTCTTAAATATTTTACTGTGTATTTCCTCAAAACATAGACATTAATATAACCACACAGTCTAATTACCAAAATTAAGAAATTAGTGTAGATACAATACTGTCGTCTTAATCTAAAGACTTCATTCAGATTTTACCAATTATTCCACTAATGTTCTTTTTTTTTTTTTTTTAAATGTTTTTATTGATTTCAGAGAGGGGAAGGGAGAAGAAGAGAGAGGTAGAATCATCAATGATGAGAGAGAATCATGGATTGGCTGCCTCCTGCATATCCCCGACTGGGGATTGAGCCCACAACCCAGGTATGTGCCCAGATCAAGAATCAAACTGAGACCTCCTCATTCATAGGTTGACAATCAGTGAGCCACATTGGTGAGCCACTAATGTTTTTTAAAACAAAAGAAGAAATATATTTTAATAAGAACAACATAATTGGAAAATATTACATAATTCATACACATATAGAAGACATTTGTTTTGCATAATAGCACTAGCTTTAAGAACTCTTTTGGAGAGGGAAAGGATCTTATAAGCCATCTAAGCCAGTTCCTCATTTTTATGAATAAGGAGTACATGAGGAATGTGAGTCCCTAAAAGGCTTGGAGTTTTAGATTAATGTAGTGCCAATACTAGGATAAGTATCTAAGAATTTGCAATTCAATCTTTTCACAGTTGTAACAGAATTTTATTATGTATGCATACTATATATTTTACAGTTAATAAGACTGGAAGGGGGAAAAAAAAAAAAGAATGGGAGGGCAACACCAGAATTTAAAATGTCTCTGTCATATTTTCAGATGACTTATTAGATATTTTTATCTCTATTTTAAAACTTTTTAAAAATAATTATGTGTTTTTTAAAAGTGTTTCTGATAATGTGAACATTGCTCTTAGATAAAGCCACATCAGAGGAAAGGTGATACTTTCATGAGATTGTGTATGGTTGACTATTAAACATGTATGGGATTTACATAGTTGTTAACGCCACCTTCCACTTTTGCATAGTTCTGGCAGGCCTGCGGTTTAATATCTTTCATTGTGTGCATGTAAAGGCACATAATGTTTCATGGGAACAATTTTAATCCCCCCCCACACACACACACATGCATACTCATCTTACAAATTACCTACATATCCATCCTTCTCTCATGTTTCTTAGAGTTTTCTCTTCATCTATCCATCTGTGTTATTGAGCCCATATTCTTACTGCTTTATCATTATTTCATCATTCTCCTATGTCTCCAGTTCCCTCACCTCTTAAAACCCTTTCTTTAAGCCTAAAATATACTCATCTTTACTATCCCTTATATAAGAAAAATGCCTTCACTCTGTGTTATTCTGTGTGACTGCTGTGTTTTCCTTCATTCATATTTCTTGCCTTACATCTAAGCCCTACACATGTCCCTCTGACTTGATGACCTCCCAATCTGTCTCCAGTGTCTGACCAGTTTCCCATGGACATCACCACCACCTTTGACATAGACACCTAACTCAGTCTGTCCAAACTGGAACTCATTAGCTTTCTCATTGAATTGTTCTTGCATTTTCCACTTTTAGTTGGTGCTACCAGTATCTAATCAGTTGCTCTAGCCAGAAATCTGGATATCTTCCCAGATACCTCCCTTTGTTTCTCCAGCATGCAGTAAACGAACAAGTCCTATTGGTTTTGTCATCATTGAATGTGTTTACTTCTACTGTAACCCCAAATACAGTGCCTTCATTCAGAAAGTCATCACTGCCTATCACCTACTCTCTTATGTTTCCTGCCTCTTGTCTCACCTCCAACCAATTTTCTGTACTGCTTCCAGAATGGTCTTTCAAAAATAACATCTAAAAATGTAAGTCTCTTAATTCCTACCTTATTTCCTATAGCCCATACGATAAATTCCAGAGGTATTTAGTATGGAATATAGTGATTCCTGCAAAGTTTTTCATCCTTGTCATCTATCATTTCCTTCTTTTAGCCATAATAAACTCATTGCTCTTTTCTGAATGTGTTCTACCACCTTTATCACCCTTACCTTTGCATATGCTGTTTCTTCTTTCCATACATTTTCTTCCCCTTAGCCTCATAAACATTTATTGGTTCTTCTAAATACAACTTATATCATTTCCTCTGAAGCCTTTTAATTTCAACTCTCAATTCTATCTCCTGTGTTCATTGTGCATACTTATATATTTACCATGCTACCTGAGAATTATTTGCTTATAAGTTCTTTTTTTTTTATTTGCTTCTAATTATAGTCTCATGAATAAGATCTACATTTCACATATGAATCCTCAATATCCATTTTATTTCTGGTTCCTAGTAGGTGCTCAGTATATATTAGTAAATTTAATCGAGTCTAATAAAATGTAGGGGATAAACATTAATGTAGTGCTTTAGTTTACATAATGAATGGCGATAATCTGTGGTCTTTAGGAATTTGTACCATCTGTCTTTATTAATTAAGTCATGGCTCCATTTTGGTTAAAACCTATGGGAGTAGAGCTGGAAAGTGAAAAGAGCTGGAAGAAATAAAAATAACTTAAAACACTTGAGTGGATTTCTATATATTTTCTGAGATAGTAAATAAAATCTTTTGTAATGCTGTGTAGAGGTTTTTTTATTTTTATTTTTAAATATTAATTTTTAAAAATTCATTTTAGAGAGGAAGGGAGAGGGAGAGATATAGAAACATCAATGAGAGAGAAAATCATTGATCGGCTGCCTCTTAAATGCCCAAGATTGGGGATTGAACCCGGGCATATGCCTAACCAGGAATCGAATCATGACCTCTTGGTTCATAGGTCAACACTCAACCACTAAGCCACGCCAGTCAAGCTTTCTTTTCTTTTTAATGTAAGCAAATAGGTTTTAATTCTCAGCTTCTCATTATGTCATTGGAGCAGAGTGGCAGTGCCATAATCCTAAAAATCAGATAACTTTAAAAATGTGTCTATCTTAAAATGCATTGTAGGACTTTACCTTCCTACTATTTTTTATTAATTATTGAAATTATCATGGTATTGTAAGATTCCAGGATTCTTAAATGTTATTGCCTCCAACTAATATCTAATGCTTTAATATCTAGACTTAGGCTTACCAAATGTTTACATCTCTGAACACAGAACAACTGATGGAAAAAGAAGCATTATCAGTAATTTATGCAAATTACTCAATATGTATGGATACTCTGTACTTCATAATATTTAGCTCGTTTAAATGCTTTATGTAGTATCTGTCATTGATTTTTTTCCAGTAATTATTTTTATACTTTCATTTTTCCCCCCCAAATGAAACAATAAAAGGATCAGAGATCAAGAAGTCCCAGAGGATGTACAAATCAGGACAGAGGATGTTCCTTCAGATCCCAGTATTAGTAATTCCAGTGTCAAACTGGGAAACATGGAAGATCATACTGAAACAACTAGGAAATCTCCAGGTGAAATAAGTGTTCCAATGGACAGTTCTTTACTTTGTACTTTGTCCTCAGACTCTCATCAGGAAGCAGCTAGTAATGAAAATGATAAAAAACCTGGTAACTCCAAATCTACATTACGGCCAGAGCTTGGCACCAGTTCACAAGATTCTGCTCTCTTAGATCAGGAATTATACAACTCTTTCCATTTCTGGAGGACTCCTCTTCCTGAAATAGATCTAGATATAGAACTTGAGCAGGGCTCTGGGAATAAACTCAACCCAGAGAGACCAGAAGAAACACCTGAAGCAACCATACCAGGTTCTTCAAACATCACTATGGCCACCAGAAAGGAACTTGAAGAAATGATAGAAAATCTAGAGCCGCATATTGATGATCCGGATGTTAGAGGTATGGAATATTTAATCAAGTTCTTTATTCTAAAGTTGGTATAAAGTGTTTGCTTACCTCTTTTCCAGAAAAAATAAAAAATGCCTTCTTAAAAATTTGATCATTGTCATCATGTCTTGTCTTGATAACTACAATATTTTTAGGTAATTTCATTTAGATAAGCTCATCACTGTGTTCCTAACTAGTATTTACAGATTTGTTGATTCATAAATCTCTAAAATTTTCACAATCATTCAAACAGTGTTTTACATTTACGGTTTTAAATATTGTCCTGCCTTAACTATTTTGCTCTAGGTCTCATTAGCTTTTTCATAAAATAGCAGAGGACGCAGAGTTTTTAAAGGAAGGACCATGCGTTATTAACAGCTGACAAAAATAACCACAAAAATAACCTATTTTTCTGTGGAATATGATGTGTTTTGAGAGCTGTAGACGTCTGTCTATAAGAGTCTATTAGCTTACTTTCTCAGTTTTGACTTTTTTCCATTGGATTACACATTTATCACCTACATTATTTCCTTGTGAATGCAGCCATAAAGTTGTTCTGTGTTCAGATCAAAAGTTGCCTCTTATTAAGTGGAATATGTTTTCCCAGTGTGTGGGAACCAGATGTCCTGACGCAGTCCTGTTCTACTTGCTGAGGCTTGGGAAGTGATCAGGCCAGAACCTGAGCAGATGTTATCTTCCTGCCCCTTTGAAGACTGAGGCTTCCTAATGACTCATAACTTTACTCAGTGAAATCTGAGATGCTATTTAAAACAATTTTGACAAATCCTATAATTAGAGGTCTTTAGAACTTATATCTTTTTGTGGATATTTTTTGGCCTTGTTCTAAAACCTAAAATTTATAAACTATTGTTTTGCTCAATGTTAGTAAATACTTTTAAAGCAGCTAAAACGATAACCTTCAGTATCCTTCTAAAACATACAAAACCTTGTGTTCAAACTTTGAAAATTGCATTCTGGTGGTTAAGTTAGCAGTTATCTTTATTTGGCTTTAATTTATGATTAAATGATTTTTAAATTATTTTTAAATTATTTTCTATTATAATTTTACATTTGGAGGAAAATGATTTGATTAAAGGCAAATTCATATCCTTGATTGTTCAAAGTTAATTTAATTGGAAAATGGTCAGTTTCATTCTTTTTTAGGTTTATTGGGACATAATTTATATCAGTAAAATTTGGCCTCTTGAGTGGACAGTTCTGTGAGATTCAACAAACACATAGAGTTGTGTGTGACCACCACCTCAGTCAAGATACAGAACAGTTTCATCACCAGAACATTCTTTGTCCCCCTTTATAGTCAGTCCTTTCTTCCATGCCCAGCCTCTGACAACCTCTAATCTGTTTTCTGTCCCTATGATCTTGCTTTTTGTAGAATGCCACATAATAGAATCAAGCAGTAACTTCTTTTTTACTCTGTCACTTAATCTAATGTGTTTGAGATTTATCCTTGTTTCATGTATCAGTAGTTCATTCCTTTTTGTTATATTCTGAAACAAAAGCAAGAGCCGAGGAGTGAATATTTTCAATAGCATATCCTATTTTTTATCTCTCCTAGTAGATTATTTTTTATGAAAACACTAAAGGCCCAGTGCATGAAATTTGTGCCCTTGAAGTGGGGTCCCTCAGCCCGGCCTGCGCCCTCTTTCAGTCCAGGAGCCCTTGGGGGATGTCCAAATGACAGCTTACACCTGTTCCCTGCGGACATCCTTAGTGTAATGGCAGTGGCTTTTGGCTGAGCGGCACTCCTCCTATGGGAGCACATTGACCACCAGGGGGCAGCGTCTGTATTGAGCGTCTGCCCCCTGGTGGTCAGTGTGCATCATAGCGACCTGTCGTTTCTTTATTCATTCCTCAATTGTGGGTTCTGTTGTTGATTTTATTTACCCTGTTGAACCAGCATTCTGCATTTTACGACAACTTGATGTAACAAGAACTACATCATCAAGTTTTGTTTTGTTTGATAAATTAGAATATTCACCAAAACCTTGTCTTTGTATTCTCCCTCCATTTCTCTACACTCTTTCACCCCCAGATGAGGAAAATTGAGACACAGAGAATTACACCTAAAACTAAGGATGCTCATAGCTGAGGATAGTCAACTCTTGATAAATGTTTGTCTTTACAACTTTCAGCTTTTTGTTTAAATAAATTTTATTATCATTTAACAACTTAAGTTTTATTCAGTTGATCAAACTTCAATAACTTTTATACTTTGTTTTTCTTACACTCCATTTTTATGGAAAAAGGCTGTAATCCTGTTCTGGGAATTCTCGCTGTGTTTACTACAGTACCTTCTAGTTTTCTGGCATGCAGTAGGTACTTAACAAATACTGAAATATTGAATAGCTACTTTAATTTTTTTAACAAGCTAAAAATGATATGTATAGTTTGCTTTTTAAAAAGACCTACATGTACATATAAGCTTCAGTATATGACTCTGCATTTCAGAAGATGGCTAATACTTATCATGTTTGGCTTAAAATTGTATTGTAAATTTACAAGCTGTAATTGAGAGGTTTCAACACAAATACTATATTGTGATTTAATCAGTTCTCTTTCTGATTTACCTTTTAAACCTATCATGTTTTAAATTTGTCATGTTCTTGCCCCACCGGTGTGGCTCAGCAGTTGAGTGTCAACCCATGAACCAAGAGGTCACCAGATCTATTCCCAGTCACCTGATCAGGGCACATGCCTGGGTTGCGGGCTCAATCCCCACTAGGGGTCGTGCAGGAGGCAGCCAATCGATGAAGTTCCTCTCTCATCAATGTTCCTATCTCTCTATCACTTTCCCTTCCTCTGTTTCTAAAAATCAGTAAAAACATAGCTTTAAAAAAATTCAATTACCAAAAAGTTTTAAATTTATCATGTTCTTTCTGTTTATAAGAATAACTTTTATAACATAGCCATTTGTTTATTTATTTATTTATTTATTTATTTATTTATTTTATCATTACTTATTGAGCACTTACTATGTTCCTGATACTCCCCTAGTTACTAAATATATAGCAGCAACAAACCAGACAAAAATCCCAGCCTCAGAGAGCACAGAAGGTTGGGACAATACATTAACTGCCTGTGTCAAATGGCCTATCGTAAAACATAGCTAGGCAGTGCTAGGGATTTTCTGCTTTGGCTACAGAATTCTTAAGCATTTGATTTCATTGAAATCTGAGGCCATTTTTAATCCATAGTTAATTAAAATTTACTATGCCTTAATTTTCTGTATGTTAGGAGGTGTTTTGAGTTTTTAAAGGCATATACCTTAGTTTTGGATGTTTTTTCTTTTCTAATCTGCCATCGTGGCAAATTGCAGAAAATGTCTACTTTTTGGAAGGGCAGAACTTTAAGCCAAAATTGGAAACTAAATTCTGACCAGGGGCTAAACTTCAGCTTTACAAGCTTCTGTGCCACTTGTTCTTTCCCCTTATCACTGTTAGGTGGGGCATGTCATTGGGGGGGGCGCGGGTGAGGGGGGAGCAAGACTTAAGTTTTTTAAAATTTTAAAGCAGCCCTTGCTTCCCAATTTAACTCACCTTCCTTGAAGCATTGATGATTTTTAACTTCCTTGTAAGTTTTTGAGCAAAAATTTTAAATGTTTCCATGGACAATAATGAGATATTCCTTTTCAGAAAAAGAAAGCCCTTTCTTAGTTATAACAGAAATAGATCCTACATGAAAGGCCAAAAAGGGAAGTAGTAAAATATGAAGTAGGTGTAAGAGGTCCTCTTTTCCAAAATACTTACCCAGGGAATTTGCGGCTTTTCTGTTTTTGTCCAGAACATTTGGGATTGCCAAGCTGATTCAGGATTGAATTTCAGCAGTGCCCAAGTAGAATTATTGATATCAGTTTGATTTACCACAGCTAGGTTCATAGACTACAAAAGGAAAAATGGCCCAAGCTCACAAAATATAGATTTCTTTCCAGTTTAGGCCCAATGAAAGAATTCGGCACTTTTGGCAGTCGTGGTCAGAAAAAAATGATTTATCTCAGTTTTGAGTCACTTTCATAAGAAGGTATAACTCAAAACTTAGTGCTACTTGCCAGATTTAAGAACTTGATAAGTTGTCAGTTTGGTTTGTTGTAAACAAGACAGTACTCATTTGGGATCTGTGTTTGGGGCAAGTCATTGATTTCATTTTCAAAAAGAATTAGAGAAAAATAAACTGGAATAAGATATGAGATGTTTAAATGTAACTGCAACAAAAATCTTTGTAATTGCGATTGTTTTATGTTGGCAGGGTTTGTAAAGTGACTGCTCTTCTGCTAAAATAGCTTAGTAAGTAAGTCTTATAAGTTCGATTTATGCACTACCCAAACATAGTTAACTCACACTGAAATTGACTCCTTTTAATAAACTGGAGGTACCTCTAAAACTAGATAGCATTTCTCTTTTCATACTAACGCAGAATAATGTACAGTAGTGGATAAGCATTTTTAATCTCATGAAAGCATATTAGTTTTCTACTTTTTCTCTTGAAGGACTAATGATTTACCACGTAGAGGGTTTTTTTTCCAGCTTTTTGGTGGCAGTGTCAAAAAGTACACATTTCATTGTAATTCTGCCACTTATTATCATTTCCCTATTCTGCCTATAGCACAAGTGGACGTGCTGTCTGCTGCACTGCGAGCTTCCAATCTGGATGCTCACGAAGAGGCCAGCGATACAGAAAAGAGAAGTGATGTGCAAGATGAACTGTGTGTCAGTGAGCAACCAAACTGTAAAATAAATCATGATGCCTCCGTGCCTTTAATCAGCGATGCTGTTGAGGTAACAAACTCAGTAAAGTGTTTATCAAGTGAGAGTAGTTTGAATTAGAAGTGTTTCGTTGGGGAATAGTTGTAGCTAATCACTTTCTAGTTAGTATATTCTGTTTGTTGCTGATTTTCTTAGCTCTACCTTTTGTATAAAGTAAAAGTAAATGTCACCACATCCTGTGACTGGTGATCTGTTCAGTGCTTAGAAAGTAAATCCTAATCCTGTCTACATGACCATTTTAGTAGCTTCAATGTTAATGTAGCTTACTGCAGTGAAATAGTCTTACTGGAAACAAAGCCCTTTATCAAGAATAATTAACTCTTCCCTTTTTTTTTTGGAGAGGTGCTTTGTTTCTGATCGGACCATTTCACTGCAGCAAGCAACACAGTATTCTGAGCAGAAGATCAGGACTTGAGGCCATGTTGCGGAGGGCCAGTGGCATTATCTGGACTCTGGAGTGTGAGGGTGGGTACTGTTACTAGCATCATTTTTGCTGTATACTTGGAGCTGTTCTATATGATCCTTCCTTAATTTCCTACCACATCCCACCAAGCCAGCATCATTTGGTATCAGTATTTCTGATCCCTTGTTTTTATAAACAGAGAAGAACTACACCCCTGAATGTCAGAATCAAATGGTCACAGACAGAGTGGGTTGAATGAAAAGCTCAGGCAAGAGTACCTACGTACACACAGTGGGGATGGCAAGAGGGTTTTTAAACTTTAGTGGATTTCTGTTTTGTTTTTTGGTTGATGACATCTAGTATATTAGAAATTTTGTATAATATAGTTGGTTCAGAATGAATCCCTAACCACGATTATCATTGGAGATTTGAATACTATGCTGTCTTTGCATTTTGGAAGGTGTTGTTCTTTTTATTTTGGGGTTGTTTTGTGTGTGGGTTTTTTTTACTGTTAAAAATGTGTATTTGTGAAATTAGAAATAGCCAAGACTAGAAACAGTGGAAGAACTTCATATGACATCCCAAGTCCTCTATGTACTATTTTATAAACAAGCTAATTTTAAGTATTTGGGACATTTCAAAATTAATTCTAAATGTTAAATTACTTTTATTCTGAAATTCTTTTTCATACATGTAGCATCCTATTCAGCAAGTTTGATTTAAGGCAGGGGAAGTTCTTAATGAAGCCTTATGTATATTTATAAACTTTTAAAAACATGAAGAACTTATATGTATTTATATCTTTGGCAGTCTCAAATGGTAAGATAGTTTAGATGAAGGAAACTTATAGACAGTTCAACTTTTTAAGTAAATATTTTTTCCTAACAGAACATGGACTCCACCCTTCGTTATATTCATAATGACTCAGACTTGAGCACTAGTAGTAGTTTCAGCCCTGATGAGGAAAGAAGACCTAAAGTACAAGTAAGTGACAAAGGTGCTTTCTTCGGTGTGGCTGTTGTTACTTCCTCTTTTAAAGCTACTTTTCACTGAATTTGTTCTGTTTTAAAAATTAAGACTAATATAGCATGCTTTCTTTTTTCTTTTTTTATTAAATGTATTGGGGTGACATTGGTTAATATGATCATATAGGTTTCAGGCATGGATTTCCTTGTGACAAGATCTATATGTTGCACCTTGTGCCCACCATCCAAAGTCAAATTTTCTCCTGTCATCAAATATTAGGACCCTCTCATGTCACCATATATTAGGATCCCCTTCCCTTTGGCAACCACCACACTGCAGTTTGTGTTCACGAGTTTTAGTTTTATGTCCCACATATGAGTGAAATTATATGGTTCTTAGCTTTTTTTGACTGATTTCACTTAGCATAATATTTTCAAGGTCCACCCATATTGTGGCAAATGGCAGTATTTCATCCTTTGTGATGGCTGAGTAGTCTTCCACTGTGTATATGTACCACATCTTTGTCCAGTCCTCTATTGCAGGACACTTTGGTTGTTCCCATGTCTTGGCCACTGAATAATGCTGCAATGAACATAGGGGTGCATTTATCTTTGCAAATACATGTTTTCAAGTTTTTTGGGGTATATACCCAGGAAAGGGATTGCTGGGTCATATGGTAGGTAGCTCTATTCTTAATTTTATTAAGAACCTCCATACTGTTTTCTATAGTAGATGTATCAGTCCATTCCTACCAGCAGTAAATGAGGGTTCCCTTTTTTCCACACCTCTCCAACACTTGCTAGTGCTTATCTTGTTCATAATAGCCACTTTAAGAGGTGTGAGGTGGTATCTCATTTTAGTTTTGGTTTGCGTTTCCCTAATTGCTAGTAAGTTTGAACATCTTTTTTTCTATTGGCTGTTCATATGTCTTCTTGGGAGAGGTATATTTTCAGGTCCTCTACCCACTTTTTGATTGGGTTTGTTTGTTTGTTTGTTTGTTGTTGAGTTTTCTGAGTTGTTTATATATTTTGGAAATTAAACCTTTGTCAGAGCTACTGTTTGCAAATATTATCTCCTACCTGGCTGCCTGCCTCTCTATTTCGTTGTCAGTTTCTTTGCTGTGCAGAAGCTTTTTAGTTTGATATAGTCCCATTCATTTATTTTTGCCTTTACTTCCCTTGCCTTTGAGGTCAAGTTCATAAAATGTTCTCTGTGACCAAGGTTTATAAATTTGGTACATATATTCTGTGTAAACTGATCAGTAATAAGAAAATTGAAACAACCATCAAAAGCCTCCCCAAAACAAAAGTCCAGGATCAGATGGCTTAGTCAGTGAATTCTACCATTCAAAGAAGACTTAAAACTTATCCTCCTCAAACTCTTCCAAAAAATTAAGAGGCAGTACTTCCTAACACATTTTATGAGGCCAATATAACCCTGATACCAAAACCTGGCAAAGGTAACACACAAAAAGGAAAACTACAGACCAGTATCTCTGATGAATACAGATGCAGAAATCCTAAACAAAATACGAGCAAATAGAACACAACAGTACATCAGAAAAATAGTATGTAACGATCAAGTGGGATTTATTTCAGGGACACAAGGATGGTTCAACATATGCAAATTAATCAGTGTAATACACCACATTAACAAAAGAAAGGAAAATCATATGGTCTTATCAATAGATGCAGAAAAAGCATTTGATTAAATGCAACATCCATTTATGATTAAACACTCAGTAAAATAGGAATAGAAGGAAAGTACCTCAACATAATATCATAAAGTACCTCAGCTAATATCATACTCAATGGGGAAAAACTGAAAGCTTTTCCTCTAACATCAGGTATAAGACAAGGATGTCCACTCTCACCACTGTTATTGAACATAGTTCTGGAAGTCCTAGCCAGAGCAATAAGGCAAGAGAAAGAAACAAAAGGCATTCAAATAGGGAAGGAAAATGTCAAACTGTCACTTGTTGCAGATGACATGATTCTATAGAGAGAGAGAACCCTAAAGACTCCACCAAAAAACTATTACGGTCAAGTTGCAGGATACAAAGCCAATGTGCAAAAATCCATGCCTTCCTGAATATTAACAACAAAACTTCAGAGAAAGACAATTCTTTTTACAATTGCAACCAAGAAAATAAAATACCTAGGAATCAATGAAGAATATGAAAGACCTATGTACTGAAAATTAAAAGCATTATTAAAAGTGATTGAAAAAGACAACAAAATGGAAAAGTATTCCATGTTCATGGATTGGAAGAATCAACATAGTTGAAATGGCCATATTGTCCAAAGCAAAATACATATTTAATGCAATCCCCATCCAAATCCCAATGTCACTTATTAAAGAAATAGAATGAGAAATAATCAGATTTGTATGGAACCACAAAAGACCCTGAATAGCCAAAACAGTCCTGAGAAAAAAAGAACAAAGCTGGAGGTATCACACTACCTGACTTCAAATTATACTACAGAGCTATGATAATCAAAACAGCATGGTATTGGCAGGGAAACAGACACACAGATCAGTGAACAGAATAGAGAGCCCAGCTATAAAACCACATGTATATGGACAAATGATTTTTGACAAAGCCAGAAACACACGATGGAGTAAAGATAGTCTCTTCAATAAATGGTGCTGGGAAAACTGGAAAGCCACATGCAAGAGAATGAAACTGGATTACAGTTTGCCCCCATGCTTTCAATAAGAAAATTCAAATAAGAATAAAATATAAGCAAAAATCTTTCTCTACTCACACCTCTTATCCTATTTTTCATTCAGAATAATCACAATTTCTTCTGTATTCCTTCATAAATTTATTGTGGATATATAAATATTGTGGGTATATATGTATCCTTTTCTGTTTTTCAAAGAAAAATAGAATCATACCATCATACCAAGATATTTCGTCATGCCTAAGTTGCCAAGAATTCTAAGATACAGCTTGATTTTAGAGATGAAAACATGTAAAAAAGGGAGGGGGACTTAATAAAGTGCCATCAATAACAAGTGGCACTCCAGTTGTAGAGATTTTAAATGTGGGAAAATATGTTTATGGAATCATCAGAACATTATAGTTTATGTCTTGCCTTTTGTTTCTTTCTTTTTCTTTTTTTTCTTTTTTTTTTAAGTTGTATCTTGGAGATCTTTCCATTTGAGCACATAAGGACTCCATTGGGAGCAGGTGCTATAACTTCAGTAGTCCCTCACATGCTTCCAGGTCTCATTGCACTGTCATATTACAAGCTGTGTTACATTCATCATGATTATGCATGTTATTTCCTTCTAGGACTAAAAACCTTTTTTTAAAAAATATATTTTTATTGATTTCAGAGAGGAAGGGAGAAAGAGAGAGAGAAACATCTATGATGAGAGAGAATCATTGATCGGCTGCCTCCTGCATGTCCCCTACTGAGGATCGAGCCCACAACCCGGGCATGTGCCCTTGACTGGAATCAAGTCCGGGACCCTTCAGTCTGCAGGGTGATGCTCTATCCACTGAGCCAAACCAGCTAAGGCTATAAATCTTATTATAAGTGGATTTCCTAGGTTAAATGGTATATATTCTTTATTTTTGTAGGTTCTGTTTATTAAAAATGGAATCGGTCTTTTAAAAATGTTCACAGTCTTTTAAGTATGCTTTTACCAAAAATTGGAGATATTTTCAAGTCAGTACATGCATTTTGTCTCATTCTTTTAATGAATTTATTTCCATTTTAATTTATTTTTTAAAAGTAGATAAGTTTACATAGTTCAAAATTTAAAAGGTACAAAGGCATTCAGTGATTTTTTTTCCTTCCCAGTGTTTCTCCTACACCATCCATTTTGCTTCCCCCAAACGAACCAATTTCACCTTTCTTTTGTATATCCTTCCAAAGCTATATTATACGTACATAACCAAGACTGTATATACATTCTTCTTTGTCTCACATTTACATAAATAGCTAGCTGTGTATACACTTTAAATTTTTATAGATAATTGGTAAATTTCCATCTGAAGGCAGGTGATGGTGTTTTTTTAAAAAAAAATACATGTTGGTAATAGTGTATAAAAGTACCTGTAACCACATTCACTAGGTTACATCAACCTTTATAATCTTTGCTAACATTGAAAGGTGCTGGTCATATTTTTAATATTTCTTTTAAATTTAGAAATCAATTCTAATTGTCCTTTAAGCTGTTTTCTGTTTTAAGATCTTATTCATTGTTTTTCCTCTAGAGTTGCTTTTATTTATATATGCATTCTCCTCAGCATGTTTCTTTTCAGTTATATAACTGAAAATTTCAGATTGTTTTTTCTTTACTATTTCAAATGCTATGCTAAATTCATATATTTAAAAGTAAGTTCACCTAACTTATATCTAAACTGCTCAAAATGCATCCCTGTCCTGTCTCTTCATTAGGACGTTGTGCCTCAGGCTCTATTAGATCAGTATTTATCTATGACTGACCCCTCTCGTGCACAGACAGTCGACACTGAAATTGCTAAGCACTGTGCATACAGTCTCCCAGGCGTGGCCCTGACCCTTGGCAGGCAGAACTGGCACTGCCTAAGAGAGACTTACGAGACCCTGGCATCAGACATGCAGGTGAGTAAAACAGCCAAGGCCTTAACAGCATGTGCATATAGAAGGCACAGTGTGTTGCCCTTCAAAACCCAATAGAATTTCTGTTCATGTTCTAGCAGGTACTTGGTATTATAGGAATTATGTGCAGAAGAGCTTGAACCAAAGACCTTTCTTTTTACATTGTTCAAGTTCCACAGTTTGGTGACTTCTTTTTTATCTAAAGTATTAGAAATGATCACATCTGACATGTCTAAGTTCCTAATTTATAAATGTGTTATTATCTAAAATTTATGTGTAGATTAATTCTTAAAACTATAGGATCTCGTTTTCTCCATAGAAGCAGTGTTATAAATGCTTCTATTTAAAAGCCTTGATAGAACTGTAGTATTATTGACACTGCGGAGTTTTGAGCTTGGAGTGCTATGAGCTTCGCTGTACAGGTGGGAGAAGGTTAACAATGTGTGCGTGCATGCTCTTCTCTGCACCACACACCACCACACCCTTGGAAAGAGACAGAGTGTGAAACATTGACCCTTGGTAATGTGTCTGGATATCTATGACTTTTTGTGGCTCATGGGCTTTGTTGACTTAACTTCCTCTGCCACAGTTTTCCAGAGGAACTGAGACCTTAGAAAGCGAAACTGCCGATAAGGGGGAACTACCGTGTTGTCTAAAAGTTCAAGAACTAAGTACTTTGTATTTAGCTTACTAATGCAATTATTTTTATTTTTGCAGTGGAAAGTTCGAAGAACTTTAGCCTTCTCCATCCATGAGCTTGCAGTTATTCTCGGAGATCAATTGACAGCTATAGATCTGGTTCCAATTTTTAATGGATTTTTAAAAGACCTCGATGAAGTAAGGATAGGTGTCCTTAAACACTTGCATGATTTTTTGAAGGTAACTTTAAATTCTTTTGCATAAAAACACACTAAAATTCCACTGTAAATCTAAAATATTAATTTTCTGCTACTACCAAGATCAGTTTCTGTACGTTCTATAGAAGAAAATGCTTTCAGGAGTTGATGGTGAGCTGTGACTTAATCTAATCATTTTTGCTGGTGTCATTTTAATTTTTAATTAAAAAAAAAAATGCGCTGCCCTGATCAGTGTGGCTCAGTTGGTTGGAGTGTCGTCCCATACACCAGTAGGTGGTGAAATCAATTCCCAGTCAGGGCACATCCCTGGGCTATGGGTTCGTCCTCCAGGTCAGGGCAAGTGCAGAGGCAACCAATTGATGTTTCTTATATCAATGTTTCTCTCTCTCTCCTCTCTCCCTCCCCACTTCCTGTCTCTAAAATTCATTTTAAATAAATACGCTAAATTTCATTTTTAAAGATGTTAGGACATGTTTATAAATATTTGTACTTTTTCAAAATTAATGAATTGTGTAAAAGATTTTCATTAACATTAAGTTTTAAGGTTTTATGGGTGTTTCAGAAGAATTTAACCTTAGTCCTCACTCCTTTGATGTGGGAACTTGGTGTCTGAGGTGAACAGCCCTAACTTTACAAATTGCTTGATACTGGCATACTGTTGTTAGACTTTAGCCTTGAAATTGGCACTCTCGTAGTTCTTTTCAAAAAAAAAATTTTCAATTACAGTTTATAGTCAATATAAATTTTATTAGTCTCAGGTGTATAGCATAGTGGTTAGACAATCAAATACTTCATAAAGTGTTCCCCCAGTATTTCCAGTACCCACCTGGCCACATAAGCAGCAATTTTCAACCAGTGTGCCACAAAGAATTTTTAAAACATGCTAATACCTGACGATTTGGTCAAGGGCACTGACCTCTTTTCCCTTAGATCAGTGGTTCTCAACCTTCCTAATGCCGCGACCCTTTAATATTGTTCCTCATGTTGTGGTGACCCCCAACCATAAAATTATTTTTGTTGCTACTTCATAACTATAATTTTGCTACTGTTATGCATCGTAATGTAAATATCTGATATGCAAGATGTATTTTCATTGTTACAAATTGGACATAATTAAAGCATAGTCACAAAAACAATATGTAATTATATATGTGTTTTCCGATGGTCTTAGGCGACCCCTGTGAAATGGTCGTTTGACCCCCAAAGGGGTCGCGACCCACAGGTTGAGAACCACTGCCTTAAGATTGTCAAATAAAAAAATGACAGTAGCCAACACAATAGTCATCTAATGTGAATGAATCAAAATTATACTCATTTTTTGTCATATTGGCACAAAATCTATTTTTTGATGTGCTGCAGAATTGTAGTAATTAATTTGTGTGTGCCATGAGATGAAAAAGGTTGAAAATTGCTGACATACATAGTTATTACAATACTAGAGGCCCAGTGCACAAAAATTTGTGCACTCGGGGGGGTGGGGGATGTCCCCTCAGCCCGGCCTGTGCCTTCTCGCAGTCTGGGACCCCTCAGGGGATGACCACCTGCTGCCTTAGGCCTGCTCCCCGGAGGATTGGGCCTAAGCTGGCAATCAGACATCCCTCTGGCAGCCCGGCAGGCCTCAGGGGATGTCCACTTGCTAGCAGGGAGCAGGCCTAAACTGCAGTCGGACATCCTTAGTGCTGCTGAGGAGGCAGGAGAGGCTCCCACCACCACCGCTGTACTGGCAGCCATCAGCCTGGCTTGTGGCTGAGCAGAGCTCCCCCATGTGGGAGCGCACTGACCACCAGAGGGCAGCTCCTGCATTGAGCGTCTGCCCCCTTGTGGTTAGTGTGTGTCATAGTGACCAGTCATTCCCAGTGTTTCTGCTGTTAGGGTCAGTTTGCATATTACCCTTTTACTATATAGGATAGAGGCCTGGTGTACAGGTGGGGGCCGGCTGGTTTGCCCTGAAGGGTGTCCCGGATCAGGGTGGGGGTCCTGCTGGGGTGCCTGGCCAGCCTGCTGATGGCTGTTTGCAGCTGGTCACACCCCCTTCAGGGTGGGGGTCCCCACTGGGGTGCCTGGCCAGTCTGGGTGAGGGGCTGAGGGCCATTTTCAGGCTGGCCTGCAACTGAAGCTCCCAACCTCTCCTTTTTTTCTTTTTTTTTAATTCTGGGATTTATTTATCTTCTATAATTGAAATTCTGTTGCCTTCACTGGCGCTCTCAGCTCTGAAGCTGCGGCTGGCTGAAAGCAGGTATCTGGGATTTGTTTAGCTTCTATAATTGAAATTTTGTTGCTGTCCTACTCCTCCAGCTCTGAGGCCGCGGCTGGCTGAAAGCAGGTATCTAGGGTTTGTTTAGCTTCTATAATTGAAACTTTGTTGCTTTCGGGCTCAGAGCCAGGCCACGGCAGGCATGGAACCTTGGCTTCCTCCATCACTGGAGTAAGCAAACCTCCTGCTCGCTTCAGCTGCGTGGCTGCCGGCCGCCATCTTGGTTGGCAGTTAATTTTCATATCTCGCTGATTAGCCAATGGGAAGCGTAGCAGAGGTACGGTTAATTACCCTTTTTGTCTTTTATTAGATAGGATTATTGACTGTATTCTCTATGCTGTACTTTATATCCCATGACTGTTTTGTAACTCTAAATTTGTACTTCTTAATCCCCTCACCTTTTTCACCCAGTCAGCCCCCCAACATCCCCCCGCTTTGGCAACCAACAGTCTGTTCTGTGTATGGTTTTCTTGTAGTTCTAAGGTTTGAGGAATTACCTTGTAATCCTACTTTTTAAAAAACATTGATACCATGTTGTTGTATTTTATACAGATTATACTGAAATTTTTCTAATTTTCCTAATTAATGTCCTTCGTGGCTATTTTTCCCTCAATTCAGAATCCAATTAAGAATTGCATATTGAATTTAAATATCATGTATCTTTAGCCCCCTGAAATCTAGAATAGTTCCCCTGACTTTTTGTTTTTAATGAAATTGGCATTTTTGAAGAGGCCAAGCCAGTTGTTTTGCAGAATGCCCCTCAATTTGAAATTGTCTGATTGCTGTTACACAATTAGATTCACGTTAAACAGGTTTCCTTTGCAGGAATATTACCCATCTGTATAGGTCAGCAGGTGTTTTCTGAATGCATCATATCAGGCCTAACATGATGTTAGCTCTTGTGATTACTGGTGACGCTGAGTCCCGTCACTTGGTTATGGTAGTTTCGGCTCACTTCCTCCATTGTAAAACAACCTTTCACCTTTGTGATTAGTAGCTTCTTGATGAGGTGATCTTTCAGACTTTGAACATCTTTTTCCCCAAATCTTTCACCCAGTGCTTTTTTTATCCATGCATCAAAATGAGGTTCTTGCGTGAATCAGTTGGTACTGTGTTGGCTGTAAAATACCGATTTTCTGTTTTTATAATTCCTTCTACACTTATTAATTGCCTTTCTCATGTAAAGATAACCTTTTTTTTTCTTACACTTTTTGGAAATATTTTAGTATTTGTGTGATCTCTAGAATTACTTTTTTATGTAATGTAACATAATCCATTTTTATCATTTGTTTTGAACGTTAAATTTGACTAATTTGATATTGTTATCTCTACTTCCAGTCTAATACCTTTTTCCACTTTATTTTTTTTTCATGGTAAAAACTTTTGTTAATAATGTTAATATATTTAGTCATTTTTTTCAGTTCCACTACATATATGCAGTAGTTTCAGAATTACTCCACTAGTAATAATTGCAACATGAAATCAACTAAGTCATGTTTGAGATTTCCTTCAGCACTTTCTATCCTTAGAACATATCCCATGAAGATGTATGGTCAGAGTACTAAGTTCACTCTGTGATTCTTATCTATTTATGTACACTTATGTTTATTTGCTTCTATTTATATAAAATTTTAGGATTCCCCCCATGTTGACTATAAACCTACTTTTAAATATTTGTAGAGCAATTTCAGGAAAGGGTGGGGCAAAAGTAGGTTTACAGTTGTGAGTACACAAAACAGTTTATTCTTCTACTAGAGGTCCGGTGCACAAAATTTGTGCACGGGTAGAGTCCCTAGGCCTGACCAGTGATCAGGGCCGATCTGTGGGGCAATAGGCGGGTGATTGGGGGGGCCCTTGCTGGCACCCACCTTGGCCGGCCTGGCACCAGCCCTGCCCCCCACTGCCACTGCCAGTGGCCTCCCTCTGTAGGGCGACCAGGGGGATGCTCGGGGGCCCCCTGCTGGCACCTGCCTTGGCTGGCCTGGGGCCTGCGGACTGGGTTAAGAGTCTGTGTTAAGAGTCTGTAAGAGTCTGCCCCCTGGTGGTCAGTGCACATCGTAGTGACCAGTCGTTCTGCCATTCAGTTGATTTGCATATTAAGCTTTTATTATATAGATTAAATTATTTTTTTTCTATATGAACAACATTAAGCCTACTTTTGCCACCACCCTGTATTTATTGAACACCTGTTATGTGCCATCATAGTGCCATCTGCTGGGCATATATATGTGAATAAGAACATAATTTCTGTCTTCAGAGAGTTCATGATAATGAGGGTGTCATGTGAATAAAGTAGATGTGCTGTAATAAAGCTATGCTATGGTACTGTAGAGTTCAGTGGAAGTCACTTGCTGGCTCAAGAAACAAACCTTTGAAAAGAGGATAATGACTCTTAAAGGTAAAGGTAAACGGGGATTATCAGGGAAAAGAACCTAATACCTATTTTTAAGACCATTAAATGTATTTACTGAATGTATTCTCCTGTAAAAAATTAACCATATCATTTATAGTCATTTTTCAGCAGTCTAGTAAAAGAAGTAATGTCTGTGCTTTGTCCTAGTGAATTTGTTGTTGTTATTTCAGCTTCTTCATATTGACAAAAGAAGAGAATATCTTTATCAACTTCAGGAGTTTTTGGTGACAGATAATAGTAGAAATTGGCGTTTTCGAGCTGAACTGGCTGAGTAAGTTCTGACAGTTTATTAGACTATGTTTTGGAAGGGTGTGTATTTATTTTAGCTTTTCTGGGTTCATTACTCTGTGTAGATCCAATTTTCTGTCTGGTATCCTGCTCTTTAACATTTCTTGTAATGCAGGGACTTTTCTTTGCTTTTATTTATTTATTTTTAGTCTGTTTCTCTCTCTCCCTCTCTCTCTTTTTAATTGTGGTAAAATACACATAACCAGAGTTGCAATTGGTGACGTATAGTATGTTGATAGTAGTATACTGCCATTACCACTCTCTAATTCTAGACCATTTCATCATCTCAAAAGGAAACCTTCACCCCTCTCCACGCCCACCCATCCTCTAGCAGTCACTATCCTACTTCTGTCTCTGGATTTGCCTGTTCTGAGGATTTTATATACAGAATTATATAATATGTGGCTTTTTGTGTCTGGCTTCTTCACTCAGCATAATGTCTTTAAGATTTATTCACAGATAGATTTGTTCTTATTATAGATCTTAACCTCAGCATACAATTTTTTTTCTTATTAAATCAAGAACTTTCACTCTTTCACTTAAAGGAAACACTTAACAGCTTCTCCTTGGCAGATCCGATTTGCCAGCATCACTACTCTTGTGCTTTGGGACCAGTAATAAAGTTAGGGTCCCTTGAACACAGCAGGCTCTGTGATGCCTCAGCAGGCAGTGTGGGAATCAGTGACTGAGTGACCAGCAGGTGGGCGGGTGTGCAGTGTGGAGATGCTGACAAAGGGATGATTCAGTCCCAGGCAGGCAGGAACAGGGTTACTTGAGATTTCATCACACTACTCAGAACGGTGTGCAATTTAAAACTTACGGTTTTCTTAATCCTGGAATTTTCCATTTAATATTTTTGGACCATGATTGACATCTGGTTACTGAAACCATGACCACAATTCACTTCCTGCTGATTACAAATGTAAATAATATTAAACATAAAATCTGAAAGGCAAAATTCTTATTCATATTCAAGTTATTTCTTCATGAGCATTGTTGCATCTACTCAAATTAGCCTGGTGAATGCTGCTAGTCTTTAGTTCCCATCAGACGTAATGGGAAAGTTGGTAGAGGACCACTTACGATGTTATCCCTAGTAAATGTATCATTGCCTCAGAAGCTGTACTTAATAAGTAAGTACACTGGTAGAACTCTCATTTATTTATTTATTTATAAACAAAACTTTTTTAAAAATATTTTTTTATTTTCAGAGAGATAGAGAGAGAGAGAAACATCAATGATGAGAGAGAATCATTGATCGGCTGCCTCCTGCACATCCCACACTGGGGATCGAGCCCCCAATCCGGGCATGTACCCTGACTGGGAATTGAGTCTTGACCTCCTGGTTTATAGGTCATCCCTCAACCACTGAGCCAAGCTAGCTGGGCTAGAACTCTCTTATTTACATAATTGATTGTAGATGGAGGTTTCTCAGCACATTCTAAACAGTTACTATGAGAAAAATGTGTTTTGTGTTCCAATTGAACATACTAGGGAATGCTTTGCAGACTTAGCCATACAGAGATGGGAGGTGATGCTCTGCATGAGAGACCAGGTTAATTATTAGTCTTTGCCGGTGTCCATCTTACAAATAATATCCAGTATTACAATTATTCAGATGATCAACCTGTTTTCATTCGTCTTGTTTTAAAATTGTAACTGTATTTTTATAACTCACTTTTGTAGACAGCTGATCTTACTCCTAGAGTTATACAGTGCCAGAGATGTTTATGATTATTTACGCCCCATTGCTCTGAATCTATGTGCAGATAAAGTTTCTTCTGTTCGTTGGATTTCCTACAAGTTGGTATGTTTTAAGATTTTTATAATTTTAGGTCAGCAAAGTATTTAATAAGATCGTAAAACGAAGATATTCCTCACTTCTCCATGTTCTCTCTCCTAGGTCAGTGAGATGGTGAAGAAGCTGCACATGGCGACACCACCAACATTCGGCGTGGACCTCATCCATGAGCTTGTCGAAAATTTTGGTAGATGTCCCAAGTGGTCTGGTCGTCAAGCCTTTGTCTTTGTCTGCCAGGTAAGCAAAGACTCGGCCATTTGTGACACTTTTTTTTTAAAATCTAGAACTAGGTTTTATTCTTTTACTCTTTATCTCTCTCAACACCCTCTTTATTCTTGAAGGACAGAACTTTGCCACCTGGCTGATTATAGGATCCCCTATTCCTCAGTTGGGTATCTGCCTGGTTCACCAATCATTTATAAAGTCCACTGAGCTCTTTGTAAAGCTGTCCCCATGAGGGCACTTGGGGTCTGTGGAGCAGGGCACGGTGTGAGAATGAGTGTGACCGAGAACCCTCCAGGTCTGAGGAGCAGCTTAAAAACTGTCTCAGTGGGGGTTAAATTATGTCATTTTTGTTTTGAGTTCACAAGTGCCTGGAATATTGGTTTAAAATCTGTAGCAATTATATTGTTATTAAAAGACTTTTCTGAGCTAGTATTATGGCTTAAGTGGACTAACTAAATTTGCAACTCTAAAGCAGTTACTTCCTTTCCCCAGACTGTCATTGAAGATGATTGCCTTCCCATGGAACAGTTCGCTGTGCATCTGATGCCACATTTGCTAACCTTAGCAAATGATAGGGTTCCAAATGTTAGAGTGCTCCTTGCGAAGACACTACGACAAACTCTACTAGAAAAAGGTGGGTACACGACTCTTAGGAAAAGTGTCTGTGGCGGGGAGGAGATTCATAGACTATGTGAACAGATAAGGGCAACGAAAGGGACCTTTAATTATTGCCCTGCTAGTGAACTTTTTATAATTTAAAACTTACTAGTTTGAATATTGCACATTCACTTATGACTCTGAAAAATCACTGCCCTTGGAGCCCCACCCCCACCCTCTTGACATCTGTTATGTTGTTTGGGGCCCAGGAGGCATGTTTGTGTTTCCTCCTCATTTTCATTCTTACGCAGAAGACATATGCCCCGTATTATTGACTTTGATGCAAATTATAACTCCTCGAGATTCAGGTTGTTTTATTTGTTACAATCCCCCAAAATGTCTCATAAATATCATTTCAGTGCATGAACTCATGAATGAATCATAGAAAGACGCTTTTAATAGACTTCAAAGAATATGGGTAAATTAATATTGCTTTTTTCTCCTTTGGAATTCATTTAATTTTTTAAAATAGCAATTACAATAAAACAGCTAGAGAAGACTGGTTTTCAGTATATGTTTGGAATTTTGGAAGTGTTCCTTTTACTGAGCTAATTAATAGCTATAACACATAAGTTTTTAATATATTTATTAGCTTCACTGCCATTGAACATCATGAGACATGAGATTTAGTCAAATTATATCTGATAATTGTCTTAACGCTTGGGGAATTTTTCAACATAAAATCAATTTGGATTACTGTTTATAATTCAATATAGCTTGTGTTTATACCTGTAGAAAATCCTGTTTTATAATGATTAAGTACTTTGTATACTTGTGCTTATCAAAACTGAAAATTAGACTGATTTTGTTTGCAATCTGCACTTGTCTCCAGATTATTTCCTAACCTCGGCCAGCTGTCACCAGGAGGCTGTGGAACAAACCATCATGGCTCTTCAGATGGATCATGACAGTGACGTCAAGTACTTTGCAAGCATCCACCCTGCCAGCACCAAAATTTCTGAAGATGCTATGAGCACAGCTTCCTCAACCTACTAGAAAGCGTCATCCTCGGTGTCTTTCCCGCTTCCTAGGAAGCCGAGGTTCGACACGTGCTCCACACGCATGTGAGCTGGACACTTTGAGGATGAAGAGAGACCTTCCTCTCTTGCAGACTTAATTGCAGATGCAAGTTGCTTACACCGACACCAGGGATTTTAAGAGTCAAGAGAAAGTACAGTAAACACTATTATCTTATCTTGACTTTAAGGGAAAATAATTTCTCAGAGGATTGTAATTGTCACCGAAGCCTTAAAGCCTTCTGTCTTCCTGACTGAATGAAACTTGAATTGCAGAGCATTTTCCTTATGGAAGGGACAAGATTCCCAGAGACCTGCGTTTCTTCCCCTGGTTTTATTTAATGACCGATAGATGGAATTATAGCCAGACAGCGGCTGTGAGCCAGGACACGAGAGAGACCTTCAGTATTAACCTCACTGTTTCCACACAGGCAAGGACCTGTGCGCCTGTGACTAGCCGCCCAGTCCAGCCCTAAGTGTGAATAGTTTCTGACGTGTGTTAATGGGAAAGGAGATTTTTTAATTTCTCATAAGGGCTTGATGGTAACACTAAAGTAGACTATGATTTTAACTCATAAATGCAGCATATTGCTGTACACATTTACGTGTGCCGAGTTATCTATGTCCTGAATTTTTTCATGCTGGTCATGACCTGAATGGCATATATTAGCACGTATAGTGTGTCAGGTGTTTTTAACTGGATCATGATCAGCCCTGAGGTGCATCTTTTCCTTCCCATACTGTACATACCTGTGACACTCTTAGGAGTGCTGCAGTCTTTAATCATGCTGTTTAAAACTGTTGTGGCACAAGTTCTCTTGTCCAAATAAAATTTATTAATAAGATCTGTATAGAGAGATATATACAGTTTTGATTGTTTTATAGATGTCTGCGAATAAATGCAATTTGTGACCTGTATTAATGATTTAGTATAAAATGGGAAAACTAGATTAAAAATATGTCTTTTAACTAGTTTAGTAATTTCTTTGTAATCGGCTCATGCCCCCTGGGCTGGGTTCCACGCTTGGCAGGTGGCAGAGCATCCTGAGCGCTGTGCTCGCCGGGGCTGGTCGAGGTGTGTCTTGTCTCTCAGCAGGTGTGTTAGGTCAGTGGCAGCCAATTCCTGGAGCCTGTCTACTGTGCAGTCTTCGTTACACAGACCTTCCAAGGGGGAAAATGGGCTTCCAGAGGCAGTTATAAAAGCAAGCAAGCAAAGCTAAAAAATTAATGATTCAGCAGTTCTCTGAAATCCTCCCAGAAGCAAAAACAAAACTGCAAAAGAATTCATACTCAAACTATTAACTTCACAATAGATAAATAGAGTGGCAATAATTCTGTCCTTGGAGGGACTTAACACTGGTGGCTGATCTCAGAAGATATTCTGGTATCTCAGGACTTTTGAATAACCAAGGTGAAGAGGAAAACTACATTTTTCTCAGCCCATTGCCAGGTGTCTCAACCACACAAGTCCCTGTCTCTCCACCCTGCCTGCCTCCTCGGTCATGGCACACTGGGTGATGTCTGCTGCCCTTCCTCTTGTCTGGGAGAACGTTTTGTGAGCTTTCAGAGTATCCCTCACTAAACCAGCAGACTTCCTCTCTGCCGGGTGCAGTGGCTTGAGGGTCACCTTTTTGCCAAGTCTTGGGGGTATTTCTGAGAGCCAGACCACTGTTGAGTCGTTGTTTTTATAAGTTTTTACTGATTTTTAGAGAGAGGGGAAGAGGAAGAGGAAGAGAGAAACATGAAGATCTATCGGCTGCCTCCTGCATGCCCCCACCAGGGATCGAGCCCAACTTGGGCACATGCCCTGACCAGGAGTCGAACCAGTGACCTCTTGATACACGGGGTAATGCTCAATCACTGAGCGACACTGACCGGGCCAACTGTCAGTTTTCTAGAGTCCTCTGACTGAACCGGGCAGGTGCTGAGTTCCTGAGAGCGCCACCTTGTTAATGCCCTAAGAGCGGCCCAGGCTGCCGGCATACTGTCAGGGAACATCGCTCTGGGTGATGCTTAGTCTGCTGGGCAGGCCCACGTGCACTGTGGGTGCTGACTATTCTCAGACTCCTTGGTCCAGGTCCCACTTTCTATCTGGAAGAGAAGCTCCCTGCACACTGCAAGCTGAATATACCAGAGGAAACGTCCAGAATCTCACGTCCCCTCCAGTGTCAGCGTTACAGAGGAACATGGAATGCTTGAAACACCAGCCATGTGTGGTAGTGTATTTGGGGGGCGTTGGGGAGCAATGCTGCACACATGCATCTCAGGGCAGGCGGGAGCTGTGAGAAGGGGGTGGCGTGGCTTAAAACTGACCTCCTATATATCGGAAAGAGCACTGTGTGTCAGGCTCCAGGACACATTCTCCTTCCCATGTATGGTAACATTTCTGTACATTCCAGGAGACACAGAAGCAGTGAACGAAAGGGAGGAAAAGAAGGACCCAACTCAACCAAGCAGATGGCCTCTTTAAGATGAATAATCCTCTCACTCAAACCAGAGGAAAAGAAGTTGAGCCTGAAATAATCGTAAGCAAGCCTGTGGTTTCTGTTGTATTTTTGAATTTCTGCTACAAGCTTTTATAAACTCATGCTGGACGTAGAACATGTAGTAGGGCCACTGGGAGGAGCTGGCCACAAGAGAGAGGCACCAATGGGAGGAATGGGAAGAAGTCTGGCTGGGCTCATTACACCCAAATGCACCTTGTCCTAAGCCCATGGATGGACACACTGGGGGACCCACATGGAGAGTGGCCAGGCCCCATGACAGGGATTTCCTTCCCACTAGAAAAGCAGTTGGCATTTTAGGGGAGAGTGGGGAAGGAGACCCAACTTTCAGATCCTCCATCAGAAATTCCAGACAGTAGTTTTGTGATCCCTTGAATAGGAATATTTTGACCTTACAAAAATTCCAAGAGCCCAGCCAGAGTGGCTCAGTTGGTTGTGTCATCCTGTATAACAGAAAGTTGACTACTCAAATTTGTCAGTTCACATACCTGGGTTTCAGGTTCGAGCCCCATTCGGGGCATATACAGAAAGCAACTAATCAGCCCTGGCTGGCTTGGCTGAGTGGATAGAGTGCCAACCTGCGGATTGAAGGGTCCCAGGATCGATTATGGCCAAGGGCATATGCCTGGGTTGCGGGCTTGATCCCCAGTGGGGGGCGTGCAGGAGGCAGCTGATCAATGATTCTCTCTCATTGATGTTTCTCTCTCTCCTTCTCCCTTCCTCTCTGAAATCACTAAATACATATTTTTTTTAAAAAGCAACTAATCAATGTTTCTCACATCGATGCCCCCCCTCTCTCCCCTCCCTCTTTTCTTCCCTCCCTCCTCCCTCCCTTCCTCTCTCTAAACATGTCCTCAGGTGAGGATTAAAAAAAAAAAAAATTGCAACAGTAACATGTTTTTGTTGAAGGAATTTTCTGAATTCCATTAAGCCAATTTTTATTTTTAATCACCCAAGGATACTGATTTTAGAGGGAGGGAGGGAGAGGGAGAGAAACATTGATTACCTCCTGTATGCATTCCTACAAGGGATTGGACCCGCAACCTGGGTAAAGTGCCCCAATGACACTCCAACCAATTAAGCATCACTGGTCAGGGCCCATTAAGCCAGTTTAATTCCTGAATCCATTTTCTATAGAGAATTAATAAACTACTTTTAGTTTTATCCTACAGAAATTATTATCATTAGGAATTCTTTTCCTTGAAAACGTGACAAATATTCCATTCAGTTATTAGATTTTATCCTGTGACATTTTACAGTACTATTGTATTTATTTTTTAGGTCAAGTTTTGTTGATTTAAATTTGGCAAGATTTGTTATTTGTAGCTTTTACTTGGAAATTTTAGCTGATTTTACCATAAGACTCTTTCATACTGATTAGGTGTCTTTTTGTTGTTTTTTGATTGGGGTAAAGTTGGTTAATAACATTGTTTCAGGTGTATAACCTTATGACATCTGACTACTCGATTGTGTGCTCACCATCCCAAGTTAAGTCTCTTTCCATCACTATTTGATCCTGCTTATCCTCATCTTCCTCCCTCCACCCCTCTGCCATTCTGTTCAATCTGATATTTTTAATATCCCACATGAGTGAAATCATACAATTGTCCTTTTCTGACTTCTTTTCACTTAGCATGATACTCTGAAGATCCATCCATATTGGCCCAATTGGCAATATTTTACCTTTTTTATAGCTGAGTAGTATTCCATTGTATATATGGTACCACATCTTTATTCAATCATCTGTCGGACACAGGTTGTTTCCATGTTTTGGCTATTGTGAATATTGCTGCAATGAACATAGGTGTACATATATCTTTATAAATAAGTGTTTTCAATTTTTGTGGGTAGATAACCAGGAAGAGGGATTACTGGGTCATAAAGTAGTGTATGAATATGTATGTATGTGTATACAAATACACACACACACACACACACACACTCTCTTAAAAGATTTTTCAAATTGATTTTTAGAGAGGGAGAAACATCCATGTGAGAGTGAAACATTGCTTAGCTTCTTCCTGCACACCCCCTACCAGGGATCTAGCCCACAACCCGGACAATCCAGACAAGTGCCCTGACTAGGAATCAAATTGGCAAACTTTCAGTGCACTGGATGATGCCCAACCGAGTCACACTGCCAGGGCAGTAGCTTATATTTTCAATTTTTGAGGAAACTCCATACTGTTTTCTATAGTGACTGCACCAATTTACATTCCTACAAGCAGTGTATAAGGATTCCCTTTTCCTTACATCCTCTCCAGTACTCATTGTTGGTCTTATTGATAACAGCCCTTTTAACAAGTGTGAGGTAGTATCTCATAGTGATTTTTATTTGTATTTCTCTTTTAATGATAAGCTTCTTTTCATATCCTTATATCATTATAGGGAAATTGTCTAATTCAAATAAATCCTCTGCCCATTTTTTTTTTAAATATATTTTATTGAGTTTTTACAGAGAGGAAAGGAGAGAGAGAGCCAGAAACATCGATGAGAGAGAAACATCGACCAGCTGCCTCCTGCACACTCTCCACTGGGAATGTGCCCGCAACCAAGGTACATGCCCTTGACCGGAATCGAACCTGGGACCTTTCAGTCCACAGGCCGACGCTCTATCCACTGAGCCAAACCAGTTTCGGCCTCTGCCCATTTTTTAATTGGACACTCCAACCGAGCCATAGTTGGTTTTTTGTTGTTGAGTTCTTTACGTCTTTAGGATATTAACCCCATCCTAGAGGCCCAGTGCACAAAAATTTGTGCACGGGGGGGGGGGGGGGGGGCCTCAGCCCGGCACACCCCGGCGTGTGCCCTCTCGCAGTCTAGGACCTCTTGGGAGATAACGACCTGCTGGCTTAGGCCTGCTCCCGGGTGGCAGAGGGCAGGCCCAATCCCTAGGTGCAGCCCCTGGTTGGGCTCAGAGCAGGGCCGATTGGGGAGTTGGGGCGCCGCCCCCTGTCATGCACAGAGCAGGGCGGATTGGGAGGTTGCGATGCCACCCCTAGTCACACTCAGGGTAGGGCCAACTGGGGCATTGGGGCACCGCCCCGTCACACTCAAGGCAGGGTCGATGGGGAGGTTGTGGCGCCACCCCGTCACACACAGAGCAGGGCCAATCAGGGGGTTGGGGTGCTGCCCCCGTCACACACAGAGCAGGGCCAATCGGGGTTGGGGAGCTCCCCCCCATCACGCACAGAGCAGGGCCCATCAGGGGGTTGAGGAGCTCCCCCTTGTCACACACAGAGCAGGGCCCATCAGGGGGTTGAGGAGCTCCCCCCCGTCACAGAGTAGGGCCAATAGGGGAGTTGGCACACCGCCCCGTCACACACAGAGCAGGGCCGACCAGGGGGTTGGGGCGCCGCCACTGTCACTCAGGGCAGGGCCGATGGGGAGGTTATGGCTCTACCCCATCACACACAGAGCAGGGCCCTGGGGATGGGGGGAGTGATGGGGGCGCCGCCCTCTATCACCCACAGAGCAGGGCCGATCAGGGGGTTGGGGCGCCTTCACCTGTCACGAACAGAGCAGGGCCGATAGGGAGGTTGTGGCCCCGCCCCCTGTCACACAAAGAGCCACAGGGCAATCGGGGTTTGGGCGCTGCCCGCTGTCATGCTGATCCCGGTGCTGGGAGGCATATTACCCTTTTACTATATAGAATAGAGGCCTGGTGCATGGGTGGGTGCCGGCTGGTTTGCCCTGAAAGGTGTCCTGGATCAGGGTGGGGGTCCCCACTGGGGTGCCTGGCCAGCCTGGGTGAGGGGATGATGGCTGTTTGTAGCTGGTCACACACCCTTCAGGGTGGGGGTCCCCACTGGGGTGCCTGGCCAGTCTGGGTGAGGGGCTGAGGGCTGTTTTCAGGCTGGGACTGAAGCTCCCAACTGCTCCTTTTTTTCTTTTTTATTCTGGGCCAGCTTTAGCTCTGAGGCTCCAGCTCTTAGGCCTCCTGAAAGCAGGTATCTGGGTTGTTTCGGTTCTCGAAACTCTGTATCAACTCCAGCTCTGAGATCCCAGCCGGCTGAAAGCTGGTTTCTGGCGTTTTGTTTAGCGTCTGTATTTATTCAATGTTTCAAACTGCAGGCTCAGAGGCCTGCAGTGGCAGGCAGGGAACGTTGGTTTCCTCCGTCACTGAAGCAAGCAAGCCTCATGTTAGTTTCAAGCTGCCTGTCTGCCGGCCGCCATCTTGGCTGACAGTTAATTTGCATATTGCCCTGATTAGCCAATGGGAAGGGTAGCGGTCGTACGCCAATTACCATGTTTCTCTTTTATTAGTGTAATTGGAGGTATGTTAGTGTGATGTAGTCCTATTCATTTATTTTTGCTTTTACTTCCCTTGCCTTTGGAGTTCACAGAAACCCCTCGGGTTTAGTGCCTATGTTTTGTTCTGTGTGTTTTGTTTCAGGTCTTATGTTGAAGTCTTTAATCCATTTTGAATTAATTTTTATGCATAGTACTAGCATCTAATTTTCTTCTTTTGCATGTGGCTTTCTAGTTTCCCCAACACCATTTATTGAAGAAACTTTCCTTTTTCCAGTGTATGTTTTTGGCTCCTTATATAGTTGGCATATACTAGTATGTGTGGTTTAGGCTTCTGGGCAATTCTGTTCTTATTGGTGTCTTTTTCTGCCAAAACCATACTGTTTTTATTACTGTAGCTTCATAAAATAGTTTGAAGCCAGGGAGTATGATACCTCTAGCTTTGCTTTTTTTCTTCAATGTAGCTTTGGTTATTCAGAGCTATTTGAGATTCCATAGAAATTTGAAGATTTTTTTGTTCTATTTCTGTGAAAAATGCCATATTGATGGGATTGCATTAAATTTGTATATTGTTTTTTATGTAATAAGACCATTTCAACACCACCAACCTATGAACACAGAACATCTTTACATTTCCTTGTGTCTTCACTTTCTTTAAACATCATCTTGTAGTTTTCAGTATACAGGTAGGTCTCGCCTTCACTTCCCTTAAGTTTATTAGAGGTATGCTATCATTTTTTATGCAATTCTAAATTGGATTGTTTTCTTCATTTTTCTTTCTGATGTTTCATTGGTAGTATAGAACACAAAGAATTTTTGTACATTGATTTTGTATCCTATGACTTTGCTGTTTATTGTTTTTAACAGTCTTTGGTGGAGTCTTTAGGGTTTCCTATATGTAGAATCATGTAATCTGCAAATAGTGAATTTTCTTTCTTTCCAATTTGGATGGCTTTTCTTTCTTTTGCCTGATTGTTGTGGCTAACACAGTGTCTTGTTCCTCTGATCAGCTGTGTTCACTGTTAATGATACCAATAGCTGTTATTAATTGGATACAAAACATCTATTGGGCAGTGTCTTGAGAGGAATCGTGAGGAACTGCTTGCAGTTTTCTCATGGAAGGAGTCAGGCTGCCATGCAGCCTTGGGGAATGTCATGCTTCAGCCCCCATGGCTCTGTCATCAGGTATTTCAGTGTTAGTCTGAGAAAGTACAAATTTGGGCACAAAACATCTGAGGAAAGAAGTTGTGTAGGGAACATTTCCTAGGCAGACCTGAGGAAGAGCAGAAATGGAGGGGAAAGGCTTCTTACAGGGACTCAGTTGGCTTACTCCTCCATTTCCCAGAGGCCACAGCAACTGCCATTTAACTACGAATGATGCCAGCGTACGGGCTGGCCCCTCCCAGTAGGCCGGTGCCAGTCGACGAGAAAGTTCTTGGGCTCAGGCAGAATGAGAATCGGAACAGTGTGGTGTGGTGTGTGCATGTCACATTGTAGGGCTGCCACCTATCTTATGTGGTCATTCTGAGATCTTTCTGTGTTTTTTGTTTTGTTTTGGTCTTTAAATATCTACAGTAAAATATTGGTTAGGATGGTGCCTCACATTAATGTGCATTTCACTCACCTGGGAGCTGGGATGGCAGCACCAGCTGCTGAGCCCAAAGCCTAGGAACATCCAGCGGTAGCTTTCCTGCAGGTGCCAGGAAGCAGCGAGGGCCAGCCAGGTACAGGGTCACACACAGGATGTGTAGCTGCCTGCTCCAGCTGCCCCACTGTCCGTCTGGCTAACCATCTTTATTAGCTGCTGCTTCCATTTGCGACCAAGTAACTGGGTAAGGAACACAATGTGTGTGAGAACATTTTTTTCACTCTAGGACCTTAAATATCAAACCAACTCCTTGACAGCCATAACCTATTCAATTATTTCAAAGAAAAAATGTATACAAAAAAATGAAAAGCATTTTTTTTCTCAAATGGCTGTTGAATTTATTTGCTTGATCAATAATGGTCCTGGCAAAAATTAATCAACACTGAGACAACTGTAATGAAATACTAAATTTTAAAAATCCATGATACCTTGATAGAAATTAGAGTTTACACAAAAAGAAACCTCCAATATTGCCAGCAAATATAAAATGAATGTAATATGACCAACAGGACAGCAAGAAGGCTTTTATACATTTATATTTGACACCTGATCATATTTTCAGTCACCATAGTATCTTCTCTCCAGGTTTAAAAAAATATTATGCTGATTTCTATAACAAAGCTTTCTTTTCGTACAAAAATCAAATAATGGCCAACAAGTCACAACAGTGCAATAGGTAGAAGATAAAAAACTGCATCAAACAGGTGCTGAAAATAAATACTAACTAGGAGGAGGGGAGGATGAGCCTCCTGGGGGGTTGTTTCCATCACCTTGGCTGTGGGTCTTCACAGCCATGAGCTGACCTCCCTCTTGGGTGCCATTGATCTGGGCGGAACAAAGCATGACTGAACAAAGGTGCCTGAGAGACCCCTCAGGTCACCAGTGAAGTGGCAAAAGCAAGAAAACGGAGTCGGGGATCACAGCTATCATTAAAAGGAAAAGTTGTTTTTCTATTGCTCAGTCTTGTCAATTGGGAGTCCATCAGCAGTTCACTGAAACATATGGATAATTGAGAACTTTTGTTTAACAGCATATATATGGCTTATTCAGGCAAAGAGACATTTACATTCTAGCCCAAGCAAGCAATCAAAGTCATTCTGTTTGTAATGGAAGGTTAGTAACATAGATTTCTGGTTTGAGAAACAGATCCTTTGTGTGGATTCCTTAGGTCCAGGTGGCTACCTCAGACCAACCCAGTGAAGAGCATTTGCTCATCAATAGCAATGAGGACCTAGAGGAGTCAGGTGGCCTTCATTCACGCTGAGCCAGGCTGCTCCGGGGCTGGCAGGCCAGCTGCACAGGCAGCTCTGTCTGCCACCAGCCAGGCCATCCTGGTGACTCAGGTGCAAGGATTGTGTTTTAGGACGGTCGAAAGAGAGGGTGACAAGAGTGAGTAAAGGTAACCCCAGTAAGAGCCATTCTGGCCAGTCAGGAATTATGAGGCAGCTCCCCATGATATAATCTGCACCAAAAAGGTATAAAAGGCACAAGCAAGAGTGACTAGGTAAGCAGTGACCCTGGAGGGTGAGACGGGGGCGAGCCACAAGGCAGGAGCAGTATTTGCCTTGTTTGGTTCCTCCCCTTAAACGAGGGAGAGAGATCCGATTCTGCCGTAATAAAAAAGCAAAGATGGTTTTTGGTTTAAAAAGAAGCCACTCAAGGGTTAAAATAGTTACTTTAAGTTAACAAAGAAAACTAATCTTAAAATAAGCTATCTGGAAAACTCATCTGTCCCCTGTAAGCCTACAGCGCGTCCACTGTGTTCTCCTCCCATGACCTGAGCCTGACGCAGAGAAGTTCGTGTGTGTGTGTGCGTGTGTGTAAGAAGGAAGAGTCTCTGGGAAGAAAAGGTATCTTTACAGAATGTACAGCAGAGAGTTGTCCAGTCTGACTCTCGGGATTACAGTAAGATGCACAGGTCTGGAGATTCCATGACCTCAGGATACTCAGATGGGTGTCTCCTTCCTGTCTCTGCTCGGGGACGGCTTGGCCTGCTCCTTGCCTGCCTTTGGCTGCTCTTTAGTTGCTTTTGTCTCTGGGGCGCTGTCTCTAGGTGGTTGGACAGCACCCCCACGCCTCTCAGGCTCCTCTTCCTCCGGTGCCTGTGGCTCAGACTTGGCTCGTTGCAGCTGGAGCAGGCGGAGCTGCACGCGCAATTCGATGATGGCCTCTCGCTCTTCATGGATTGCTTGATTCAAATGATTGTTCTTTATCTTGAGGAATGACAGAAAAGAACCATTCTCTCAAAATGACAATGATTCACAAGCAGAGAACAGTTAGCAAAAGTATCCTATCTAATAAAAAACAAAAAGGGTAATTGACTGTACCTTCACTACACGTCCCATTGGCTAATCAGGGCGATATGCAAATTAACCAACAAAGATGGCGGTTAATTTGCATACGTAGGCTCCAAGTGGTGGAGCGAAGCCAAACGGCCCTGAAGCCGGCCGAGCAGCGAGGCCTCCCGGCCCTGGGATCAGTGGAGCAGTGAAGCCGGATGGCTGGGGGGGTTCTGGCCAGAGCCCGGCCAGAGCGAAGGGCCTGGGTCCCGGGTGCCAGAGGAAAACTGGTGCCAGCAGCCAAGGGAAGGGAAGGCCTATTGCACGAATCTCTTCGTGCAACGGGCCTCTAGTCCTACCTAAGAATCTATTTTTGTTTTAGTAAATTCAGTTGTGAAGTGAAAGACATGACCATGAATATGCAACTGAGGCCCATAAAAATTCAAGATATAAACTCTATTCCAAAACACAAGAGTATCTTAACACATTTCGTACCGCTCAGGAGTTTGCTCGTGTTTCGCGCGCCATCTGTTAAGGACCGCTCACGAGTGTTCTCGTTTTTCACGCCCATGGAAAAAGGAGCGAATCTAGATACTTACGTAAATTTTGTTTGGTCCCTCTTCATAGAGGAAAATATTTTACACAGTACCATACGTTAAAAAAGTACTAGGAACTTTAATTGTTTAATTGTATTTGTAAATAAAAATGTTATAATTATTGAAAAACAACACCTAAAGTGCATTATGATGATTTAAATAACGTGCAGTTTGCCCAAAAACGTGCAGTCCCTGGCGTATGTCTTAGAAATTTCTATGCGGTATGTAATGTGTTAAGACAAATGTACTAATAGAAAACAATTATTTAAATAAGGTTTCTAGTGTTTAAAAAGGCAGACCTGGTTGTCTGCTGGATGAAAGATATTAACTATCTTGTTCAAACCATGAGAGTATCGTCTTTGTATCCCAAGTACTATAATCCTAGAATATATTTTCCTACATAGGATTTTTAATATAATCTGTAAAATGTTAAGAAAACAAAATAAGGTGCCAACATGAAATCTTTCTAAAGAATGGAAGCTACCTGGTGGCCTAGATCTCAACCACTGCTCTACTTTTCCCACCACACCCCTGGCTATATAGCGAGTGTCTTGACCTTGAGCCTCGCTGGGCAGCCTCTATGAACTCTGTCCACAGGTTCTGTGGAGAGGACTTTTGTGGGTGGTGGATTTGTATGGAATTCATCTAATTTTCTATGAGGTAGGTAAGTTCTGTTTTCCCCAGGAGCTGAATGCACCTAAATGAGGGAAACAAAGCTGTTTCACTTTCTCATATTTCCTTTCTAAGAAGAGAATGGCCTCTTTGAACCTTTAGATTAAACATCTAGAGACAATGTTTTATTTGGGTTAAGAAGGGAAATTCTGATCAGGATCATTTACTTTTGTTTTATAGCACAGTTGTCTCCCAGTTTTTTAGTGCCAAGTTCACTCTCTCCGGCTGCTTTACAGGTTAAGGTCTAAGAGAAAACTGTCCCAGAGGGAGATTCAGGAGGTTTTTCCTTCTTGCATTAGCATTTCTTTTTCTGTTCTCCTTCTCTGTGAACACACACCAGACCATTCAAAGCTGCTCAAACTGGCACTGTCAGGTGAGGCTTAACCCAAGTGGGAGAGAGGTCTGTGTGGTACTCTACAGTCAGGAAGAGTCACCACCTCAGGGACCAGGCCACACCTGTGCCATCTGCTTGGCCAGCAGTCAACGTTCACCTAAACTCATCTCTACTCAGCCTCCCCAGTTGGTTACCAAGGAGAAGAAAAATTCTAAGGGGAAATACATAGTTGCTACAACTTTCTAGAAGTTAGTGTGATTTTTGGTTATTTTCCCAAAAAAAACTCACTTCTAGCTCTTCATTCTGTCTCTGTAAATCTTCCAAAATGATCTGAAGCTCCTCTTCATCTTCACTCTCGCTCTCACTCTCAGAGGAGTACTCCTCCGTCTCACTCCGGCCGTGCTGCTGACGACTAAAGGGCGAGAGATCCAGGAAAGTATGCTTGTCTGTTACCTCCCTTCTTTTAGATTTACCAGGTTTTCACAAGTCTACTTGATATAACACCATTTTTAACATTTAATAAGAAACTTAGGGTGATTAATTTTGCATGCTTAATTCTTTTATATAAAGTCTGAGAGCTGAAATCATTATGCTTATATTTAAATAAACATCTGGGAAGTTTCAAAATCCTTTGCCTCTCCTTTACCTCTGAATTTCGGCAATCTCAGCTCTAAGGCGCTCGATCTCTTCTTTCTCTGAGGCAATCTGTCGGCGGAGAAACTGCTCCATGGCTAGAAGCTCCTCCTGTTCAGTCAGGATCTCATTCTCCTAAAATAATGATCAGGGTGAACATCTTTGAGAGTAGGAGTGTAAGATATGTCACTCTTTTGGGGTCTCCTATGTTGTCTTGAATTCTTTAGCCTCATACACATACACACTAGTAATGGAAAAGCTTGCTGTACTGCACAACCAAAAAATATCCTGGTTCTTTAGTGCCAAGAAAAGGCTCCTTTGAGAAAAGGTAAACTAAGTTACTTAGTTTACTAAGGAGGAATGACTATCTTTTTCTCAACACATAAAATGCCACTCAGGAGTCCATGTTCTCGTTTTGCAAAGCTCCTGTGGGGCTTGCACACTGGGCACAAGGCCAGAGTTCAAGTGTTTGCCTCCCAGTCCTCTCAATGCCTCTCCACTTCTCAAAAAAGGGAGAGTATTTGGGGCCCAGGTGGCCAGCCTCCAACAGTGTCACTGAGAAAAGAAGAACCAGAGGTACAGCTGCTGTCAGCATCACCTACAGCAGATCCTGTGCAGGAAAGATGTTTACAGAAGAAATCTCACCGCAAGCCACCATCCTCCTTAAACCACGCCCCCAGAGCTAACAGTCAAACAGTAAATATTCTGCTTTAACAGAATATGGATTTCTAAGACTGATCGATTCAGCCCTGGATGGTTTGGCTCAGTGGCTAGGCAGGAGTGCGCAAACTTTTTGACTCGAGGGCCACAATGGGTTCTTAAACTGGACCGGAGGGCCGGAACAAAAGCATGGATGGAGTGTTTGTGTGAACTAATATAAATTCAAAGTAAACATCATTACATAAAAGGGTACAGTCTTTTTTTTTTTTTTTAGTTTTATTCATTTCAAACGGGCCCGCGGGCCATAGTTTGCCCATGACTGGGCTAGAGCGTCAGCCTGCGGACTTAAGGGTCCCAGTTTCGAGTCCAGTCAAGGGCACATGCCTGGGTTACTGGCTCTGTCCCCAGTAGGGGGCGTGCAGGAGGCAGCCGATCAATGATTCTCATCATTGATGTTTCTATCTCTCCCCACTCCCTTTCTGAAATCAATAAAAATATATTTAAAAAATAAATAAAACTGACCAATTCACCAAAGGGCGAAAATCCCTATCTGCCCAAGATCTAGCCTCTCAACATAAAGAACACAGACAAAACTTAGGAGGTAACAGATAGAAGGCTATAGAAATGAGGGCTAAGAGGCAGAGGTCTAAAGCATTTTTTTTAACCTAAATAGCTCGTTTATTTAAAAAGATTCTTTGGAGGGGTCCTAGGTAAGGGAAGTAATGCCTCCTCTTCATCCTCAGCCCTGGCAGGGGTTACGGACAGTTTTGCTCACACACACACACACACACACCACACACCACACACACTGGGTGCACCCAAGGGTGGCCTTTCATGGAGGCCAGAGATGTGATCCTTGGAGTTCAGAGTGCCCACTCTAGCGCCTGCCAAGGGTTCTCGGGCACCGTGAGGTGAGGGTACAGAGATAGCCCCAGTCTAGTTGCAGCCTGGGTCTCCACGAAGCAGGGAAGGCAGCCCCCAGCCCCAGAGCTTATCTGGCAGGACCTCTCTCAGTGCTGCGAATGCCTGAGGGCAGGATCCCCCCATCCTGTTACAGAATTTGTTCCCAAACTAATAGGTATCAACAGGATAAGTACCTATGATCAAACTTAAAGACACTGGTCAAGTTCTAAAGTGAACCACTCAAGGTCCCCAAAATGCATGAGGAATCTCTTGGAGGTGTAATATGCAATATTCCCCACATGTTTCTAAACAGACATGTTTATTTTCCAGGAAATATCAGATGGAAAAATTCTGAAATCAAAGTATAACCTGGGACTTCAGGGAAGAAGAGTTATGTGTTAGGCAGAACAAAGTATTTTTCAGAAGTGACAGGAAAGAACTAAAACTTCACAGGCTTCAGTATCCCACATACGTGAGTTTTGGAGGAACAGGCTATTGTCAGAGCCCAGACCTCATTCCTTATTACTAGTGAACTGGGAGTTTCTAGAACAGATTAAGGCTGCCTTGAGAGACTCATCTTCAGCTCTATTCCTGGAATAGGCACTCAAGGGCTATTTGGTCAAGTCAACGAATGAAAAATAAAACAATTTATCAACAATTGACTTTCACTGCAAAGAATAAAATCAGAATATCTAAAAAGTGCTATCAGCAACAACTGTCTGTAATGGTACATTTCAAGGATCCCAAACTTTGTGATATCAGGAGGAATATATTTTAAATAGTTATTAAAGTCCAATATTATTAATATGAAACAAGTACCACTAATCTGTAAATCAGGAGAAGTACTTATAATTCGACCTATGTAGATGAAATGAGATTAAGTAAAGCATCTAGAACAGTGTCCAATAATCATTCAGTAGAAGATAGTTTTCTATAGTTGAACATTTAAACACCATAGGGGGTGGGCAAAAATAGGCTGCAGTTGTTCATATGGGAAATACAGTAATTAGTAAATAATAACAATAGTACAAGAATAAACTGTCATATATTCACAACTACACACCTACTTTTGCTGCACCCTGAATAAAGATAGGGCAAACAGCAGACAAGAGTCTAAAACCTCAAAATAAAGTTTGGTTAAAAGACTACACCTTTGGCCCAGTTGATGTGACTCAGTGGTTGAGCATCCACCTAAAACAAACAAACCAGGGGGTTATGGTTCAATTCCTGGGTCAGGGCATACTAGTATGCCCGGGTTGTAGGCTTGATCCCCAGTAGGGGGCATGCAGGAGGCAGCTGATCAATGATTCTCATCATTGATGTTTCTATCTCTAGCTCCCCTCCCGTCTGAAATCAATAATACATTAAATTAAAAAACAAAACTTACACCTTTGTAAATGAGCTTCTCAAATTATACAATAACCAATACAACTCCTGAATAACCAATGAGTCAGAGAAGAAATCAAAATAATATCTTGAGACAAATTAAAATGGAAACATAACATACTAAAACTTATCAGATGAATAAAATTATAAATGATACCAGAGAAACACAAAGGGTTATAAGAGACTATTATGGACATTTATACACAAACAAATTGGAGAAACTAGAAGAAATGGGTAAGTTCTTGAAACAAAGTCTACCAAGACTGAATCATGAAGAAACAGAAAATCTGAACAGACCAATAATGAATGAGATTAAATCAGTAATAAAAAATCTCCCAACAAACAAAAAAGACCCAGAAGACAGGGCTTCACAGGTGAATTCTACCAAGCATTTAAAGAAGTACTGTCAATCCTTCTCAAACTCTTCCAGAAAACTGAAGAGGAGGCAACATCCTAAATTTATTTTACAAGGTCAACATTACCTTCATAACAAGAGCCAGGCGAGGACACTAAGAAAAAAAAAATTACAGGCCAATATCCCTGCAAAAATTCTCAACAACATACTAACACCACATTAAAAAGATCAGATGGAATAATCAAGTGGAATTTATTTCTGGGATACAAGGATGGCTCAACATAATTAAATGTGATGCTCCACATTACAGAATAAAGAATAAAAATCATATCCTCTCAATAGATGCAATAAAACAGTTGACAAAATTCAACTGGAAGTCCTAGCCAAAATGATTAGATAAGAAAAAAAAGGTAACCAAATTTGATAAAAATAAAAGCAGATGGTCATGATCTTATATGTAGAAAACCCTAAAGCCTGGCTGGTGTGGCACAGATGGTTGAGGGTCATCCCATGCACCAGAAGGTTGCAGGTTCAATTCACAGGGCATATGCCTGGCTTGTAGGCTCAATCACAGTAGGGGGCATGCAGGAGGGACCCGATCAATGATTCTCATCGATGTTTCTAACTCTCTCCCTCTCCCTTCCTCTCTCTGAAATCAATACATTTTTTTTAAGAAAGTTTATAAAAAAGAAAACCCTTAAAGACTCCACCAAATAATTGTTAGAGCTAATAAATAAAGAATAAAGCTGCAGGATTCAGAATCACTAACAACAAACCATCTGAAAAATACATTAAGAAAACAATTCCATTTACAATATTATCAAAAGATACTTGGAATAAATTTATATAACAAGGTGAAATACCTAGACACTGAAAACTATTAAACATTGATAAAAGAATTTGAAGATACAAATGGGAAAAATGTTCCATGTTCATGGATCAGAAGAAATATTTTTTAAAAATATATTTTTATTAATTTCAGAGAGGAAGGGAGAGGGAGAAACATCGATGAAAGAGAATCATTGATTGGCTGCCTCCTGCACACCCCCTACTGGGGATCAAGCCCGCAACCCAGGCATGTGCCCTTGACTGGAATCGAACCTGGGACCCTTCAGTCTGTTGGCCGACACTGGATCTTCTGAGCCAAACCAGCTAGGGCAGAAGAAATAATATTGTTGAAATGCCCATACTACCCAAAGCAATCTACAGATTCAATGAATCTCTATCAAAGTTCCAATGGTGTTTTCCACAGAAATAGAAAAATTCTAAAATTCATACAGAACCACAAAAAGCCAAAGCAATTTTAAACAAAATGAATAAAGTTAGAGGCATCACACTACCTGATTTCAAAATATACTACATAGTTATAATAATCAAAGCATTATGACATTGGCATATAACCAGACATCTAGACTAATGGAGCAGAATAGAGAGCCCAGGAATAAATCCACACATTTATGATCAATTAATTTTTGACTAAGGTGCCAGGAACACCCAATGGGGAAAGAACAATCTTTTCAAGAAATTATATTGGTAATCTGGTTTTCCTCATGCAAAAGAATGAAATCAGACCCTTATCTCCATATAAAAAGAAAATCAAATCAATATGGATTAAAGATTTCAATCTAAGACCTGAAACCATAAAACTATTGAAAGAAAACACAGGAAAGAGTTCCTTGACATTGGTGTGGACAATTAATTTTTTTAAATAGGACCCCAAAAACACAGGCAACAAACAAAAATAGATGGAATTGCATCAAATAAAAGGTTTCTGCATAGCAAAGCTTTTTTTCCCAACAGAGTAAAGAGACAACCTATAAATAGAATATATTTGAAAACCATACATATGATAAGGGTTTTATATCCAAAATACATAAGGAACTCAAACAACTCAATAGAAAGAAAACAACCCAATTAAAAAGTGGGCAAAGGACCTAACATCTCAAAAGATATACAAATGGCCAACAGATTTATGAAAACATGTTCAATGCCACGCATCATCAGGGAAATGCAAATCAAAACCACAATGAGATATCACCTTACACAGATTATGACGCAGAAAAAAGGAACCCCTGTACACTGTCGGTGGGAATGTAAACTGGTACAGCCATTATGAAAAACAGGAGGTTCCTCAAAAAAATAAAAATAGAACAGTCATACTCCAGTAATCCCATTTATAAATATACATCCAAAGGAAATGAAAACAAGATACTGAAGAGATATATGCACACCCATATTCACTGCAGCATTATTCATAAGATCAAACTACAAAAAACCCCAATCAGCAACACATAAATGGATTAAGAAGTGGTGTGTACACACACATCCACAGAGGAATATTATTCAGCCACGACAAAGAAGGAAATCCTGCCATTTATGACAACATGAATGAACCTAAAGGACATGCTAAGTAAAATAAGCCAGACAGAGAAAGACAACTATTATATGATCTCACTTATACTAGTAAGTGGAATCTAAAAAAAAAAGTCAAAACTCAAAGAAATATAGAGTAGAAAGGTTCTGAGGGGTGGGGGAAATAGGGCGATGGTCAAAGGATACAAAGTTGCAGTTATATAGGATGAGTAAGTCTAGAGACCTCATGTGCAGATATGATAACTACAGTTAACTAGAGGCCGGTGCACAAATTTGTGCACCAGTTGGGTCCCTCAGCCTGGCCTGCGGGATCAGACTGAAACCGGCTCTCCAACATCTCCCAAGGGGTCCCAGATTGTGAGAGGGTGCAGGCCAGGCCAAGGGACACCACCGGTGCATGATCAGGGCAGGGAATGACACAGTAGGTTGGCCAGCCAGGGAGGGACTCTAGGGCATGTCTGGCCCATCTTGCTCAGTCCCAATCGGCTGGACCAGCAGCAAGCTAACCTACCAGTCGGAGCATCTGCCCCGTGGTGGTCAGTGCACATCATAGTGATTGTTTGACTGGTCGACTGTCTGCTCCCTGGTGGTCAGTGCACATCATAGCGAGCGGCCTTAGCATATTACACTTTGATTGGTTGAACAGAAAACTGGACGCTTAGCATTTTTAGTCTTTTATTATATAGGGTAATACTGTGTTGAGTATTAAAAATGTACTAAGAGTAAATTTCAGGTACTCTTCATCACTAAAGAAAAAGTTAACAATAGGAGGCAATAATATTAATTAACCTGACTGTAATAACCATCTCACTGTGTCTATGACCTCATCATTTTGTATACATTAAATATATGCAATTTTAATTTTCTTTTAAAAGGAAGCTTGCAGAACAGAGAAAAAGAGTTTAACTTACCTGGGCAAGGAGAATATTTATAACTTCTTCATTTTCATTCATTTCTTCTTTGGAAACATCCTCTTTTGAAAGACTGGCTATCTCTTGTGCAATCTTGGTTTCACACTCCTGTCAAGTAAGACAAATGAAAAAAAAAACAAAACTGGTCAGCCTATATGTAACACATATTCAACAAATCACACCATTACCATTATAGACGTTTCCTTCTCATTTCCTAGAATTGAAAAAAATAACATTAACAGTCAGAGGAACCATCTGGATAAATGGACATTTGTTAACAGGAAATGTTAATTGAAAAATAACATGTGGATCTTAACCTGTGGCTACAGTGTGAAAATGTGCAATTCTGGTTAATGTGCTCACCATTTCCAGAACCCTTTCACACAAATTGTCTTCTGTGGTACTTTTTTTGGTGGGGGATTTTAAGCATACAATTCAATTAGTTTTAACAAATGTATACAGCCAAGGAACCACCACCACAATCATAATATAGAACCATTCTATCACCACACAAAATACCCTTGGGTTCTTCTACCATCTGTTGTCCCTGGCAACCACTGATCTGCTTCCCACTGCTATAGTTTTGCTCTTTCTTGAGTTTCATATAAATTGAATCAATCAGTAGTCTGTTTTATCTGGCTTCTTTCACTTGGCATAATGTTTTTAACAATTCTATTTTGTTGTTTGTATCAGGAGTTTGCTGAATAATATGATGTGAATGTACCCCAATTTGTTTATCCATTCACCAGCTGATGGACATCTGGGTCCTTCCTAGTTTTGACCGATTATAACTAGAACTGTCATGAACATTTTGTAAAAGCTCTGTGTGGGTACATGCTTTCTTAAATAACCAGAAGTGAGATTGCTGGGTTATATGACAATCATACATTTAACTCTAAGAAATTGCCAAACTGTTTTCCAAAATTACTGTACTATTTTTGTACTATCAAGAGCAATATGAGTATCAGTTGCTCCACATTCTTGTTCAACACTTGGTTTTTTTAATTTTAGCCATTCTGGTTGTTGTGTAGTGTTATGTCATTGTGGTTTTAATTTGTATTTCCTTAATAACCAATGATGTTGAACATCTTTGCACATGCTTATTTGCCATCTGTGTATCATCTTTGGTAAACTGCCTATTCAAATTTTTGCCTATTTAAAATTGAATTGTTAATGTAATAAATATACCACTCTGGTGAGGGATACTGATAATGGCAGAGGCTACACATGTGTGTTGGGAGGGAATATATGCAAACTCTCTGTACCTTCCTCACATTTTGCTGTGAACCTGAAACTACTCTAGAAAAATAAAATCTTAAAAAAAAAAAAATGAACTGTTTTGTCTTCCTATTTAGTTGTAAGAGGGTTTTTTAAAATAGATTTTTGTTCAAGTCCTCTATCAGATATGTGTTTTTTGCAAACATTTTGACACAGCTTCTGGCTTGTATATTCACTTTCTTAACAGTGTCTTTAGAAGTTTTAAAATTTTGGTGAAATGTAATTTATCAAATTTTTCTTTTAGAGTCCTATTTAACAAATCACTACCTAAGCAAGTCAGTAGATCTGTGTTTTCTTTAGATCTTAGTGCAGTGGTTCTCAACTTTCTGGCCCTTTAAATATAGTTCCTCATGTTGTGACCCAACCATAAAATTATTTTCGTTGCTACTTCATAACTGTAATGTTGTTACTGTTATGAACCGCAATGTAAATATCTGATATGCAGGATGGTCTTAGGCGACCCCTGTGAAAGGGTCGTTCAACTGCCAAAGGGGTTGCGACCCACAGGTTGAGAACCGCTGTCTTAGTGTATGATTCATCTATACCAGTGATGGTGAACCTTTTGTGCTCAACGTGTCAGCATTTTGAAAAACCCTAACTTAACTCTGGTACCGTGTCACATATAGAAATTTTTTGATATTTGCAACCATAGTAAAATAAAAGATTTATATATTTTTTTTAAATATATTTTTTTGATTTTTTACAGAGAGGAAGGGAGAGAGACAGAGAGCTAGAAACATCGATGAGAGAGAAACATCGATCAGCTGCCTCCTGCACATCTCCCACCGGGGATATGCCCGCAACCCAGGCACATGCCCTTGACCGGAATCGAACCTGGGACCCCTCAGTCCGCAGGCCGACGCTCTATCCACTGAGCCAAACTGGTTTCGGCAAGATTTATATTTTTGATATTTATTTTATATATTTAAATGCCATTTAACAAAGAAAGCTCAACCAAAAAAATGAGTTCACATGTCACCTGACACACGTGTCATAGGTTCGCCATCACTGATCTATACTAATAAAAGGGTAATATGCTAATTAGACCAGACATTCTTCCAGACAAAGCCACAGCAGCTGCGAGGGCCGAGGGCCAGCAGTGCAGGAGGCAGCAGCGCACTGTGGCCCCTTTCACAGAGGTCGCGGGAGAGCCTGGTGCTGCATGAGAGGGTGGGGCCGCACGAGAGGGTGGGGACACAGCTAATTTCTCAGAGTTGGCACGGGAGAGTCCTCTGCGCAGGCTGGACCAGCGTCACGGCCCCTTCTGCAGAGGCAGTGGGAGAGGGGGCTGCGTGATCCTGGTTCCAGTGCTTCCCCTTCCGCAGAGGCAGCCGCAGAGGCAGCCACAGAGGCGCGGCTCGGGCTGGTCCCAGTGCCACGCCTCTGCAGAGGCTAGGCAGGGTGTGACCTGCTGTGCTTCAACCTCCCACAGCCCCTCCTCCAGCTGGCCTGGTACAGGTTGCCCCCCACCCACCAGTGGGCAGGGGGGCGGGGCCAAGGCTAAGAAGCAAGGATCGAGGGCCAGCAGTGGCAGCAGCAGCAGGGTGATGGGGGCTGTGCCTTCCCCTGATCACCCAGTGGCTTTCCACAGAGGGAGCCTCCGGGCCTAAGTTGTCAATAGGTCATCCTCTGAGGCTCCTGGACTGTGAGGAGGGCAGGCCTGGCTGAGGGACCCCCTCCCCCTCACTCCCGTGCACAAATTTTCCTGCACCAGGCCTCTAGTTTTTAATGAAAGGTTCTTCTTTTGCATATAAAGATCCAATTGTTTCAGCACCATTTGTTGAAGAGAAAATTTTTCTCCCACTGAATTGTCATCTTTGTTGAAAATTAATTGTTCTTATATGTGTGGGTCTATTTATGACATTCTATTCTATATGTCTATCCTTGATTACTGGAGCTTCATAGTAAGTCTTAAAATCAGGTAGTGCAAGTCCTCTAATGTTTTTGTTTAGGCTACTCTAGGTCTTTTGTATTTCCATATACATTTTAGAAGAACTTGTTAATTTCTACAAAACCACCTGTTTAGATTTTTATTGAATCCACAGATCAATTTGAGAAAACCTAACATTTTAACAATATTAAGATATACGGCTCTATGTTATTTAGATCTTTTTTCTATTTAGGTTCAATATCTAATTGTCCACTGCTAATATACAGAAATACAATAGGCTGTTGTATATCTGATCTTATATCCTACAACTTTTGCTAAATTCACTTGTTAGTTTTTGGGGGGTCTTATTGATTGATTTTTGAGAGGAAGGGTGAGGAGAGAGAAACACTGATTTGTTGTTCCACTTACTTATGCATTCTTTGGTTGAATCTTGTATATGCCCCGACCAGGGACTGAACCCACAATCTTGGTGTATTGGGATGACACTCTAAAACTCACTGAGCTACTAGGCCAGGGCCTCACTTATTAGTTTTTTATAGATTCCTTAGGATTTTATAGATAGGTGATCATGTCATATACGTAGACTTAGTTCTCTCCAATCTGTATCCTTTTTTATTTTTTCTTGCTCGGTTGCACTGGCCTGAACAAGCCTCAAGTATGATGTTGAGTACAAGTGGTCAGAGCAGAAATCCTTGCCTTATACACTCAATTTTAGGAGAAAGCATTTAGAGTTTTACTATTAAGCACATTAGTCATGGAATTTTTCACAGATGCACCTTTTATCAGGTTAAGAAAGTTGTTTGCTGAGAGGGTTTTTTGTTTTTTTTTTACCATGAGTAAGTGTTGGATTTTGTCAAATGGTTTTCTGTTCTGTTGATGTGATTTTGTGGTTTTTCTTATTTTCAATCCATTAATATAATGAACTAGAGGCTCAGTGCATGAAAATTCATGCACTCAGAGGGGTCCCTTAGCCGAGCCTGTGCCCTCTCATAGCCCAGGAGCCCTTAGGGGATGTCCACCTGCCAGCTTAGGCCAGCTCCCCTGGGGGATCAGCCTAAGCTGGCAGTCAGACATCCCTCTGGCAGCCTGGGAGCCCTGTGCTCGCAGCTGTCAGCCCAACTTGTGGCTCAGCAGAGCTCCCCGTGGGAGCGCACTGACCAACAGGGGGCAGCTCCTGTGTTGAGCGTCTGCCCCAGGTGGTCAGTGTATGTCATAGCGACCGGCCGTTACCAGATCGGTCTGTTAGGGTCAATTTTCATATTACCCTTTTATTATATAGGATTATTTACTTTTATCTTTAAGTCATTTATTCCTTAAAGTTGAAAAACACTTAATAGAATCTTTGAGTATTTTGTGTATTAATGAGCAGGCATGGTAAGTTAGCATCAAGAAAAACTGATAATGGTAATCCATTCCTTTCTATTATTGACTCTGGTTTAAATCATGATTCCTTTATCCAAGAAATATGCAGAAGCAAGAGAAATAAAAGCCAAACCTACATTAGTTCTATTCTAAGTCAGAGGCCCTTCATTTAAAGACATGGACAATGCTACCTGGTTAACAACTGCAACCATGAGGATTGGCTGGTCATTTAAAACCTGATTCCAGGTTAAATCATGGGGGGAATAACAACAATAAAAATAGGCATAGGAAGCAAAATAAAAATAAGATAATCTGGTAAACAGGAGAAAAGAAGGAAGAGAAATACACAGAGGGCTTCGGCTAGTCCTGGGGTTCATGTGTAAAAATATTCATGAATGTTTCTCTTTTTCAATCACAGTTTACTTTCAATACTATTTCATATTAGTTCCAGGTGTACAGCATATTGTTACACGATTATATAATTTACAAAGTGATCCCCCGATAATTCAAGTATCCACTTGGCAGCATACACAGTCATTACAATATTACTGATTATATTCCCTATGCTGTACTTTACATCCCCATGACTCCTATGTAACTGCCAATGTGTACTTCTTAATTCCTTCACCTTTTTCACCCAGTCCCCAGCCTCCTCCCTTCTGGCAACCATCAGTTTGTTCTCTACATCTATGAGTCTGTTTCTGTTTTGTTTGTTCATTTATTTTGTTCTTTAGATTCCACATGTGATATTGGGTTTCTTTTCTGACAAAGCTATCCTCCACATAAATGTAAATCTCTAGCCTCAAGACAATAAAAGTCCTTGGGTTGTCTTTTGGCACAACCACAATGGCAACCCACCAGCAATCATGCTCTCCCAGTCTGATAAATGCTAATGTTCCTTGGTAGTGTTATTTGGATCCTTCCATTGAATTGGCATGTGGGTTGTAAGATGGTCCAGAAATTTCGACTCAGCCTTGGTGTGGCTAGGAAACTCAGTCCCAGAGCCAAGCAACATACACTAAACTACGGGGGGGATCCAAAGTCTGACTCACGTACCCACACTTATCAGGAGTCACATGCCACTCTTCCTATTCCTAGGTAAAGAAAATACCTCCTGATCTTTAGTACCTCCATGTGTTTCCAAATATCTGACTCAAATTCCCCAGTGAAAAGTATCACTCTCCAACTGCTTCTCATGCTTAGGAAGCTCCTTTTATAGGTACAACCAACCAGGAAAGGACAAAACATCTTTTAGTAAAATAATTTGTTCAAATGAAACATTTCTCTGATGCCAAGCTGAAGAATCAGCAATTTAAAACTGGGAACTTCTAAACAAATAAATTTCCCATCAGGACCTTCGCTTCAAGAAATGTGTATAGATTGTATTTTTTTAAAAAATAACTTAAAAGAGTATATGAAAGATCCTAGCACATTCTTTTTATATTTTATTATAAACATAATGTACCAAAAATAATAAATGTACTCACTTGTCTTTTAGCTTCTCTGAGTTTTCTTTTGAGGGCTGTCAAAATTCTTTGTACTTCCCATAATCTTTCTTCTTTAGATAAATCCTTTATCCCACCCTGCAGATCTCGATGTAAACAATTCAAAAGAAACTCCTAGAAAATAAATCACACACTTCTGATCATTCACATCCTATCACCTTAAAATAAAACCATGCAATTTCTAAAGATGTAGAATCAACTGTTTTTTCTTTTCTCTCTTTTTTAAAGTCTCACCTGAGGGGATGTTTACTGATTTGAGAGAGGGGAAGGGAGAAAGAGAGAAACATCAATGTAAGAGAGAAACATTGATCGGTTGCCTCCTGTGGGCGCCCTGACAGGGGGGGGAGGTCCAACCTACAACCTAGCTGTATGCCCTGACTGAAGATTGAACCTGCAACCTTTTTGGTGTACAGGACGATGCTACTGGGCCAGGGCTCCACTATTTTTTTAATCATTAAAGGAATGAAGTATCAGCACAAATTTTTTAAGGATATGACTAAAAAATCATTCTTCTTTGTTTTGCCAAGGCATTGGGTTCTCATTATTTACATTAGTTCGATAGTAGTTTATTTACATTCCTTCCCCCAACACATTATCAACTACTAAAAAATGAGGGAGCTCAGAGCCGATGGAACGAAAGAAGCAAGGATTTGATAATGTGTATGCAAATAAAAGATGTAATAATAATAAAATGTAAGTTTCTTATTTGGTCCTGAGTTTCTTAGCTTGCCAAGCAAACACATATAACCAAATGGCGCTGTTTTCTTCTATCAAAGTAGCAAGTGGGAAAGCACAGGATATGGGGTCAAGTCCTGGTTCTATAGCTTAGTAACCATGTGACACAGAGTAAGTTATTTATAACTAGAGGCCCAATGCACAAAATTCGTGTACAGGGTGTGGGGAGAGGTCCCTCAGCCCGGCCTGCACCCTCTCCAATCTGGGACCCCTCAGGAGATGCCCAACTGCCGTTTTAGGCTAACTGCCTCTGCCTGCCAGCCTGATCGCCCCTAACTTGCCTCCCTGCTGGCCTGATCACCCCTAACCGCCTCTGCCTCAGCCCCCTCCCTAAGCTGCAGTCTGGCCTCCCTCTGCAGGAGACGACCTGGAGGATCAGGGGAAGGCACCGCCCCCATTACCCCACTGCTGCTGCCATTGCCAACCTGAGCCTGGGCCCTTCACGGCCGCGCCTCAGCCCTCACAGCCGCTGCAGCTTTGTCCAAAAGGACGTTTGGAAGGTTATCCGGAAGACATCTGCCCTAATTAGCATATTACCCTTTTATTAGTATAGCTGTCAGTATTCTTATATTTAATATATGGTCAATAAAAGCAATCTTATCTAGATAAGCTAACATTTTTAGACTGCTTAAGACATTCCCAGAACCATGCTGAGCGTCTTTAATGCATTATTTCATTTATTGTAATCTTCACATCAAATTATGAGAGGCTCCATTTTAAAATGAGATAACTGAAGCTTAAAAAGGTTAAGCGATTTGCCTAAAATCCATCAGTTAATTAGAAGCAGAGCAAGAATTTAAAGCCAGGTTTTTTATTTCAAAACCTGTGCTCTCTCCATGATACTGACTTATCTCCATAACATGTGCCTAACATAGCTCCAGACATACTTTAAAAAGTACTCTATGAACAACAGTTCATCTTCTTCATCATTATCATCATCAGCCTCCAAAACTGTCAGAGCAAAGGTAGGTTCTTTCAGGGCTACCGCACAGGCTGAGCTCACACACCTGTCTTCTGATCTCCTCCTTGATGCTCTCCTGGGTCTCTGGCAGTGTGGGCATAGTGGCCATGTTAGACCAGCGAAGAGGTTTTGTCACTTGCTTTAGCATCACATTTCCAAAGAGCTCTTGCACATGTGTGAAAAACACATACAGGACACGATTGCTAATCTAAGGGGGAAAAAAGGGGAAAAAAGGATTTGCAAGAAAACTATTAACATTGTTTTGTTTCATTTAATTTGTATTTATTGCATGTGCATCCTTTAATCCTGGACACGAGAATGAAAATTCTCCTCGATAGTGACTAGACATGCTTTGCTAATTAGCAGACAATTTAAAGAAGAGAATGGAAAAAATATGACTTAAGTCTGTACGTAATCACCATAAGGAACTGGAAAGAAAAGGATACAGAAGCTGATAACCAATTTATTTCTTCTTAGCACTATAATATTAACTGATTTTTAAAAAATCTTACCTTCTTTCTTATAAGTTATTTTGAGACCTTTTAACACAAACATCTGGATCTATTGAAGAATATGAAGGAAGTAAGAGCACTTGCAGTTGTAAAGCTGGACTGAGTCTGAGACCTCCAGAAACAATATCATCTGGGCACATTTGCATGGCCTGTTTTTAAATATGATGTTTCATATGCTAGATCAGGACATGAGGTTGGCTGAAAAGCTAGTAAGAAATTACTTTCTACCTAAAACTTACTCCTACAGCACACTTGAATCTTCTATGATACTATCATCCTTATTATAGTAATATTAAATAACAATGTAATATTTACCAAATTCTGAAATTCTAAGGATAACATTGAAATTTGAGAAACATTTTGCTTCCAAAGTATAATCAATGAGCAATAAAAGAATCTTTAATAAAAGGAAATACACACTTATACAGTGTATTTAGACAATGACTAATAATAATACAGTATATTGTCCCAAAAGGCTTAAAATAAAAAATATAAACATTATCTTATTTTTTGTCATTTGTATTTGACCTGAGTAAAATATCAATAAATCTAATTAAAGGAAAACACATCCTCTATGCCAGCACCAAGTGAGCAGCAATAAAAGAAGGCCAAATATTTTTGTTATAAAGAGATACCAATTAACACATTACCCAATTCCCTGAAATCTTCTCAGATTAAGATTCTATGAAATGCTTCTCTAGGACCTATCTTTATGAATGGAATCCTCAGCTTAAATCCCTAACTAAGCAAACGCTAGATCCTTTTGTGCATGAGTCTGATATGTGTGTGTGATATAATTAAGCAATAATGCTATTTGCAGAAATAGTTGAAATTCTATGGATGAACTCTATAATTGCAGGTAGCATGGGTTCCTCTTCTAATGAGAGACCACTATTATCAGGAACTGGTTTATAAACCCACACCAAAGACTACAATATTCATATTACATAGCTACAAGCGAATGGGAAAATACATTCATCATCCTCTGTGTTGACATTGTCCACATTGTGAAAGAAAAAAATAATATTCAGGCTAAACCATTATCTACTTTTGCTGGTTAATTGCTTGTATGCAACTCAGCAATGAAAATGTTCCCCCCCACCCCCATGGCACATGTACCTGAACAGTTGGGCTGAGCACTATAGAAATGTTCTGTATATTCATTTTCGTTTCCAGTTCTTTCGCGATAACATGGTCCATGTGCACGATCAGCCAGGAAATCAGAAGAAAGTTACATTCTGGCAGTTCTTTCAGTAAGCGTTGGAATTCCTGCACTTTCTCACTCTCTGTGCTCCGCCCACAAGCCTCTTCAAAGCGAGGCATAAGCTCTTTGGTAAGCAGATTTTCCGGAAGGTCTCGCAAATACTGCTTCAGCAAACTGGCTACAGTGTTAGGCTCATACTCTTCCAGATTTGGAGACTCCTCTCTGTCATAGGCTGCTTTCAGCTCATCCACCTTTGATTTAATTCCTTAAAACATCCAAATTCAGAGAAAAAGAGAATATCGAGAAGAAGAAAAATCAAACAGCTTTATTTACCCTTGTGCCCACCCCTTGGGGCGACATACAAGAAAAGCCAATCTGACAATGACAAATCTCTAATTATGAAGTATTTATCTATACAAGGTTCACACAATTCCTCTGTAAACAAGATAATAGGAAAGACTATAATTGGAGGGTGAATTCTACCAAAAGTTAAATGATAACAGAAACTCAATATTCAGAAAAAAAGTCATAGTAATCACGGACATTTTAAACAAATATGCCAATCAACTCAGGAAAATATTATTTTGAAAGTTAAAGATAAGTAGGTAAAAATTCAGGCAAAAACTAAACTACAATCTAAGCATAAAGTCTTGCTCTACATGGGCAGCCAATTGCTTTTTCTAAATAGTCACAAGACTGACAACATAAAATGACAACTCAGTATATATAAGCATGTTCCAATTTTTATAAGTAAAATGCAAACAGTGAGTTCACTATCAAAACAAACTCTTTGAAAATTATTCTCCATTAAATAATCCCCACCTAATTTTTATTTTTAAGTTTTAATTCTTTACATATTTTCTTAATCTGGAACAGAGCTGGAACAAAAAAAAAGTAAAATTTGGGTTTCTAAAATTTAGGTTTTGCTTTTCTTACTAGACTGAAAGAAACACTGACACAGAAAACGAATGTTTTTCGAACATTACATAAATTTTTTAAGTCTTAAATCCAATCTGTATTTAAGTAACGTAACAGTGACTGCTCAAAAGGATACAAAGTAGCTTTCTGTTGTTTTTTAATACTTAAGACTTTAGGCTAATTATTTGAAACAAGAACAACTTAAGGCTGAGCAACTGTAATGGCAAATGTGAATACTAAAATGTCATCTAGCCTAAACAGCATTTTAACTTATAGCACTGACATCTGGGCTTTGGCATTCCTTATTTTATGTGAAAACCTTTTAATGGCATGATAATCAATGTGTACGTTATCTAGCACTGAGAAAATAAAATCAGTCACTCCAAAGATGAAAGTATTATGAATCTCATTTTTGTATAACCTTTATTTTGAGGCAGAAAAGTTAGAAAATAATCCCTATTTTCTTAAATATTTTCCTTTTAAAAATTGGACAATTCAAATAAAGTATTCCAGGTAGAGAAAGAGCACATAAAAAATATTAATGTATTTTAAATTTTAAAACTGGAACTTATATATGAATAAGTGAGAATCAGAAATCTCCAGCAGAAAACAATATTAACATAAAAACAAAAAGTCACAGCCTTAAACTGTAGTACAGTGTGCTGAATGCAGCATACTACCAGAGCTTAAAAAGGTAAATAACAAATTGATCAGAGCAGGAGCTCAACCTCCAAAAGTCCATGGGAATGGCTCAATTTGAATGCTTTGATATACAAATGAAGGGTTCTGCAACTTTGTCTCCCCAAAAGAACACAGACATCAAAAATAAGTAAAGATAAAAGACAAAATAATTTTTTGAACAAAGCTATAGAAACTCTTCAGAGAAACTTTCACCAAAACCAGTTTTTTCATGCCTACCAAAACCATGTGAGAGAAGCAGCTTGTTTTACTACTGTTTAATTCTTTAAAAATCAATTCATCATAAATTATTCTTAAAAGTCAAGATTTTAAACTTATTTAAATGCTTATTTTTATGTTGCTAAGGAATTATAAATAAGTCGTATTCAATTTTTAATGTTTTTTTTCTAAAAAGTAGTACTCTTAAATGGTATATTATCTTTGAGATCATGTAAAGGGTTTCCCCAATTTAAAAAAAATGCCTGCACTTTTTCAATAAAACTTAAATATCAAATCTACCTTCTAGAAATGTGTATGAACCAATTAAATGGGAAAGCTAAGTCTAATTTCTTTATATATTCTAAATGTGTATTACTAACTCAATCCTGGCTGCTGCACGCTATAATCAACTCATGTGTGTAAATCCTCCTAATGAAAAGGAGAATCATAAAAAAATCAAACTGCCAAAATACACCACACACACACACACACATACACAGTGAGGGATTTTTTCTTAAACGGAAGAATCAAGGAAATGAATGTCTTAGGACTCATGTCACAATTTTCCTCACAAGTTAATAGTTGTCCTTCCTTTGAAAAAATGGATGCAATACACAGATGACATATCATAGAATTGTACACTTGAAACCTATATGCTTTTATTAACCAATGTCACCCCAATAAATTTAATTTTTAAAAAAGATACAAAGAGCCGTAACCGGTTTGGCTCAGTGGAGAGAGCATCGGCCTGCGGACTGAAAGGTCCCAGGTTCGATTCTGGTCAAGGGCATGTACCTTGGTTGCGGGCAGATCCCCAGTGGGGGGGTGTGCAGGAGGCAGCTGATTGATGTTTCTCTCTCTCATCGATGTTTCTAACTCTCTGTCCCTCTCCCTTCCTCTCTGTAAAAAATCAATAAAATATATTTAAAAAGATACAAATAAAAAAAAGAAAATGAAGCTAATTTTTAAAAACCACCAATGTGTCCCCAATACCTGAAACTCTGTAGATGCCTTCACACTTCATGCCATACTTCTCTACATAATCTACACATTCACGGAAAACTGCCGGCAGTCGAATGCCATCATACATCATGGTCCTCTCTGCTGCATCAGCCAAAGGAATTCCAAAAATGGGTTTAAGATTTGGAACATCAATCTGAGGCACCTCTGGCTCCTGAATTGGCTTCTTCTTTTTCTTCTTTTCCTTCCATTGTTTAACAACATCGGCTGCTGTCAAGTCTTTCGACTTCTTCTCCTTATGTTTTTCTTCTTTGTGCTTTTCTTCTTTATGTTTTTCCTCTTTGGGTTTCTCTTTTATTTTAAAATCCTTCTCTTTCTTTTTAGAAAAGCTGGGCTTCTTGAAAACATGGATTCCCTTGGATCTCTTCATTTTGGAAGGACTTTCAGCTTCATCTCCGGAGCTATCCTCCTGAAAGGCAGCATAGCCTTCAGCTGCCAAAGAAATGCAGGGAGTATAACTTATATGTTTGTTTAATGTCAAACTGTTCATGTGCTTTTTAAATACAGGACAAAAAAAATCCACCTGGCACTAGCTACCTACCTTTTCACATCATGGCCAATCCCTCCTGGGTACTCACTCCTAGCAAAAATGGGTTTCCTCTCAGCTAAAATGAGATGTTGCAATGACATTTCCTGACCACAAGAGGGCAACACGGAGAGAGCTAGTTATTCTTGACTAGTAGGTGGTGAAAAATGGTTTTATTGTATGTGTTTAAGTGGAATTTTAGTATTACAAATACACCAGAAAGTTCTACACGGAAGGCTAAGGAAAAGAATCCTATAAAATAGAGCATTCTTTTGTCATCTGAATTTACTTTATTTAGCTTAGATTTTTCTTATATTTGGTCCCTGTATTGAGTCAAGTTCAAACCATGACAGAACTGTACTGCTATTTAGATACTCCAGTCAGTCCTCTATCAAACTTTGCTCTCCTGTCACTGTTTAGTTCCTTCTGAAGGCTGCATCAGAGACTGAAGTCTCATTTGGGTGGAGGACAAAATCAGGAAACTCCCTAATCTCCAGATGGTGGCCAAATCCATCAGCCCACTTCCCAGCATCAGAAGCCCTAGTTTACACACACTGACAATTACTTTATATCATATCAGTTATCCTAGTTTTGTTTTGTTTTTTAATACCTATAACTCTCCTATTCTTTTTTTTAAGATACTTTACTAGCTACTTTACTAGCTATTTTATTTAAAAGATTCAAGTTTTTCATAAATACCCTTCTAATTAAAATATCACAAACCCCACACCAACCAGAATGACAGAAATCTTAAGGTCATACTACTATGATGCACAGCAACTTGAGTTCTCGGACTCTGATGGTGGGAATGTAAACTGATAAACCACTGTGGAAAACTGTTTTACAGGATCTACCTGTAATAAGCATGCCTGTGAGTGAGCAATCCCATTCTCAGGCATGTACACAACAGAAATACATAAGCATGTATAGTGATGTTTATAGAAGCACAATTAGTGACAGTCACACACTGAAAATAATCCAAATGACCAGTAACAGAATGGATAAATAAATTCTAGTATTTCTAGTATATAACACAATGGAACAAAATTCATCAATAAAAAATGAACAAATTACTGCCACATGAAATAACATAGGTGAATCTAACAAACATAACATTGGGCAACAGAAACTAGACACAAAAGGAAATCTGCTTCCCTTTACATAAATACAAAACCAGGCAGCACCAAGCTACGCTGAAAGAAGAGTGCCTTCGGGAGGGTGGGAGAGCCCCGGTGCAGGGCAGTAAAGGGAATGTCTAGGGTGCTCATAATGTTCCATTTCAGATCCTGTGGTAGCTGCACAGGAGTGTCCGTTCTGTGATAACTCATCAAGTTGTACACAATCTATGCCTTCTATCTGAATGTTATGCCTCAAAAATAAATTAACTGAAAAATACTGTGAAACTCAAAATAAAGCAATACTTAAAAAATCACTTGATTTGCTTTTAATGTACTAAAGATATATGCTTAAACAATTCATCCTTCCTACCAAATAGTGACTATAAACAAATGCATCATGGCATTTACTTAAAACAAATTAATAACTTTGTCATAATTCCAATAATGTGTACCCCCATTGCCTACACAACTTAGCCAAAAAGTAAAATTCTATAAGGGCAAAATTCCAATATGTACTTTTTATACATTAATTAAAATGACCACTTTAAGATACTTCTTCTACGAGAAAACTTTAACATTCCTGGAAATTCAGCATTCTTTGAGAAAGACCCTAAAATATAACTCTAGTATACAAAAATTGAGACCTTGAAAAATAAAGAACAATAAATGTCAAACAGAAGTTTTTGGATATATTTCCAGAAGACACCAGGTACATATAACTGGAGTAGACATTTATCTAAAATATATCAAAAACAGAGAAAAATGGCACTTACTCCTTTTTTCTTTTTTCTTAAATTTTCCTTTTTTCTTCCCATAGTCTTTTTCGTCATCAGACACTATATCAGGAGGCTCATGGAGGCTGTCATGGGGAGGCGAGGGCTCACCAGTGCGGTACAATCCAGGAAATTTAGTAGGGCTGATTTCCTCAGAGCTGGGGGTTCTGGTAAGACCACTGCCATGCTCCACCCTGCGATGTTCACTGGGGCTGCTGGTCGGGGGCAGGAAGCACTCGGTCATTCTGCCTCCCTGATACAGTGCAGAGGGCTTCTCTGTTACCTATCCATTACACCTGCACAGAGGGAAAAAGATCATCAGAGTCATCAAACGCCAATCAAAACACAAAGCACCACACACACACAACAGGGCAATTAACCTTGCATTTATAAATCAAAAGTATTTTTTCATTACCCTCCTTTAAAAAGATGCTTTCATTTTATCATCTCAAGTTACATTCCATGCATCATACATTTTAGTTCTGAGTTAGAAGCCCTGGGATCTTCAAGCATTAGAAAAATAAACCGAATAAAAATCAGAGTTAGAGTACTCAAAGTAGAATACAGATTACTATCCATCTTAAAATATTACTGTTTTCCTTTAAGCTATGACCAAACAACTATAAATAATAAATTAAAAAGACTATATACCTACACATGAATAGTTCAGTATCAAAATTTACAATACAGTTAAAATTATATATTTAATGATTGACACAATTATAGATCAGTAACTGTAGTTCTATGTTGCAAACAGTCCATGTGTTGAAAATAACTATTCATTTTGCACTGCAATTACCTCATTTGCTCAATCGTAAAATACAAATAGTTTCACAAGAATAGACATTACAAAGGATAAACATTAATAAGAAGTCAAGGTTTGTTTGCATTTTTTCTTCTTTAGACGGAGGGTACATCATAGTCAAGTACTGTGTTCATAAGTTACTTGCATTAGTTCTCATGATATTCAATTGAAATACTATTGGAATCACTTGTTTCTCTTTGCACTCACTTTTAAAGTTAATTTGCAATTTTAAAAATCCATAAGCCATAAATAACAAGACTGATAAACCTCTGATCATAAAGTCAAAAAACAAGCAAATATGGGAAAAAATTGCAAATCAATTAAAACATAAACAAATCAAGAGACCTATACAAAGAATATGAACAAGCAGCTCATAGAAGAATGACTAATATCTATACAAAAACAATGTTTAGCTACAATTACAATTCTTAAAACAAATTAAGCCCAGCTGGCATGGCTCAGTGGTTGAGCCTCAACCTATGAACCAGGAGTTCAGGATTTGATTCCCAATCAGGGCACATGCTGGGGTTTTGGGCTTGCTCCCCAGTAGAGAGGCGTGCAGGAGGCAGCCGATCTATGATTCTCTCTCATCACTGATGTTTCTCTTTCTCTCTCTCTCTCCCTTCCTCTCTGAAAGCAATACCAAAAAAAAAAAAAAAAAGGTGGTGGGGGGGAGACAATAATTACATTAAATGCAATGGACTAAGCATTCTAATTAAGAGTCAGAAGTAATCATACTGAATGAAATAAACAAGATTCAACTATACGTTGTTTACACGAGATGTGCTTTAAGAATACTACTACACAGAATGGTTAAAAGCAAATAAAGGGAGTTCCAGTTTGGCTCAGTGGATAGAGCATCGGCCTGCAGACTGAAAGGTCCCAATTCGATTCCAGTCAAGGCACAAGCCCCAGGGTTATGGGCTCGATCCCCAGTGGGGGGCATGCAGGAGGCAGCCGATCAATGATTCTCTTTCATCATTGATGTTTCTATCTCCCTTTCTCTCTGAAATCAATAAAAATATATATTTTTTAAAAAGGCAAATGAAGGGAAAAGATATACCATGCAAACACATATCATAAAAAGGTAACTAGAAGTATTGTCTGAAATAAAAAAGGATATTCCCACAACCATAACAGACATAATTCTACATATGTACATGCCTAATAACAGATTCAACTATATGAAGCAAGTTTTGACAGAAATAAAGGGACAAATCCCCAATTATCATTATTACAGAACTCCTCTCTCAGTAAACAATAGAACAAGCAGACAAATATAGGCAAGAGTACATCAGCTAGGACACTAAAAGCACAAACTATAGAACATATTGATAAATTGGTTTTCATCACAATTTAAAGCCTCCACTCTTTGAAAGAAAATGAAATTAGGAAAATCAAATGGCAAGTCACATACTTGGTTAAAATACCTGTAATACATATAGCTGACTACTCATTTCTTCAGGGGAAAAATGTATATGTGTACATATCATTGATTTATAAGATACATATATCTGTACTATATATGTAAGATATATGTATGTATCATATAAATCAGTTAAGACAACTCAGAACGCAGTGAGCAAAAAATATGACTGGACACTTCACCCAATAAAACATATAGTCAAAAAAAACACATGAAAACAATCCTCAATATCATTACTCATTAGAAGAATGCAAATTAAAAGAACAAAATACCTATACACCTACTAGAATTACTAAAACTAAAAGCACTGACAATGCCAAGTGTTGGTATGAATGTGAAGCAACTGTTGATGGGAATGTAAAATTGCACAAGCACTTCAGAAAGCTGCTTAAGTTTCTTATAAAATTAATATACACTATTCACCTAAAAATTCCACTCCCAGATGTTTACTCAAGAGAAATGAAAATCTAAGACAACCAAAGACTTGTCAGGGAAAGTTCATTGTACTTTTATTTACAATAGACAAAAACTTAAAATAGTCCAAATATATGTCAACAAAGTAAATAGTTAACATAAATTATGATATATCCTTAAAATGGAATATTACTCAGCAATAAAGTGGAACAAATTACTGTTAGACACAATATAGATGAGTCTCAAAAGCAATAATGAGGAAAGACTCCAGACACAAAAGAATTCACACTGTATGAGTTCATGTATATGGAATTCCAGAACAAGCAAAACTAATCTATAGAAAGCCAATCAGTGGTACTGTTGGGCCAGATGTGGTCAGCTAGGAAAGTGAATGCAAAGGAACATGACAGAGTCTTTGGCACAATACTGGTGAAATGTTCTATATCATGATTGTAGTAGTGGTTCCATAGGTATACACACATTTGTCAAAACACAAAGAACCACACTTTCCACTGGGTATATTTTGCAGTATATATACATCAACTAAAGGCCCAGTGCACAAATTCGTGCACAGGTGGGTCCGGCTGGCCCACCCCGACAGAGGCTGATTGGGCCAGCAGGGGGGAGGGGCCGCGGGAGGTTGGCCACCCCTCCCCCCCCATCGGGCCAGCTGGCCAACCGCAGTGTGCCTCATAGCGACCTGTCATTCCAGTGTTCCAGTCACTTGGCTTTTATATATATAGATAAGTTTTTTTAAAATCTTTTTGAAAGAAACTGTCAAGCTGATACTAAATTTTTTAGAAATGGAAAGAACTTAAAAAAGCCACAACCATCTTGAAAAGGAACAAAGTTATTAAAGCCAAAGTAATGATATTAATGGAACAAAAGAAAATTCAGAAAGAGACCCACATGTATATAGTCAATTGATTTTTTTTCAATTTTTAAAATTGATTGATTTGAAAGAGAGAGAAAGAAACATCGATTTGTTGTTCCACTTATTTATATATTCACTGGTTGATTCTTGTACATGCCCTGACCAAGGATCAAACCCGAAACCTTGGCATATTGGGACAATGCTCTAACCAATTGAACTACCTGACCAGGGCATCAACTGATTTTCAACAATGATTCCAAAGGAATTCATGCGGGAAAGGAAAGACTTCAACAACTGGTGCTGAATAACCATGTGGAAAAAAAGAGTAGCTCGGCCCTCTCCTTCACATCACACACAAGATGTAATTAATGATAAATCACAGACCTAAAACTTAAAAGCTAAAAACCATAAGACTTCCAAAATAAACCATATTTTTGAGGCCTTGGGATAGGAATTTTCCAGACAGGACCAGAAACCATTAAGTAAAAAATTAAAACTTGTCAAATTGGACTTTATCAAAAGTAAAAACCTCTGCACATCAAAAGACACTATAAGAAAAATAATCAAGCCTAACTGGTTTGGCTCAGTGGATAAAGTGTTGGCCTGCAGACTGAAGGGTCCCGGGTTCGATTCCGGTCAAGGGCATGTACCTTGGTTGCGGGCACATCCCCAGTAGGGAGTGTGCAGGAGGCAGCTGATCGATGTTTCTCTCCCATCGATATTTCTAACTCTCTATCCCTCTCCCTTCCTCTCTGTAAAAAAATCAATAAAATATATTTTTAAAAAAAGGAAAGAAAAAGAAAAATAATCAAGTCAAAAAGGCCTGAAGAACACATTTGAGATTACACACACTCACACACACACAGAAAAAGGCCTATTCCAGAAAACAAACAGCTTAACTGGCTTATAAGTTAAACAAATTAAATATTTTATAAATGTTCTTTATTAATAACTACCAGGCTAAAATTCACTAGAAACAGCTTTTTCTCATTTTTATGGTTTTTAAAAAGCATCTGTAAATTAAAAGTCTCTAATCTAAAACTCCACCAGGGAATCCAAATACAGCTCATTAATATATTACATACTAAACACTAACCAGTATTAACATACTATTTGAGAATGCCAAATTTTGTAAGCAGTATTTTTCTTAAAATGGTGTGAAAAATTTTTTTTTCAGAATTAAAAGACAAGAGTGTCCAGATCATAGTACCCTGCAAAGCACATCATGAGGTTTCAGAGCATGAGGGATAGAAAGATGATACTAAGATTCCTGCTGGATCTGGGACAGGGTAAACAACTTGCATACAAAGGACCAGGACCAACTTATCAACAGAAACACTGGAAACTTAAAAACAATAAAGGAATATCTTCAAAATTTTGAAAGAAAATTAGTTCCAATAACCATTCAAGTATATAGGTAGAATAAAGGCATTTCCACACCATGGCAAGGAATGTAGTTCCCATACATTTTCTCAAAAATTCTGATTACCTGAAATGCAACCCTGGAGAGCAGCAAAGGAAGCCTCAGAAAAAGCAGGCTTGTCACCAAAATGTGACACATTTCACACTGACCCTGAGGAAAAAAGAGCTCCAGGGGACAATGGGAAACACAGACACATCTGACCATGTGGAAAAGAATAGTAAGATGTGGTAAAAAGCCACTGGTGCGTTTAGAATAAATTTGTCATAAGAATAGACTAAAATAGCAAATAAAAATAACCATTAACTCTAAGAAAAATAAAAAGGTAGGTGAGAAAATGAAATTGTAGTCTACTGCCTGGCTCAACATTAGACAGTATTTCTCTAATCATCATAATGAAAACAATGAATAATGATCCAATCAAACAATGTGCCCCACATGATTCTATCAGAGGACTGAGGCAGAAACTAGGGGAAGGGTATGTGAGACCTAAATTCTCATCTACCATAATATCTAGTTTAATAGACAATGTCTAAAACAGTATCTTAAAAATTAGCAGTTGAAGTGTATTATTTAGAAATAAGAAAATACCAAAAGAAATAGAGTCAAGAAAAAAAACTAAGACTGAGAGAGATACAAGAATGAAGCAGGGCATAGCATTCCATTGTAAGTCTTTTAGTTCTATGTTGGGGGTCTTCAAAACCACCCCCAGGATAGGTGATTTGCTAGAAGGACTCCCATATCTCAGTATATACTCATGGCTAAGATTTATTACAATAAAAGGATACAAAGCTGAAACAGCAAAGGAAAAGAGAGGAGTAAGAGGAATTCTCTCGGCAACAGTAACAACATGTGCTAAGTGTCTGCTGGGCCGCTCCTTAGGCTCAGAGGCCAAGGCCTTTGTGGAGCCTGATCATGTAGGCACGCTCCATCTAGCATGTACCAAAATTCCAGACTACCAGAAAGAAAGCAGATACTCAGCATAAACCACATTGCTTTTATAAATGGTTTAGGCACAGTGAGCCACTCTTAAGCATTTAGGAAAGTTTTATATATAAGGAACTTTAGCAGTCAAGTTCCCAGATGCCAGCCAAGGGCCAAAGGGCCAACCTCACAAGCAGGCCTTTCTAAAGACAGCAGTTCCGGGCCTGCCTCAGTATTTCTGCTCCAGTACTATTTGATTGGTTAAACCATCCTCACGAATTACTCTGAAAAAATTTAAAACACAAAAAGTAAAACCATCTCTCACCAAAAAAAGATCATTGCAAATCTTATTTTAAAATCTAATAAAAGAAATAGAGCTTTCTCTCAAATTTTTAAGTTTACAAACTGAAATGGGAGAGAAATAATCCTTCAGACAAAGCAGATTAGGGTTAAAGGGTTTCACATCATGAATAGTGAAATCTTTCCCATGATAATGTTTGAGGTTTTATGGCTGGTACCCAGTAAAAATGTAAACTAGTATTCACATTTACAGCCTTGACAGTAATTTCTCATGCACATCCTCACAGACCAAATGTCATCCAATTTAGTTATATAATCAGTCCCTTCATATCCCCTAACATTTGTTTAAGGCTGTACTTTAATAGAGATTTTACTCTTAATTTAGGTTATTTCTTTTCTGTATCCTTCTTATACATAATCAGATTTAATCTATTTTAGTTTCTCCCCTACCCCCAGGTGCTTATCCAAACTTTTAATTAGAATCCCATATGCCACTCACAGAAATTCAATGAATGACACAGTGAATTAATGTTTTTCACTCAGCTTCCCAACATTCTCAGTGTTACTGATTAAAACATGCCTAAGACATGTTCGTAAAATCAGTTTTAAAAATACGAAATTCTAAAGTTCTTCATAATGAATATGAAATACTTTTTAATGCTGACAAGTATTACATGATTAATAACATGAAAACAAAATAATTTAACAAGTTATTTTAGGAGACTGGCATAATAAAATATATAAAATCAACCTCCAGATGAGACCGAAATATAAAGAGCACAGATTATGTCTATTATTTAAAATGAAAATTCAAACTCTTTAAGGATTAGAGTGTCAGGTGCTAGAAAATAAGCAGCCAAAACATACTGAACCTAGCAGACAAATAATTCCACCATCAGCCTACAAGGTTAGAAATGCTGGAAAGGAAAAAATTCAGTTCTACAAATAGATGCCCAAATAAAATAATATATTTGCATATTAAGTATTGGGGAAAAACCCACACTGGACTCTTGCCTTTTAACAAAATCCAAAGTGTTATCACTAGCAGTCATTCTAATACAGAAGACAAAAAAAAAATTTTTGATAAAAAACAATAAATACCATTTGGTACCTACCAGTGAAACCTTATTTTCACAGGGATGATATATCCTTTGGTGGAGGGCAGGCCTCTTTTCTGCCACATTTCATAATCACAGGCTCTATCCTCAAGTAAATCTTAAATTAGAATTTAACTAAGGGGTGGGGGAGGAGGAGAAAAAACTTTATTTATTAACCTTTTTAAAAGCACACCACGAGTTACAATAGAAATTGGCTAAAAGTATCCAGTCCATGATCCAAAACAATGCCCTGAGGCACCCAGAGCACCAACTGGTCAGCAAACTCATAGAGGAGCCATGGGGTTATCTTGAATTTGAGAGAAACAGGAGTACAACGGTCTCCCCCTTATCCGCAGTTTTGCTTTGTGGTTTGCTGCCCACTGTAAACTGTGGTCTGAAAATACTAAGTGGAAAACTCCAGAAACAATTCATAAGTTTTAAGCTGTACATCATTCTGAGCAGTGTGATAAAATCTCATGCCATCTGGCTATGTCCTGCCCAAACAACAGAAAGGAACTTCTTCAAACTAGTAAAGGATATCAATGAAAAATCACAGTTAACATCAGACTTAATGGTAAAAGACTAGAAGCTTTCCTCCTAAGATGAGGCACAAAACAAGGTTTGCTCTTCCCACTTTCATTCAATGTTGTACTGAAAGTTCTGGTCAGGGCAATTAGGCAAGAAAATAAATAAATAAATAAATAGTATTTATATTAGAAAGGAAGAAGTAAATATCTCTCTATTCACAAATGACATGACCTTATATAGGGAACCCAAAAGAATACACAAGGAAACTATTGAAAGTTACAGGACACCAGGTGAAGGTGTAAGAAAATAAGCCCTGGCCAGGTGGCTCGGTTGGTTGGAGCGTTGTCCAGTACACCAAAAGGTTGCAGGTTTGATCCCTCGATGTTTCTCTCTCACATCTATCTCTCTCTATTCCTCTCTCTAAAAATCAATGGAAATACACCCTCATGTGAGGATTAAAAAAAACAACAAAAAACAAAAAACAGAAATGAAGTCCTGCTATCTGCTACAATATGGAGGAACCTTGGAAACATTATGCTAAGGAAAGGAAGTCAGTCATAAATAATCACATGTATCAGTGATGGCGAACCTATGACACGCATGTCAGAGGTGACACGTGAACTCATTTTCTTTGTGAAATGGCATTTAAATATATAAAATATCAAAAATATAAATCTTTGTTTTACTATGGTTGCAAATATCAAAAAATTTCTATATGTGACACGGCACCAGAGTTAAGGTAGGGTTTTTCAAAATGCTGACACAATGAGCTCAAAAGGTTCGCCATCACTGACATATATGATTCCATTTATGTGAAATGTCCAGAGTAGGCAACTCCAGAGAGACAGAAAGTTGATTTGTGGTTGCTAGTGGATGGGAGAGGGGGAATGGTGAATGACTGATAATGAATAAGAAGTTTTTCTTTCGGAGTAAAATGTTCTAAAATTTATTGTGGAGATGGCTGCACAACTCAGTGAATATTCTAAAAACCACTGCATTGTAAACTTTATTTTTTAAAAATACATTTATATTGATTTCAGAGAGAAGGGAGGAGAAAAACATCAGAGAGAACAACCAGGCCAGTGGGGGGGTGGGGGGTTAGGGGCGATCAGGTTGGCAGGCAGTGGTGGTTAGGGGTGATCAGGCTTGCGGGGGGGGGGGGGGGGGGCGGGCAGTTAGGGGTGATCAGTCAGGAAGGCAGGTAAGCAGTTGGGAGCCAGCCGGCCGGATTGTGAGAGGGATGTCCAACTGCCCGATTGGCCCCGATTCCCCGGGATCAGGGCTAAACTGGCAGTCAGACATCCCCCAAGGGGTCCTGGATTGGAGAGAGTGCAGGCTGGGCTGAGCCCCACACCCCACCCCAGTAATTCGTGCACCGGTCCTGTAGTTGTAAAATAATGTTTGAAGACTAAACTTTATCTCACTATCTTTTAACTCCCCCTGGCAGTGAGATGCAGGCAGCAGAAGATGAATCATTGATTGGCTGCCTCCTGCACGACCCCTATTGGGGACAGAGCCCAAAACCTGGGCATGTGCCCTGACCTGGAATCGAACCATGACCAGTCCACTGAGTCATTTGTAAACTTTAAGAGAATAAATTTTATGTTATCTTAATTATATATCAACAAAACTGTTAGAAAAAAGCAGTCTCAAGTCTTTGCCATGTTAAAAATCCCTCCTTTAACCTTTTATTACCCCTTTCTAATACCTCCTTCTAGTCTTCCCCTCACAGCTAAGATTTGCTTATTCTTAAAGTAGTCTACATTTGCTTTCTGTCTCTGACCCCCCAATTAAAGGAAACCTAGCTTCTTTCCCAATTGTTAGCATTAAGTAGAATGCTACAAAACTATTATCAAATTCAACAGAACCTTCATAATACTTGTTTAACTAAAGTTCTCACAGCATTTGAAGTACAGCTTCCTTTTCTCAATTTTTATCTTTTCTGGAGTTGGTTATGAAGTATAGCTTCCTTTTAAAATGATCCCATTTGGGTTTCTACGACATTTTCTTATGGTTTCTCCACAACTCGAAACACTTTGGCATTTCCTTTCCCAGTTTTTCTTCTATCTGGCTTTACATGTTTTTTGTTTTTTGTTTTCTCCATGTCCTATTTCCAGAACTATTCTCCATCAGTAAGCTCTTCCTATGCAGTGTCATCAAAGGCTTCAGCGACCATTTACAATATGCATAGCCTGATGATCTTACCAAGACCTCTCTTGTACTCTAAACCCACACATTCAACTCTACAGCAGGGGTTTCCACCTGGATGCTTCCTAAATGACTTCCACTCAATATATTCAAAAGCAAAATACTGTTCCTCCCCAAATCTGGACCCCTTCCAGAATTCTGTCCCAGTATACTTTACCATTGTTTATTCAATCACCCAAATTAAAATCCAAGTCATCTTATCCTATTATTTCTCATTTCCCAAATCCATGAATCCTACCTTCTAAATATTTGTGGTATTAACCTATTCCACTGTGTCTCCACTGACACTACCTTTGTTTAGGCCCTTATCTGTCACCTCAATTATTACAAAAACTTCTAACCAGCCTTTCTGCCTGCTGCCTTATCTTCCCTTTATCCCTTCTGAAATTTATATTCTCCAATACCAAGAATGATCTTTCTAAATAAAACCCTTATCATGACTCTCCCCTGATTAAAATCCATAAACTCTATTACTATCTATAGGAAAAGATTTCTAGAACCCGTAGAATGCCAGATACTTGAGGATTTATCTGTGCAGCCTCATCTTCTGCTACTTACCATAAACCCAAAACTTATAATAAACCCGATGATATAACGGTAGAGAGCAACTTTCCACTCGTAAAAATGTACCATGCTCTCTCTCATCAAGTCCAACTTTCCCTCTGTCTTAAGTTCCTTTCTTCCTTCAGTCATGCCTATGCCTAAGTTTAAGGACCTAAGGTGTAAGAACCTGATACAATACTTAACGCACAGCAGGTGGTTAAAACAGGTTGTGCTGGCTTAAGCCTCTCTTGTTTATCCTGTCTCAATGACCCCCACTTACTTACAAAGTAAAATTGAAATCACTTCAACTGTATGCAAGACTATCCATAATTTGGTTCTGCCTAGCTCCCCAATTTCATGTCTTGCCACCAGCCTATACTCTCTCTAGCTATACTTGCAGATCCAATTCATTATGTAAGTTTAGACTCCTGTGCTTCTTGGCTCACACTGTTCCTTCTACCTAAATGACCATCTGTCTGTGTACTTTCTATGCCTGTATACTTAAATGTTTTCATCCCTCCTAAATATACTTTTTCCTTACTATTGCTCCCTTCCTCAAACTCTTTTCTCTTAAGAAACTGACCACTACCTCCTTCTCCTTTCTACAACCACCGTACCCCATACTTTCTACAATTAAAGCAATCTTAAAAACATACTGTACTTGTTGACAATTCAAATAAGAGATAGTCTTACCACTCTGAAGGCAGGGGCACTGCCTTTTCCTTCTGCAAGTCCTCTTCACCTAGTACAGCAGCTGCTACACAGTAATTCCTCTATACTAAATGATCCACATTTTCCCTTATTCTCTCCACATATACTAACACAAGTTTCTATTGTGATTTTTCTTTAAAAAAAAAAAAAAGCCTTAGCCAGTTTGGTTCAGTGGATAGAGCATCGGCCTAAGGACTGAAGGATCCCAGGTTCAATTCCAGTCAAGGGCACAGGCCCGGGTTGTGGGCTCGATCCCCAGTAGGGGTGTGCAGGAGGCAGCAGATCAATGATTCTTTCTCATCATTGATGTTTCTCTCTCTCTCTCTTCCCTCTCCCTTCCAAAAAAGAACATACTTTTAGGTTATGTCCAGGACCCAATCTCTTCTGGACAAGCAAACAACTGTGCAAATACAACTGTACAAATTAAAGTTATTATGCATTTTCTGATACCACTTCTTTCTCTAAATTAGGGAATAAACGGTCCCTGAAAAGATCTAAAGTGAGAAATACTATTTTGAAGAGAAAGCATTTAAGTTATGGTCCACTGCTTGAAGATACTTTGTTTAAAGAATTCTCTATGGTTACTGTTACACTTGCCTACCCCACTGAAATCATGGGTCACTTTGAAAAGTGGGAACCGCTCCACTAATTCCCTCCGACTGCCACTACAGCTTACAGCAATTACTCACCTTCGGGAAAACACTCAGAAAGGAATGATCAAATCACCGAGATCACGCACAGAAAGTGAGGTTACTTTCTCATTCGCCGCCCCATTTGGAAGTGCTGCCTCTGGGATCACCAAACCAAAAGCGGGCCTATTCCTTATCGCCACCTAACTATGTTGTGACTGACTGCCAGGGACGATGGAATGCTACTGAAGTGTTCCAGCACCGGACATGCCCACTGCACTCCACACAAAAATCTGGGGAAGAGCTTTTCGAACGCACTGTCCACACCACTGCGCCGGACTTCTTTGGTACGCCCATGCACGCCGTCTCGAATTAACATTTTAATCATCTTCAAGAATTCTATCAGGCCCTAGGGGGAATAATGATGCTTGCTCAAGAGGGAGGCTCTGTAGTAATGAATTCCCGAACTTGAAACAGCATAATTACTTCAGGCAGGGCTGGGGTGTGGAATATTTTGTAAAACCTGTTTTACAACGATTAACACACACACACACACACACACACACACACACACACACACACACACAACAGCTGACCTCAACAACAGCATTTTGGCAAAAGCACAGGTGGAAATGTGCTGTGAAAGGAAGTCTGGGCCCCAGATCTGTCCGTCCATTCCCACCGAGCCCTGAACTAAGGACCGCAGCACGCGGAGGAGCCCCACTGCTTACACCGGCGGTGGGACACACCAGGAGCCCCTCCCGGTCCGCTGGGCAAGCACTGGAGACGGGCCAATATTCGGGATGCAAGTGGAAAACAGTAGTTACATAAAAGACTGAGCCCCTCTCCCGTGCCGAGGTGCCCAAGAGCTGCCCTGAGGCCTGGAGCCCACGGGGGGGGGAGGGGCTGGGCTCCAGGCGGCGCTTCTCCAGACCTCGAGCACCAAATTACAAACGCGGCTGCCACGAGGGAGGCCCGGCCGGGAAGTGGGAGGAACGCGCAGCAAAGGGCGAGATCGGAGGAAAAGCCAGCCTGGGAAGCACCCGCACTAGGGGCAGCCACGCCCCCCACCCCCAACTCCATCCAGCCCAGTCCCGCAGGCTGCCTGACAGAAGCTACTGCCAGGCGGGTGCGGAGAGGGCTCGCCGGGCACGCGAGGGGGGCGCCCTGCGACCCCTGCGCGCCACCGCTGCCCCTCACTAACCTGTGCCCGCCGCCGCGCGACCGCCCACCCGCGCCGCAGCCACCGCCTCCTCGCGCTCACGCTGCCGCCGCAGCCACCGAAGCCTCCTCCTGCGCTGCGCCCCTGGCCGGCCTCGGGCGCCCCATTCTCACCCCGCCCTGCCTCCGCCTGTTTACAATGATTGGGACGAACGCGACAGGCTGGCCCAGCGCGCAAGCGCATTCCCTCCTCCCGCCGCAGCCGGCTTCCCGGGTCCTTCACTCTGCGCTGACGGCTAAGGCCGACCTGGGCACACGCCCCGTGCCCGCGCGCGTGGTGCGTCGGGAGGCGTAGTTCTCGGAAACCCAGAGCCCAGTCCACAGGAGGGCCCTTTGTGAAGGACGCACACTACAACTCCCAGGAAGCACCGCGCCTCCTGCGGCCCTGAAGCTCGCGGAGGAGACTGAGGGAGCGCGCGAAAGAACGCGCCGCGCTGGTGCCCTCGAGGCGCCTGCGCAGTTCCTGGTCTTGGGGGACTGGGTGGGACGTACACCTACCGCCGCTGCTCTTGGTTTGGGGGCATCGCCTTGAGAGAGGACATACCTTCCCTCTGCACGCTCTGGCCAGTCTGTTCCTCAGCTACCGAAGATCAGGCCTTTTGTGCCAGCGGCTTCAGCCGTCCTAACCAGTTAAACCAGCCTGGAAGGCCGGCCCAGCCTGCGCCTGGGTGGGACATCTTCCCGGCCTGGGGCTGGGTGGGGCAGCTTTGGCTTGGGGCGAGGACTCCTGCTCTGAGGGCTGTTGGTTAAAGAAAGCGTCTGGGCCCGTGAGGAAAGGCATGAAGCTCTGGACCATCCTCAGAATTCCTAAAAAAAAATAAAAAGTCCAGACGGGTTTGGCTCAGGGGCTGGAGCGTGGGCCTGTGGACTGAAGGGTCTGGTTTCCATGCCGGGCCAGGGCACAGGCCCGGGTTGTGGGCTCGATCCCCAGTAGGGGGCGTGCAGGAGGCAGCTGATCAGTTCTCTCTCACCGATGAATCTCTCCCTCTCCCTCTCTCTGAAATCAATTGAAATATACATCTTTTAAAAATCGGTATTGACAAGGGTCGGGTCTGCTCTCCTGCCACCTTCTTTGGTTCAACATTTACCAAGAAACATCTGAGTTAGAACAGAATTGCGCAGTGCACCTTGAGCTTGCAAGTAGAACTGAATCTCGAGGAAGGGTGGAAATAAGGAGTTCCCCCGGAAGTCCTTCATAAAGTCTTAAGGAATTGTTCTGTTATTGCAGGGCTGGAAGTCCGGGGTCTTCTGAAATGTTCCTGTTTTATAAAGTTTGGCAGCTGGTGAGGGAAATAGGATTTGGGATAGATAGTCCTTCCCAACCCCTCCCATTCCTAGGTCGATACTCCCTTCAGCGCCTCCTTGCATATCAGACCTCCGTAACCCATCTTGCAGGGCACCTCCCAAATCAGCTCCCTCCGATCCCACAGGAGGTCTCTCCCTTGTATTCTGCATTTTCTACCCCGTGAAGCCAGCTCCCTCCGCCTGACCTTCACCCACCATCAGACACCAAGATACTGTCTTCTGACTGCCTGCGGAGCTTTCTGGCTTTCCCTCTGGCAACAAAAGTGTCAACAAAAGTGTCGCCTGGTTACTCGGATGGGCAAGTCCCCATACTCTCTGCCTCTGGCCACACTAACTGGGCCAAAGGTAGACACTGACTCAAGTTGGGGCATTTTTGAGCCCTTGCTTGAAATTGTTATGTGGGCGTAGACATGGAAGGGGGAAAGGTTTCTACTGAGGTACCCGAAGGTGAACCTGGTGGATGGTTGGCATGGTGGTGTGCCCGGGGAGGCTAAATAGCCATCTCAGATGGTGGTTTAATTGAATTTGCTTAAGGGAAGGGGGTGGGGGATGGGATATTCGAAGGGAAGGCTGCACAGCACCGAGCCAAGGGGACATCGGGTCAATGTGGCAGCTCCCAGGAGCTGGAGTCTCATCCTTAAATGCAGTCACTGGTGGGAACCTTGTCCCCGGTGGGTTTGGGGGCTGAGCTGGTGGGTTGGAATGGGAAAGGAATGCAGGTGTGCCATCAGGTGCCTCCAGGAAGTTTTCATTCCTTGTATGGTCTTAGCCCTGGTGTCCAGCGAGTTTTTCCTGGTCTTTAGTTCTCCTGTGCCCGGAGGCTAACTAATGGCCCTGAAGGATTGGATTGCCCTGTAGGCCTAACAGTAACAGCTGCTGGCCATGTTCTTCATCACAAAAACAGCCCTGTCTACCGTAGGAATGAATGACGCCAAAAGGGGGGGCGGGGGAGGCAGGTGATGTGGATGGGAAGGGAGAGAAACCAAGAGCTGGCAGCATGAAAACTGGTTTCCGTTTCAGAGGCTGTGGTTTTTATAGCTCTTCTTTAAATGCTTTGAGCATGTGAGCCTAGCGGGGTGAGCTGATACGTTTATTTGTTTTTTATTATTTAGGACGAATTTGTGTGGTTATAGAACATACTTGTTTTTTGCCTCCTGAGTCTTCGTTCCTCCCAATTGAAGCCGTGCAGCATAACCAGACCCTCGAGTGGCTGAGCGTTTCGGAGATGGTCATGTAACCCAATCAGAACCAAGGAGCCCCACAGAGACTTCAGTTGAGGAGTGCAGTAAATTGCAGTGCCCTTGTTTTTCTGGTGTGGGGTAAGTACATGAAGGCTAAAAAACGTGCAACCATTTTGCTCCTACGAGAGGAAAGCCTGAGGCAATGGGCTTAAGGGACAGGCACCAGAGAGCCTGCAGATGCAGTCAATATTGTCAGGTGCGTTCTGGAGAGAGAAGAACCAAGCCTGTGGTGGCATCACTAGAGCTGCACTATCAGACCTCACCTGTTTGGCCTACAGACTAATATCTACTGTTTAGAATGGTGTCACACATGCCCCGTGTTGTTTAAGCAGGCTTGTATTGGGGGTTTTCTGTCATTCAAAACTCTAACCGTCCTAATTCTGTTGGATTTCTTTACATGACATTGCAAGGTCCTGTCGAATACAAATTAATACTTAAAAATAAACTGTGGAAGAGACTTTCAGCTATGGCTATGTGACATGGCCAACAATTCCTCTACACAAGCGATTTTCAACTGGTGTACTGCAAGAATTTTTAAAACATGCAATAACTGACTAGTGAGGGGCACTGACCTGCTTTCCCTTAGACCAGTGGTTCTCAACCTTCCTAATGCCCCGACCCTTTAATACAGTTCCTCAAGTTGTGGTGACCCCCAATTTCATTGTTACAAATTGAACATAAAGAAAGCATAGTGATTAATCACAAAAACAATTATGTAATTATATATGTGTTTTCCAATGGCCTTAGGCGACCCCTGTGAAAGAGTCATTCAACCTCCAAAAGGGTCGCGACCCACAGGTTGAGAACCACTGCCTTTGACTGTGAAATAAAAAAAAATGACAACAGCCAACAACACAATAGCCGTTGGTGTGAATGAATCAATATTATATTTGTCAGATGGGCAAAAAATACATACTTTTTGGTGTGCCACAGAATTTTAGTAATTAGTTTATGTGTACATGAGATAAAAAAAAGTTTGAAAATCACTGCTCTACACACAAAATTTCAAATGTTTGGATGTCATTTACTAATGTCATATTAGCCAGAGCATGTCACAAGCCAAAACCCAGGATGTAGAAATAGACCTCACAAAAATATGTGGTCATTTATTTGCAATCTATGATAAGAACTCTCGAATCTCTCGGCTTCTGAGGAGATGATTGTTTACCCTCCAAGCATCTGTAAATTACCATGAAATGACACCTTTTTCTGAACCAGCTGCTTCAGGTATTGGCTAGCACTGTGAAAGCAAATCCAAGAACAAAAATCATAAGAATGTTCACCGTTCTGATTATTGATAGAGTGCCTGACACATAATATATGCCTGATAAATTTCTGTATAGTAAAGCTGCTAAAACTCTCAGTAGCAAGTGATGGAAATTCAATTCAATTTTGCTTAAACAAAAAAGGAGAATTTGCCCAGCTGGAGTGGCACAGTTGGTTGAGCATCATCATCTCATCCACCAGAAGGTTACCAGTTCGATTCCGGTCAGGGCACATACCTGGGCTGTAAGTTTGATCCCTAGTCGGCCGCAAACAGAAGGCAGCCTAGCGATGTGTCTCTCTCACATCAATGTTTCTCTCTCATATTGATGTTTCCCTCTCTTTCTCTCCCTCGCTTTCCATCATCCCTCCTTCCCTCTCTCCCTTCTCTCTAAGCATGTCCTCAGGTGAGGATTAAAAAAAAAAAAAAGGAGAATTTATTGGCACACATAACCAAGTCCAAGATACTGACTCCAGGCTCTTGGGCCTCAAATGCATCATCAGGATTCTTCCTTACCATCTTTTGGTCCTTCTTTCTTTGTGTTGGGTTTATTTTCTCGTAGACTCTCTCCATGTAGTAACAAACACACCAAGTTTATATTCTTAGATAGTGTACCCTACAACTGTATACGTCTTCTTCCTCTACTTGAAATAATAACATCTGCTACTCATAGACTTGACTTTTCTGTGCCAAGCACTGTGCATTTAAGTTAAATGTATGTTTACGTTTAGTTAAATAAATATTTATATCACATAGTGATTAAGATCATGGATTCTAGAGCCAGTCTGCCTGGATTTAACCCTATATTTATACAAATCCCAGATTATACCAAATAATTTATAGTTAATACTAGAATGCAGTTTAATTATTGTGTTTGGATGTTCTTTGCAATCACTCAAATTAACAATGAAGCTATACTAAATGATGCGACTCAAAGTTTGGTGGGGTGAGGGGGTGATGGAAAATGATTTACTTATTTTTTGTCTATACTTCTGCCAAATTCTCTCTTCTTTCTCTTTCTTGCTGAAGTTGAAATAGCATTATCTAAAACTTCCCCTTTCCTTCTGAGTTTTTGAAATAGCTTATTGAACCCCTCTTCAAAAGAAAGCATGGTAAGACTTTCTTCAGCTCCAAGAAACCACCAAAATAACTGCAGTAGTCCTCCTTTATCCATGGTTTTATTTTTTGTGGTTTTAGTTACCTACGGTCAACAGTGAACTGAAAATATTAAAAATTCCAGAAGTAAACCATTTAGAAGTTTGAAATTGCATGCTGCTCTGAGTAGCATGATGAAATCCTGCTCCATCTGCCAGGACGTGACTCAGGACGTAACTCAGCCCTTTGTACAGGGTACCCACACTGTGTACACTACCTGCCCCTTAGTCACTTAGTTGCCATCTCGGTTATCAGATTTGACTGTTGTGGTATCTCAGTGCCTGTGTTCAGTTTTACTTAGTTATACCCCAAAAGCCATTCACATAACTTTTATTACAGTATATTATAATTGTTCTATTTTATTATTATTTATTGTTAATCCCTTGCTGTGCCCAATTTATAAATTAAACTCTATCATAGGTATGTATGCATAGGAAAAAGCACAGTGTGTATAGGGTTCTTTGGTACTATCTGCAGTTTCAGGCATTCAGTGGGGGTCTTGAAATGTATCCCTCACTAATGGGAGAGGACTACTTGTACTGTATATATCAAACATATATGTGGCTGACTGGGCAAGTCCAGTTGGGATGACTGTGAGATGACCTCACTTATAGACAGAATTAACATGTAACTATGCTGTCATCCAGGCCACAGTACTCTAACGTGTCCACAAGGGTAAGAGGAATACTGTCAAAAACTTTGCAAGAATCTGTATACACAATGAGCAGGCATAATTAGACTTAGTAATGGGGCACAAATTTTTGGAATTTGATTATTGGCTCTAATTTCTACTATATGCCCGAATCAACAACGTTTTTTAAAGACATATTTGTATTGATTTCAGAGAGGAAGGGAAAGGGAGAAAGAGATAGAAACATCAGTGATGAGAGAGAATCATTGATTGGCTGCCTCCTGCACGCCCCACACTGGGGATTGAGCCCACAACTGGGCATGTGCCCTGACCGGGAATTGAACCGTGACCTCCTGGTTCACAGGTCAAAGTTTAACCACTGAGTCCCATAGGCCAGGCAACAGACTTTTTATTACAGGGCCAGAAAGTAAGTTGTTAGGTTTTGGGGGGCCATATGGTCTCTGTTAGAACTACTCAACTCTGCTGTTGTAATGCAAAAGCAGCCAAAGACAACATATAAACAAATGAGTGTGGCTATGTTCCAAAAATTCTTTATTTGGAAAAGCAAGTGCAGGTGCTTTGCTAACTTCTGCTCTGTGAACATATTTATTCTTACCTCATTTGCAAAAATGGTCCTAATGCTAACTACTTTGTAAGGTTGTTCTGGCACTTATAGAAAATAATATGATGAGTCTTAAAAGTTCTTTAAGAAATTGTAACTATGTGTGGTGATGGATGTTACCTAGACTTTTTTTGGTGATCATTTTGCAATATATACAAATATGGAATCATGTTGTACACCCAAAACTAAGATAATGTTATATGTCAATTCTATCTCAATAAAAATAAAATAAAACTCCTATTTGAAGTTGGGAAAAATATGAACCAAGGCACCGAAATGAGTCCCAAAGTCAGATAGATTTTGGGCTGAGTCTGGATTTGTCACTAACTAGTAACAGGTGACCTTGGGCAAGTTTCTAACCTCGCTAAGCTCTTGCCTGGCTAGATTGGACAACAGCTGACACACTCTAATTTTGCAGGGTTGTTGAATGGAGCAGTAGCATTTCTGGTTCACTGACCTACCTATGGTCTGGCCCTGGTGCAGCTCTGCTTGTGGAGACATGCCTTTAATGACTGAAGATCTACTTCTCAGGAAAAGGAATCAGGTATTTCATCTTTTTACTGAAGTTGGAACAAAAAGAAAAGAGCCTTAACCAAAACAAGGCTTTGAAGTTCCCCATCAAAAGTATTTCCTTGTAGTGGCTGTTGAAAGCTTTTAAACCTACATAGGCTTTTAAAAATATGGTGGGTTGCCATCTCCCTGGGAAGTTTATGTGTGGGTCTAATTACAACAGAGTATCAATTGAAATAATCTTTAGAGAGTCTTTGATTGAAATAGGAGCCTTTGGTAAGTAGGGGATGAGAAGTCTTCTCCTAGTAAATATTTAAGAGTTCCTTTGTTAAATATTTTACTTTGCAAGATAGGAGCTGCAGGTTTCTAGAAGCTGACGTTGGTGGGACTATAAATTGCTACGGCCTTACAAGAGAGAAATGGAGGATTTCTAACAAAATTTAAAGTATGCATAAACTGTGATCCAAAAACTTATTCCAAGGCTATCCTAAGGCCAAGATATACACAAGGCTATTTATACTATCGTTATTTTTAATAATGAACACATTGGGGTCCAGCAGCAAGGGATTGATTAAATCAATTATGATACATCCACTGCAGTAGAATACTATGTTTCTTATTAAAAAAAAAAAAAAAAAGTACTGTGTACCCCTAGCCAGTTTGGCTTGGTGGATAGAGTGTAGGCCTACGGACTGAAGGATCGCAGGTTCAATTTTGGTCAAGGGCAAATGCCTGGATTGTGGGCTCAATCCCCAGGAGGCCGCCAATCAATGATTCTCTCTCATCATTGATGTTTCTATCTCTCTCTCCCTCTTCCTTCCTCTCTGAAATCAATAAAAATAGTTTTTAAAAAGTACTGTGTATCTGTATGTTTTGGCATGAAAGATGTCCTGATAGACAGCAAATAGCAAACTTAGTTATCTGGACAGAATGTGTATGAGAATGTGTTCACTGTCTCTGTATTATTTGAACTATTTATGAAAGTGATGCATTATGAAGGAGAAAAATGATGCTTTCTGTTTGGAAAGAAAGCAGCTGTAATTTGTATTTTCATTGCTCAGGAAACAGAGCAAAAAGCAGAATATTGGACTGAAGAGATCTATGGTCACCCAATTCAATTTCCTCACATGGGATATAGATAGTAAGACACTCAAAAAACTCATATAACATAATTCTTAACTTGAAAATACAAATAGTACCTGTTTTTTTAAAAATGTGTTGCTGAGAACTGTGATACAGAATAAATTATGTTTTTTCCAAAAATAATATAATTTATTTTAATATTAAAAGCATTACAGATCTTATCAAAATTGTGTCATAAATTCAAAAAGACATATATCAATTCATCTTATTTTTTGTATGAATTATTTTTGTATGCATTTCAAAGTAAATTGCAGACATGAGTACACTTTATTCCTAAACATTTCAGCTTGCAATATTTATTCTATAGTTCTTTTTTAGTTTAAGGTAAAATTTACATACAGTGAAATAGACAAATATTAAGTGAACCATTCTGGGTTCAGAAATATGCAACACTCAACCCAGCCCCTATCTAGATAGATAAATTTCCTAGTTTTTTTCATATGCAAAAGTTCTTTGTTATTGAATTTATTTGAGGTGATATTGGTTAATGAAATTGTATATGTTTCAGGTGTATGATTCTATCATACATCATCTGTAAATTGTACTGTGTGTCTACCACCCCAAGTCAAGTCTCCTTCCATCACCATTTATCGCTCTACACCAGCGGTTCTCAACCTGTGGGTCGCGACCCCTTTGGGGGTTGAACAACCCTTTCACAGGGGTTGCCTAAGACCATCGGAAAACACATATATAATTACATATTGTTTTTGTGATTAATCACTATGCGTTAATTATGTTCAATTTGTAACAATGAGATTGGGGGTCACCACAACATGAGGAACTGTATTAAAGGGTCGCGGCATTAGGAAGGTTGAGAACCACTGCTCAATACCCTCTTCTACCTCCAGGTGATCACCATGCTCTTGTCTGTGTTTTTGCTTAATTCCTTCACCTTTTCCACCTGGCCCCACAGCCCCACTCCTCTCTGACAGCTGACAATCTGTTCTCTTAGATAAATTTTCGTCACCCAAGAAAGTTTCTTCAAGCCCTATCCTAGTCAGTCCCCAGCTTTACCCTCAGTAAGAAACAACTGCTGCCTCATTTGTTACACAACGGATCCGTTGTGCCTATTCGAGAACTTCATATAAGTGCAGTCAGACAGTTAGTACTATTTTGTGTAAGGTTTCCTTCTGCCTGTTTTGGAGAGTCATTCTTGTTGTGGGTTCCAGTAGTTCATTACTTTTTACTACTGAGTGGCATGCCATCATTAAGTACCATATCACAGTTCATCTCATCCCATTGATGAACATTTAGGGTGTTTCCACTTGGGCGGGGGGCGGGGGACGGGGGGAGAGCTGCTATGAACAGGTCAAGAACTATGCAGAGTCCGAAGTTTCATCCCGCATCTCATGCATGATAACAAAGTAACCTGCCAGTTTCATGGATGCTGGCAGAAGACACACAGACTCCTGAGTCAGACATAAAGGGTTTTATTGCTCATAGGAATAGTGGTAGCCAGAGTTTCAGTATTTGCTCCAGTTCCCTAGGCCCCATTTCCACAGGGTGATGTAACAGAGCCAAGTGACACCTGCTACACCCAGGAGACAAACCCTGATCTTAGGGAACCTGAATCATTTATGACTGCTCTGGAGAAAGACATTATCTTGATCTTCCAAGGTTTTCTTTATACAAACAGCTCAGAACAAAGGCACCCAGTGAAGCTCACAAGACATGCAAAAAACCAGAGGCCCATGCAGAACTGTCCCTAAACAAAACCTTCTTATACATGCCTTTTTGTGAACATGTTTTTTTAAAATATATTTTTTATTGATTTCAGAGAGAAAGGGAAAGGGAGAAAGATTTAGAAACATCAATGATGAGAGAGAATCATTGATCAGCTGCCTCCTGCATGCCCCCTATTGGGGATCCAGCCCACAACCCAGACATGTGCCCTTGACCGGAAGCGAACCTGAGACCCTTCACAGCTAGGGCTGTAAACATGTTTTTAATTTCTCCCGGGTAAAATCCTAAGAGTAGAATTGCTGGTCACAAGGTAGGTGTTTCTCTAATATCAGAATTTTTTTTCCAAAGTGGTGAACCATTTTATAGCCACAAACGATGTCTGAGAGTTCTTGTTATTTCAACTCTATCAATGTTGGTATTATCAGTATTTTTAATTATTGCCATTCTGGTTAGTTGAAGTGACAAGTTCATTATAGTTTAATTTGCATTTTTTGATATATTAACAATGTTGGACATTTCTATTTGCTTATTGGCCATTAATGCATTTTCCTTTGTAAGATGTCTATTCAATTTTTTTGCCTTTAAAAAATAGCTTTTTGGGTGGTCGTTTTATTATTGAGTTGTGAGAGTTCTCTATATTCTGGATACACATCCTTTATTAAATATATAGTGTATTTTGCAAATCTTTTCTTCTCGTTTGCTTATTTATCTTAAGTGTGCCTATCAGCGAGTAGGCTTTTTTCAATTTTGCTGAAGTTTAATTTATCAACTTACTATTTTATGATTACTACTTTCTGGGTCCTGTCTAAGAAATCTTTGCTTATTTCATAGTCATAAATATTTTTTAAAATGTTTTCTTCTGGAAGCTTTACATTTAAGCTCTTAAGTCTAGGTCTATGATACATTTTGAATTATTTATTGGGTAAGGATGAGGTACATATGAAAGGTTTTGTTTTGTTTTCCATATGAAAATCCGGTTGATCCAGCACTATTTATTGAAAAACCTTTCCTTTCTTCATTGAACTGCTTTGGTCAAAAATTAAATAACTGTGTAAATCTGTGTCTAGTCAGTTCCATTGACTTGTCTGTCATTACACCAGTACCACACTGATTACTATAGCTTAATAATATTCTTAAAGTCAGACAGTGTAAATTCTTAAATTTTGTTCTACTTGTTCAAAATTACTTTGGATAATACAGGTCATTTTCATTTTCATATAAATTCTAAAATCAGCCCATGGAATATTAGAATATAGGTAGATATTTAGATTTACAAGGTATATAACAGAGCAGTTATTTTAAGTATCACAATAAGAAAAACATTTTAGTGACTATATATTAATTTTCATAATTATTTTACATTTCTAAATTGATTACACAGAAAGCCAAATTAGATTTTTAAAAATATATATTTTTATTGATTTCAGAGAGGAAGGGAGAGGGAGAGGAAGCTAGAAACATCAATGATGAAAGAATCATTGATCGGCTGCCTCCTGCACACCCCCTACTGGGGATTGAGCTCCCAACCTGGGCATGTGACAGGACCATGAATCCAATTGTTGCCTCCTGCCTTAGAGGTCAGCGCTCAACCACTGAACCCCACCGGCTGGGCACATGTGCCAGTATTAATTCAACATTGTGGTTTGTATCACACCATCACATTAAAAGTAATTCAACTCATTATACCACAAGCGTGAAAATACTAGTAAAAGTCTCTGCTGCTGTCTTGTAATTCATGGCAACCCTTCATGAAGGGTAGAATCATGACTAGTTTGCCAGAGAGTAAATATGAATAACTAAGAATTCACACACATAAAAAAATAAGCAGCAAAAAGTGCCAAAATAAATTTATTTTGAAGCAAGAAGTGGTAAGTCAAGGTACCCTGACAAAATGTTTATATATAGTCAATTTGTCATCAATTAAATGAGAAAGCAAAATAAAGGTATTTGCACACAAGCAAAAATCTGTATATGTGCCTCACACATATTCCTCTTAAGGAAGCTCTTGAGGATATATTTCAGCGAGATGAATGGAGAAAAAAAAAAAAGGAAGACATGGGATACAAGACAGAGTAAAACTGACCAAGAAGCCTATTATCAAGAAGGGTTGTTTCTTTCTTCTTTTATTGTTTTTTTTTTTTTTTTTTTTTTACAAGATCTAAGAAAGACACTTAGAAACTTCAGGAAAAACAGAAAGTTGTACAAAATAGTCATGGTTCAAACAGGAAGCCATCTAGATGGTACATGATTTTGAGCGATTGGTAGAGTATTAGAAAAAAGGATCTTTTTTGCTTATGATTCTAGGAACACTTCTTTCAGGTAACACTGGAGTGCTGACGTTGACCATGTACAGAAATAAACAGAATCCTAGCATTAAACAAAAAATTTATGCAGCCCAGCCAGTATGGCTCAGTGGTGACCCATTAACCAGGAGGTCACTGTTCAATGCCCAGTCAGGGCACATGCCCAGGTTCTGGGCTCAATCCCCAGTGTGGGGCATGAAGGAGGCAGCCGATCAATGATTCTCTTTCATCACTGATGTTTCTGTCTCTCTCTCCCTCTCTCTTCCTCTCTGAAATCAATAAAAATATATACATGTATTTTAAAAAATTATGCAGTTAATAATACCTACCTAGTGATAATAATGAACATATTGTTTAATGGGTTTGAACTTTAAAAATTAATCTACAGACAATCCACAGAAGACTAAAACACCTAAGTTGAGAGATGAAGGTTGGAGAAATCTAATGTTATATCCTGGAGAGGCAAAGAATACTGCATAAAATTAACTGGACAAGAAATAGAGGTCTAAGTATATTATTTTAGGTTATAAAGGTTTAAAAAAGAATAACTAAAAATAAAATAACTATAAAAAACTGAGAATATTATGGTAAGTAAAACAAGTCAGGCAGAAAAAGCTAAGGACCATATGATTTCACTCATATGTGGGATATAAAACTGAAACTCCTGGACACAAACAGCAGTGTGGGGGTTTCTAGAGGGAAGGTGCTGGCGTCCAGCCCCAGCAGGTCCAGGGGTCCCCAAAGGTGTGGATGGAGTCGGCGAACAAGGAATGACACGGAGACAGCGTTCAGTTGATCAGCAGCCTAGCCAGGATCTCTAGCCAGGATCTCCAGCCAAGTTCTGGTCTGGATCTCCAGCGAAGTTCTGGTTAGGATCTCCAGCCAGGTTCTGTGTCCATGTTCTCTTGCTAGATTCTCCAGGTTCTCCAGCCAGGTTCTGTAGCCATGTTCCCTCGCTAGGTTCTCCAGCCAGGTTCTGTGTCCATGTTCTCTTGCTAGGTTCTCCAGGTTCTCCAGCCATGTTCTGTAGCCATGTTCCCTCGCTAGGTTCTCCAGCCAGGTTCTGTCCAGGTTCTCCAGCCAGGTTCAGTCACCAGGTTCTAGTCAGGTTCTCTTGCCAATATCTGTAGTCAGGTTCAGTCCAGGATCTTTTGCCATGTTCTCTTCAGCGAAGTTCTTCTTTCTCTAGGTTCTGTCTTCTTGGTTCTGTCTTCTTAGTTCTGTCTTGTTATATCTGTATTTATACCAGTTGATTCCAATCCTATCAATCTCTATTCCAAAGGTTAGGGTGTTTCTTATCTCCATTCCAGGGAGTAAAGATTATGTAGCTTAAGCATGATTGTTCATAGTTAAAGTGATTAATTACCCGCCTGGCACTTAGTTAAGAGGTTTTATTCCCTCCCTAACTTCAGGGGAAAATCCCTACCTGGGGAAACAACCTTTCTCAGAGACCTTGGTTAAAACACATAGTGCCAAGAAGGTGAGCAAACATATTAAGAACAGTATGCCATATATGCCAGGTCCCTTGAAACAGCAAGCATGGACCGGCTCCCGGCAGGAAGGGTCTAGGGAAGTGGGGGCGGGTGAAAGGGGCCTGACATATGGTGATGGAAGATGATTTGACTTTGAGTGGTGGGCACACAGTGTAATATACAGATCTTGTGATTAGACATCTGAAAGGGCGAGGGCTACACCCTCCATCTTGCCCCGGATCCTCCATTTTTGGGCAGCAGTCATTAGCCATGTGCTCAGCAAGGAGCTTCTTCCCGGAAGCCCAAGCCTCTGCTAGCCACACCTAGGATTTCTTTAAACTAACCAATGACAATCAAGGGAAGTGCATGCCATAGACACAACCACATCCTGTGTAACAAGACCCCAACTTGCTCCTGGCCAATAGGCAGGGCCCACAGTCCTCTCTCCTCCCCTTACTCCAACCCCCCTATAAAACCCCTCTTCCCACAGGGCTCTCTCTCTCTGCCCCCTGTCGCTGTGTCAGCGAGTGTGGTGGACGGAGAGCTCGAGTTAGCTCGAATAAAGACTCTTTGCTTTTGTATGGGACTCAGTTGGCTCCCTGGTGGTCTTATGGGGATCCTGAAATCTGGGCATAACACATCCACACTTAAAACCTGTATGGTCCTATTAACCAATGTCATCCCAATAAATTTAATTAAAAAAATAAATAAAATTAAATTGACTTTCCATGAAGCATTTAAATATCTTACATCATAATATTAAAAAAAAAACATTGAGAAGAGAAGGGCAATAGTGTGGATGGAAGTCATCTCTTGAAGCAGAAAGTTGTTAGATAATACCTTTCTAATCTAGAAGTAGAGATATGAACACATTATTTAAAATTATGAAGGCAACTACCAGAGAAACAAAAGATAGAAAAGTGCAGGCCTGGGTTGTGAGAGATGTGATGATTTTCTCCACAAATCCTGCTGTAGTCCATGATTTTTTTTAAAAAGTAATTTACATCTATTATGTGGATACATTTTAAATGAGAAAAAAATTTAGATTAAAATTTTCTGCATTACGTTATAACATCAAAAATAGATCAAAGCAGCTGTCTTAAATGCAAGTAGTTTTTGGTTAGAAAACACCAGTTGGTTTATTTTTATAATTTTTCTGTTGAGTTTCTAAAAGAGGAGATAGAGAAGATTTCGAACTGCTATTTGATATTATTTGTTCAGAAATCATACATTGTGAAGAGATGACTTTTTTTTCTCTCTATAAGTGAAAAGCCAAGTTGGATTATTTTTACTACATTTTCTCTTTTTACATTGATTTTTGAAGAAGCAGAAAGAGTTTGATGTGCTATGTAAGAATTGTGCTCAGATAAGTACATGTTACAGATCTGGTGGAAAAAATTTGAATACCTTCTTTGGAGAAATGTCTATTCAAGACCTTGGCCTACTTTAATCTGGTTGTTTTGTTACTGAGTTTTAGGAGTTCTTTATATGTTCTGGATATTAATCCCTTATCAGATACATGATTTACAAATATTTTCTCCCATTAAGTGAGTTTCCTTTTCACTCTGCTTCCACCCTTTATATAGACTAAATTAAATGATACAGAACTAAGGATAGCAGAATGAAAACTATATAATGGTCCACCCCATTCAGTGAGCCAGCTGTGTCTGAGTGATGACCTCCCCAAGTAACAAAATATGAGCTGGCTCATCTGATCTGCTCATTGCGTAGGCATTTGTGTGTCTTAAACTTTCTGTTTTAAGGCTGAAATTTTTAAAAAGTCATTACTGTATTCTTTTTTTAAACTCGATCTTCTAACAAAGCCCTTTACCCCTCTGATTTATGAAGTCACTGCTTTGAGATCCCTTCAAGGGGCTCCCTCAGCGGGGGTGGGAAATGCCCCCCAAGCATTTCCTCCCTCAGACTCTATGGGATGGATGAGCCATTGACACAGGTCCTCTCGTACACCCACATTGGTGAGGAGAATTTGGAAATACAGTTTTACAATTTAAAATCTGCATTTTGCCAAGAGAAATCCCCTGTGCACTAACAAGGAAGAGTCAAATCTCAACTCTCAGTCCAAGGCGCATGGGTCTCCTCTGCTGCCTGAGCAGCTGTTGAAACGGGTCAATTCTAGGGCGAGGAAAACAAAGCTGCCCGAGAAGCTCCTGGTGGGGAGGCAGGCCCACAGGAGGAACAGCTGCTTGGCGCCCAGCCCTGAGTCCTGCCCCAGGGTCAGGGTGTTGCCCCATTTCATTAACTTCTGCAAGCTAAGAAGATTCAGTGCCATTCTTATGAAAAATAAATTGCCGTTAATATTAAATTTCAGGTTATTTGAACATTCTGTGAAACAAAAGCCCAATTGTGATTTTGGGACAATTCATGTTAAGGCAGATGATTTTCAAAGACTATGATCATATTTCAAGAATATTGCTGACCACTGACATTTGAAATAAGATTTTTAATTTTTTTCCCTTTCACAAATATCATTTTGACGTTTGCCTCGGGGAATTTCTTCCTTGGCAACACATATAAAAGCTTAAAACTGGATGACTTGACATTCAAAAGATTTGAAGTTTGTCTTTGATTCTTTCAAAAAGGAGGAAAAGAAATTTAAAGGAAGAAAAAACCATTTAATGTCATTAAAGTGTCTTTGAAGGCATGATAGGCTTGTGCTGTGGAAACCTTAGATGAAATGGAAATACTTTCAAAAGGTTCAAATGGGGGGATTTTCCCCAACTTTTCCCACCCTCCTTTGCAGAGATGTAGAGGCTGAGGCCAAGTAATATTTGGTGCCGCCCCAACCCCCTTAGGACATATCCCAGTTAATAGCAAGGCTTCTTCACGCCCAGTTTGGTGGCCTTACCAGTCTCTCTCCAGCCCTTTCCAGGTCACTCTCTCATCGCCAGTCTCTTAATCTTAAATCAACTACAACAAAACAAACAGAGCACAACCACCTTCTAATTTTTAAAAAGAGGCAGTATGCGTTACAAAGAATGAGACAGCTCTACATATACTGACACGGAACACTGTAGCATAAGTGAAAAGAGCAAGTGACAGGAAAATCAATTCAATATGATTCTATTCACGTTTTTTAAAAAGATGTATGTGTATGCATGATTTAAAAAAAAAATGGAATCACACACACACACACATACACACTGCTCCAACCAACTGATCCACTGGGCCAGGGCCAGCCCAATAAGTTTTGACAGTTGTATAACCTATGTGACCACCAGGATGGTGGTTAACAGGTAACTCCAGGTTCAGACACTGTGAGGAGTGAGCAACATTTAAAACTTTTTTTCCCTGCCATTCATCTAAGACACATTGCCTTGGAACAATGTCAGCATTAGAGCCTTCTGAGTTCTTAATTTCCTCCCTCTTCTGGATGACCTTAGAGAAATTATGAAGGGGGAGGGACAGGAAGAAACCTCAGTTGAGCACCAGTATAAACTGCATGCCAGGTGGTGACAGTATCATGGCCCTGACATCTCCCTATGGCACAGCCTCACAACCAAACTGTAAAACAGGAAGGACAGAGCTGTCCTCAGAGGCCGTGTGTGTTCTTAGGTCAAGCAAATGAAGGAGGCTCCTGGCAACCAAGAGTGAACAGCTAGCGGTCAAGCACAATGGACTTTTCTTAGAAACTCCCAGGTCAGTGTTCAACCATTAGAGCTCCCAGGAAGCACCTCTGAAACAGTGACAGAGCAAGCTCCTCACATCCTTTAGCACAGGGACTGAGATGGAGCTTGGCCCCGGACAGCAAGGGCCGGAGGGAGAGGCCACCACACAGCTTGTGCAAGGAACAGGCTGAGGAGGGACCCAGGGACAGATGGTGCTTGTACAAGACCTACTAGTAAAAGGGCCTGGGTCTTTAGGTCCAGGCTGCAGTGCCACTAATGCCCTCCTGGCTGCAGCTGCCATTGTAAATGCTCCAAGAGCGGACATTTAAAGCCGTAAGTAGCATGAAAGTTGTGGGCTGAAGGTGACTAAATGTTGTCTGAAAGGCCCATTTTTCTTTTAAAAAATATTTTTATTGATTTCAGAGAGGAAGGGAGAGAGAGAGAGAGAGAGAGAGAGAGAGAGATAGAGAGAGAGAGAGAAGCATCAATGATGAGAGAGAATCATCAATCTGCTGCCTCCTGTGCCCCATACTGGGGATCGAGCCCGCAACCCGGGCATGTTCCCTGACCGGGAATTGAATCATGACCTCCTGGTTCATAGGTCGACGCTCAACACTGAGCCCAGGGGCGGGCAGGCCCATTTTCTTTGGCAGCACTCTGAGACGGTTCAATTGCAGAATCATCTTCACTTGAGTTATACCAGAGTGCTCAGACTTTCTGTTTCAGTTTTCTTTTTTTTTTATGACAGATTTGCTATTTTGAATATCTTTTTATTGATTTCAGAGAGGAAAGGAGAGAGAGAGATAGAAACATCAATGATGAGAGAGAATCATTGATTGGCGGCCTCCTGCATGTCCCCCACTGAGGGGGAATCGAGCAATCGAGCCCGCAACCCAGGCATGTGCCCTTGGCCGGAATCAAACCTGGGACACTTTAGTCCGCAGGCCAACACTCTATCCACTGAGCCAAACCAACTAGGGCCAGATTTGCTATTTTTAAAATGTCACAGAGCAAATAGACCTGTAAGTTATGCTTCATACATTTGGGGGTTCCTTTTATGTTCTTCTGAGAGTTCCAATATGTTTCTGCTATTTAAAAATTGGTTTTGGCCGAAACCGGTTTGGCTCAGTGGATAGACCGTCGGCCTGCGGACTGAAGGGTCCCAGGTTCGATTCCGGTCAAGGGCATGTACTTTGGCTGCGGGCACATCCCCAATAGGGAGTGTGCAAGAGGCAGCTGATTGATGTTTCTCTCTATCTCGCTCCCTTCCTCTCTGTAAAAAATCAATAAAATATATTTAAAAAAATAAAAATAAATAAAAATTGGTTTTGGACCCCAAAAGTGAGAACTGTTGCAAGAGCTCACTGGGGACTTCCTGGGAAGGCAACCAATACCCACAGCTGGAGGGGCTCCGGGGAATGGAGAGAATTTCACTCAACTTTGCGGTGGGTTTCTGTGCGAGATGACATGTTGTTAGTAGGACGGCAGCAAATTGGACTTTGTGTGATGATAGCTATTCAGAAGTTTGAGTAACTTGCAAGGAAATTCTATAAAGTGTTAGCAATATTTAGAATTCTCATAATACATTGTCCGTTTAAAAGAATAGCATTTCATGATCCAGTTTCATATGAAAACGCTCGTAGATGTGTGCAGAGAGAAAAAGAGCAGCAGAACATCGCATGACTTAGGAACTGGGGCTATAAAAAGCAGAGACTCACAGAAACTTCTCAAGAAAACAGGTTCGTTGCCAGGAAGCACCTACACAAGGATTCAGGAACAGCCAGGACCGCCCGGACTGACGGTCATTCTGGACTCAGGGCAGGTCTGAAGGATGAGCCTGCGCTATGGAGTGTGTGTGGTGGGGGGGCGGGGGGGGCGGGGGGGGCTTCTCTCTGCCATTTTCACGGGCCAGCTAGCTCCCTCACACCATCTTCTGCATCTTCTTTCTCACAACTGCTACTTGGATTTTCTGTGCCTTCACAACGTTGGCTTGCACAGGGCCGTCCCAGCTGCCCTGGTCCTCCTCATGTGATTCTTTCCGCTAAGTCCCCACGGCTAACCTCCATTCTTTCAGCAGCTTCCCGTCCTAATGCCCAGGAGAGAATAGCCATGGCCCACCTCGTGTGTGCCAGCCTCCTGATTAGCCCAGCGCTGACAACTGGGCTGCTTTGGCAAACCTGTGCTCCCTGATCCAGTTGGCAAGGTGACATGGGTTACTGCGAGGCAGCCCCTCCGTGCTGTGGCCAGTGGGGAAATTTGAGGTGCACTTGCCCCACTGGCCGCAGGTAACACGCACGACACAGATAATATGCACAACCTGTTAACCGACTGACATGGGAATGAGAGAGGATGTGGCTCCACGCGGGAGACGCGCCGCCGCCCTGCAGTGCCCTCGGCAGCGCCTGCACCCACGTGTGGCAGAGCCTGCCTGGCCCTGCTTCGGGCTGCTGCGGCTCTCCGCTTCAAGTTTGGGCTTGAAACATTCAGAGAAGGCCCAGCCCTCACCCGCCAGGCCTGTCTGCTCGGTGCTCCTGTTTCCCAGCAGAAAAATCTGAATCTGCAAATGATTGCATTATGGGCTGGTGCTTTTTCAATCTGTTTTATGAACCCATGATTATCAGGAAAGTCAAGCGTGAAATGAAAAATAGAGCCCCTCCCTTTCAGTGAATGTTTCTTTTTCTTTTTACCTAGATAACAAGAGAAACAGAAGAGCAGTCTGACAAAAAGACACGATGTTTGGTGATGTGGGTGCAGAAGTGCTGAGTGAGCGCCGAGGTTCACTGACATGCACCTCTTTCTATGCGGCAGCAGGGGAGGGAGGGGATCTGCGGTTTGAATTTCGCCTCCAGAGCTGCCGAGCACCTGCACCTCTCGAATGCCATCCAGAACTCCTGACCAATGAGAGAACGTGTGCTTTCAAGAGCGCAGCTCCATTGTGGGAGCGGGAGTAGGCCTGGCCTCCTGCCCCTGGCCCAGGAACCACCTGAGAGAGAGTCTGGGCTCCGGGCCCCTCTGCAACCAGCTCTTTGTTCTGAGTTCTGCACTTGAGCAGCAAGGTCCTCGGAGGGAATCTGGAATGCCTATTCAGAATCGGAGGGAATCTGGAATGTCTATTCAGAATCGGAGGGAATCTGGAATGTCTATTCAGAACAACTCACAAGAGGGGAGAGTTGTAAACACTCTGATAGACAAGGTTTATTGTAAATTAACAGTTACCTTAAGTGAGTATACTCTCGTGTTCCTCCTCCCCACCCTCGCAGTGCTGGGTCCTGCCCAAATGGATGGAGCTCTTTATAACCAGCAATAGCAAGGATATTCCACCTCAATAATGTGAAGGAGGCCCCATTTTGGGGACAGGGAACAGGGGAGGTCGAAAAGCCTGGAATGCAGTCGTTTTAAAGATTACAAATGTAGCAACAGATAAAGTTGTTGGTTAGTGTGTTTTATGTGATCAGAAAATACATTATTCTTTTTTGAAAACTATTTTTTTTTTTTTTAATTTCAGAGAGGAAGGGAGAGGGAGCGAGAGAGAGAAACATCAATGATGAGAGCGGATCATCGATTGGCTGTCTCCTGCACACCCTGCAACCCTGGCATGTGCCCTGACCAGGAATCGAACCCGGGACCACTGAGCCACGCCAGCCGGGTACAAATACATTATTCTTAAAGGTCATTCTGTGGAATTTAAAAATCAATGTTTGGAGTTTCTTGCTGGTGTTTTTATTGGTTCTGATTAGTTTAAGGAAGTGGAATGCAGTTGTTTCAATGAATGCTATGGACTGAATTTATACTCTTGAACTCCTTTATAATGACAAAGATGTAAATCCCATGGTAGTACAAGGTGCAAACCATAGGACTTCTGTCCTAAAATAATATCGCTCAAATCTTAGGTCCTATTTAAAAACTATTCATTAGAATTTGATAACTGACTATATGTCATTGTCCATCAAAGACATGACCAGATCCACAGTGTAGGATCAGTTAAAATCAAGCTCCCAGTAAGCATTTTGTCCCCATCTGATGTTAACATTTTTGTTAGAGACTGTAGGTACCTAATAAATTTTTTTGGGGGGGTGCTACAAAATACATATATTTTTTATAATAGACACATACTTCTTTTTTTAAATATTTTTATTGATTTTAGAGAGGGAGATGGAGAGAGGGATGGAAACATCAAGAGAGAATCATTGATTGGCTGCCTCCTGCACGCCCCACCACTGGGGATCAAGCCTGCCACCCAGGCATGTGTCCTTGGCTGGAATCAAACCTGGGACCCTTCAGTCTGCAGGCCGACACTCTACCTACTGAGCCAAACCAGCTAGGGCCAAAATACATATTTTTAAAAAATATATTTCTGTTCATGTCTTCTTTAAATTTAAATTTTAGTTATTATTTTTTGAAAAGTAATACATTCTCATGGCTCACAATTCAAAGGTATAAAAGGGTAGAATGGCGTCTCCTTCCTACCTCCTCCCTCAGCCTCTGGGTGCCCCTCCCTGGAGACAGCCAGCATTTTCACTTTCTCGTGAATCTTTCCAGATATTTTATTTGTATACAAGCAAATATGTACATAAATTTTTTCTCCGTGTTAAACAAATTGTAGAATATTATACAGTTTTACACACTTTTTTCTGTTAATAATGCATATTAGGTATTATCCATTATTCTTCACAGCATTCTATTATAAGAATGTGCCATGGTGCATCAGCTACTTTTGGACACTTAGATCCAATGTTTTGCATGACAACTAATGCTGAGTGGATGCCCTGTAGCACACGTGTTAGTGATATCTGTAGGATAGGTTTCCAGACATGAAATAGTTGGGCCAGTGCCAAATGGACCCATCCCTTCCCCAGGGGTTGTGGAAAATTGCATTCCCATAAATAATGTATGACTGGTTTCCCACAACCTCAATATTCAGTGTTTATGGTTTTTTAAACACTGCTGTAAAAAATAATAATGTAAACGGAGCCATTTTAAAATGGAGTTGGAGCTGCCATCCAGAAGAGTTACCTTGCATGTCTTTGGATTTGGAATGTTAAAACTGGGCAAAATGCCCTGGCCTGGGTTGCTCAGTGGTTGAAATATCAGCCTGCGCACTGAAGGGTCGCAAGTTCTATTTCAGTCAAGGGCACCCACCTGGGTTGCAGGTTCAACCTCTGGCCCTATTCAGGGTGCACGTGGGAGGCAATCAAGAGATGTGCCTCCCTCACATGATGTTTCTCTTTCTCTCTCTCTCTCCCCCCTCCTCCCTCCCCTTCCACTCTCTCTGAGAGCTCAATGGAAAAAATATCCTTAGGTGAGGATTAACAAGAACAACAACAAAAACACTGGGCAAAATAACCTTTGGACTGAGTCTAAAGTAACATTGTTTTCTAAGCAACTGTTTGCAAAGATAATAAGAAAGCAGATATGACTAATGGACTGAAAATTAGAAACTTTCTTTAGATTAACATCACTGCTAGCTTACTGCATCCATAGAAATGTCTTCCTTCTGTTGTAATTTTCCCCTTTTGTCAATTTAACTATTCCTCTTCCCTTTCTCATAAACACCCCTTGCCTTTGCCTCCTAATTGGAACACTATTTGAGTTTCTGCCTGAATCAGTGCTTCCCGAGGAGCTATTCCTGGGATCTCCAACATATTCTTGTTGCCTCTCACTTCTTTATAGGTTAACACTGTCGATTGCATAGGTGAAAAATGTTGACCACTGTCAATTTGATAGATGAAAATGCTATTTCCATGTTTTTATTTTGTGTTCATATTCTAATTTGCATTTCTTAAATTTTGTGAGAGGTTGAGAACCTTTAATAGTAATTGTTATTTCCTGTTCTTTGCATAGTCCATTTATATACTTTCAACTATTTTTATATCAGGTTGCTATTCTTTTTTCTTACTGATTTATCAGAAAAATCTTCCCATTTTATCATATCATTGTTTATGATGTCTTTTTTTAAATTCCCAAATTCAAATTTTGGGTTTGTAGTAAAATGTATCAATCTTTACTGGCTTTTAAAATTTTAATTATAATTAGAAAGGCCTGCCCTATGATAAGATTAAACATTAATTCTCTTTTCTGGGGGAAATTTTGTAGTTTAAGTTTTTTTATTTAAATCTTTGATATGTAATTTCTTTTTTAAAAAATATATTTTATTAATTTTTTACAGAGAGGAAGGAAGAGGGATAGTTAGAAACATCGATGATAGAGAAACATCTATCAGCTGCCTTTTGCACACCCCCTATTGGGGATGTGCCCGCAACCAAGGTACATGCCCTTGACTGGAACCAAACCTGGGAACCTTCAGTCTGTAGGACGATGCTCTATCCACTGAGCCAAACCAGTTAGGGCTGGAATATCTTTTGGAATAAGATGTGAGGTATTATTCCAGTTTTATTCTCTTCTGGATGGTTAACGCTGTGGATTGAATGTGTTCTCCCCAAAGTTCACATGTTGAAGCCCTAATCCTCAAAGTGATGGTGTTTGGAGATGGGGCCATTGGGAGGTAAATGGTTTTATATGATGAGATCAGAGCTCCCAGGAGGAGCTTATAAAAGAAAGAAACAGAGAATCTCTTCCGCTGTGTGCACATACCAAGACCCTGTGAGCACATAATCAGGAAGAGCGCCCTCAGCAAGGACCTGGCCAAACTGGCATGCTGACCTCAGACTTCCCAGCCTGCAGGCCTGTGAGAAAATAAATGCTGTTTCTGCCTCCAGTCTATGGTATTTGTTAGAGCAGCCCAAACTGACTTGGACAGTTGTTCCCACCTCCTTTATCCTATACTTCACATTTTACGCATTTGGGACTTTTTTGGACTTTGTACCATAGATATGTTATTATGTCAGTGCCATTCTGTTTTAATTACTCTAACACTTATCACATGTTGAATGTCCCCACCCTGATTTTAAATATACTATGTAAAAAATATAGTATTGTTGTAGTGTTCTTGGTGTCCCGGATCTGTCTCTTGCTTTAATAGTGTTTGGACGGAACAGACCCAGGGACACCCCTTCTTCCAGCCTCCAACCACTCTCCAGCGTCTTATCCAGTCACCACCTTCAGAACCACCTCTGAGACCAGCCAACATACCGTTGTTGTTTTTTGTTTTTTCTACCTTAACACCCTATTGCCGAACAACCATGAGCTCCCACATTCGTCAGAATTATTCCACCGAGGTGGAGGCTGTGGTCAATCACCTGCCCAGCCTGCATCTGCAGGCCTGCCTACACCTACCTCTCTCTGGGCTTCTATTTTGACTGCTATGATGTGGCTCTCGAGGGCGGGGGCCACTTCTTCTGCGAGTTAGGGGAGAAGCCGGAGAGGCCGAGGGCGCTGAGCGTCTCTTAAAGCTGCAAAGCCAGCGCGGTGGCCGCCTTCTCTTCCAGGACGCGCTGAAGCCTCCCCAAGACAAGTGGGCAAAAATCAGGACGCCCTGGAGAGGCACCTGAACCAGGCCCTTTGGAGCTGCAGGCCCTGGGTTCTACCCGCGCAGCCCCTCATCCTGTGACTTCCTGCAGAACCACTTCCGGGGGAGGAGGTGAAACTCATCAAGAAGATGGGCCACACCTGACTCACATCCGCACTCTGCGGGCCCCAGGCTGGGCTGGGCGAGTATCTCTTGGAAAGGCTCACCCTCCAGCACGACTAGGAGCCTTTGGAGCCCAGAGGCCTTTGCGAGGCCCCTCTGCATCCCCTGTGTCTGGCTTTTATCTGAGCCTCTCCCTGAAACCACTAACCATTCCTTTAACCACCCTGAAGCCCTCTCCCATCCATTGGACCAAATGAAATAATAAAGCTTTTTGCAGAAAAAATAAATTAGTATTGTTGCAAGCAACAGAAATAGATTCTTAAGCAAGATAAAGCATTTAACTGGAAGGCTGTTGGGATAGCTCTAGGAATCAAAGGTATTCAATTGGGAAGGGCAGCTCTCCAGAGTGTGTCATAAATGTGACTGGGTTTCTGGGTCACTGTCTTCAACTTTCAAATTCCTGAGCTAGAAGTGGGCTTTTCTCACTTAGGTCAGGTGTCTTGACCACAGGGTCAATCAGCTGTGACTGGAATGCTGGGTAATTACAACACAGAAGAGGCCACCTCGCGGTCACAGGGAGAAGGAAGTTACCCTAGTTAATGTCTACTACAAATTTGAATTCTTGACACTATCCTTCTCTGAATCCTCAACTTTGCTAATATGTAAATTTTTATATTGAAAAGTATGTGTTCAGACCTTTATTTAAGGCAGCTCTCCAGATCAGAAACAAAAAAACTGACTCTGAAGCTAAAAGCCAGACTGGTGCAGTGGTTACTCCTGCCTTGGGGGTATTAGCTGATCTCAGTAACCAAGATACTCGAACCTTAATTAGGCAAGAAAAAAACAGGATGAAGGACAGGCCCATACAATGTAGGCAGTATAGCTTAGAAGCCCACCCCCACTCTCCACCCCCAGGAAGCTGGAACCCTTTCAAGAGTCCCCCAAAATATGGACTGGAAATAATTCTCTCTCTGGCAATGGGAGAACAAAGGATGAGGCAACTGTCTCCCTGAGAGTTCATGATCATGCACCTTCGTGCTGCTCTGGAGTTCAGATGTCTACTACTGATGTATACTGAAGTCCTGTAAACCAGGAAATTCACATCAAGGTTTTCTGGGTTGGTAACCCCTGGAGGAGTTTCAGATACAAAAACTCTTTCCAGAAAGTATATATCCACAATCCAGGCTACCTTGGACTGGCAAGGAGTCCTGATGAACACAAGCTTACACTCCAAAAGTGTAAAACGTATACAAAAGAGGCCACCAGGAAGGAACGAGACATAAAAGTTTAACCACTGAAATGAAACACATCAGAATGCTACTCTGGCAAAAATCTGTAGGTACAGAAAAACCTCAAAGTTGTGCCACTAGTCAAAATCATCTTGAGATAACTCAAATTCAGTAGGATATTATTTTAAAACAGTTGTATGAGCCCTGACCCGTTCGGCTCAGTGGCTAGAGAGTCGGCCTGCGGACTGAAGGGTCCCAGGTTCGATTCCGGTCAAGGGCATGTACCTTGGTTGCGGGCACATCCCCAGTGGGGGGTGTGCAGGAGGCAGCTGATTGATGTTTCTCTCTCATCGGTATTTCTAACTCTCTATCCCTCTCCCTTCCTCTCTGTAAAATATCAATAAAATATATTTTTAAAAAATTAAATTAAAAAAAAATAAACAGTTGTCTGATCTTTGGAACATGAAAAGATACAAGATCTCATCAGGTTCAGAGCTCTTGAGTTTTGCCTAAGGACATTTCCATACCTGAGGATTTCATCAAAGGGTAGAGAAAAAGACAAAAACTTATCTTAATAGTCAAAGATATGCAAAGTCCAATTTTGTTATTAACCTCAGTGGGATGTGCAGACGTCTCTGAGAAGTTGGGAAAAGTACGTAATGTGTACAATTTGGACCTAAAGGACCTGGGTTATGGGGCTACTTGTTTCAGAATACTTTCCCCCGACCCTGACGTTTCCTTCCTGGGTAGGAAATAATGTAGTGTCCCACTGGGCTTTTCTCTGCTCTCTATATTTATTGCCACAGCCCCCACTTCCCACCCCTGGGGTGGGGGGCAGACGAATAACTTGATAAATTTGGGAAGAAAAATGGGCATGCTCTTCCTCTTGTTAGTCAGTTGTCCATAAAGGACATATATTTTGTCCTACTCCTCCAGGGGCAGGCCCTCCTTTAGGCCTTGTTTTGGGGGGCATGTCTGGCTAAATCTTGGCTCAAGTCTTGTCCTCTAATCTGGCCTCCATCCATTTTCAATCAGTCATAAGAAATGAGTTAACTGGCTTGCTCAATAGGAACCTGTTTTTCAACCTTGGAATGATTTAGAGGACCAGAATAATGATTTGAAACCTTTATGAGTGAGTCAGTGAAAGTGGTAAGGCGAGGGCGCAGAGGGAAAAGTGTCCCAGGCTGGTGAAACAGCATTTACAGGAGGACCTATGCAGCTCAGTGCGACTGCAATTGGACTGTGAAATGAAGAGGTCTCAGGTAGGCCTGGCGGGGTGGGCCCGAAGAGGCCTGCTGAGGAGTTGCAGAAGTGTGCTAGGATGTGCTATCACTCATTCATCCATAAAACAGTTTGTGCCTGCCGTTTTAGGGTGCTGGGGAACTGTGTCTAAGGTTTCAGAAAGGAAGAGAGAGGGAGAGACAGAAACATCAATGATGAGAGAGAATCATTAATCAGCTGTCTCCTGCATAACCCTCTCCGGGGACAGCCTGCAATTATGGGCATGTGCCCTGACCCGGAACTGAACCATGACCCGCTTCCTGCAGTACAGGTTGATGCTTAACCACTCACCCACACCAACTGGGCTGAAAAATACTTTTGGAGAGTTACTTGCTGTTAAAAAAATAAAACAGGGTAAAAGGATTGGAGTGATGAAGGAAGGGGCTGCTACTTTATTATTTATTAATTTTTTTTGGGGGGGGGCAGCTACTTTAGAAATGGTGGTGGAAATATTTGAGGTGAGACCTGAATTAGAACAAGAAACCAAAATCTGCATAAAAAGCATACAGAGCTGAGGTAACAACTCATGCAAAACCCAAGGGTGGAATGAACTTGGTGTGCTGCAGAAGGGCACAGCCAGAAGCAAGGGATGGAGAGAACAAGAGAGAAGGTGGTGTGAGATGATGTGGCAGGGAATAGAGCTGCCTTTCTGCAAACTCAAGGGTGCAATATTTCACACTTCATCATTTTCTTTAACTTAAGAACTGACTCTGAGCACAATCTCACCCAACGTCTGTCATGAGAGAGGATCTGACATCTATCTCGCTGGGGTCTCACATAATCCTAGAGTTTGGGGGGCCCTCAACAATGAGGGCTGAGCTGAGCTGCTAATATTCACAGGTTGAAACCTCTAGAAAAAGGCAACTGTAGGCTCAGGACCCAGGCCTCCTCGTGAGCTGCTGGGCAAGTCTTAGAACTTTAGCCTCTTCTAGGGCAGGTTGAGGCTGCAGGGTCTGGGAGACCCACGCTACTTCCAGTTTTCTCTCTCAGGGTCCCAAAGTCACTTGCATTCACCCTGCCCCAGCCAAATCCCTTAGAGCAGGCAAGGCTTCTGGAAAACAAAAGGCGTGGCTCAGTGGCTGAGCCTCCACCTATGAACCAGGTCACGGTACATGCCTCCAGTGGGGGGCATGTGGGAGGTAGCCAATTGATTCTCTCTCATCATTGATGTTTCTTTCTCTCTGAAATCAATAAAAATATATTTAAAAATACACCAAAAGGCAGGTTGTCTGTGCTGCTTCTACTTCCTACTGGGTAACTCAAACCCTCTGAGGTAAAGGAGCAAAAAGGCCTTGCTATTTGCTCAAACTGAAACTGGGCTGGGGCACTAACTGCCTGCTCCCATATTTGAGACCCATCTCTCTGCTGCAGCGTAGAGTACAGGGGTGAGGAGGGTCGGAAACACAGCTTCTGCCCTAAGGACATTTCAGTGGTGACTGTGTCTAACTTCAGTGGCTACCTTCAGTCAAGTGAGGGGATTTCTGTCCCAGTGACGGGTGGGGGCTCTGCACTTTCCCAGGCTGCACTCTGAGTCACAGTGCCAGTGTGGGAGGGCAGGAATCTTTTCTCTTTGCTTCTGCACTGAGAGTTCTCATTTCAAAAGACCTTAGAATTATTGCTGACTCCATCCTTCCAGCACAGAGTTCAAAGTAAAATAAATGAGATTAATTTATTTTTTTTTATTGGTTAGGAAAAATCTAAACGTCTGAGTCATCACTCCTAACACTCACAGCTAAGGGCGTGTCTGGCAGCTTAGAAACTCAAAACATGCCAGGTGTGGCCAGGCCAGTGCACCTGCCTGGCCCTGTCGGGTCCTGCTGACTTTTCAAGATTGGAGATATTCCCTCTCAACTCTGCATCTCCAGGCTGACCCTCTGCCTCTCGGCTCCACAGACAAACTGCCATGGGGACACCTTCAGTGAAAAGACAGCTTTCCTGACCAAATGTACTATCTTTCTTGAAACTAATTCTACACCCCCAAATTCGTCAGATCTGTCATACCCTTAAGTCACTCAGGCTGGTAATCTTGTCTCCTTGAATTTTCTGGTCCCTAGATCCCCTACCCATTAGGCTGTCAAAATGTGGATTCTGTGAAATGGCCAATTCTAATATCGCCCTGAGAGGACGACTACAGGAGAGCTGGGAGCTATTTTCCTACTGTGATCTTTCTGTAACTACTTCCAACCATCAGATAATTGTGAGGCTAGTTGGCATCACAAGACCTTCGGAGCAAGGAGAACAGTTGATTATTTCATTTCAAAGGTTGCGCCATGTTGGAATAAAGCATATTTTTGAAAAGCAGAGAGCAAACTGCTACAGATCCTTTGTTCCAACAGAGTCTGTAGGGACATCCAGAGAAGGGGGCATGCTTCGGCTGATACCTTAAACAATAACTTCACTAGACAGAAACCTCAAACTTATTTTGATGTTCTATGCTGAAGTTTACAAAATATACACACTCATTTCAATTTTTTATTAAAATACTTTTTTGTTCAGAGGGACAACCAAAGGAAAAAGTACATAATTTTGTATGTTGTAGATCATGTAAAATACAACAAACAGAGGGTCATGGGAATGCAGAATATATTTAAAAAATATTCAAAGAAGCATTAATAAAAACAAACTTTAAATATGTGGCTTATTTATATGTTCACCTCATTTTTCAGAAGTTTCATTTCTATTCTCCATTTTAATGCTACTGTGATTTATAAATAATTGTTCAAATAGTCTAACATCTCATAAATTTTTGTTTTCTGAAACCTCGGAAATCATATTTCTAAATGAAGGCCTCTCCTTTACAGCATTCTATGTAAACAAAGACTTACTTTATTTGAATTACCATTTGATTTGGTGCCACTATAATTTCAGTAATAATTAGATGTTATTAGGAGAAGATGGGGCAGAAAAACCTGCTAGCAAGGACATGTTTTACTATAGGAAAGAACCTTTTATATATGGCTTTTATAATGCCTACTGATTTAAAATTTAGTGTTTTTTAATCTAGTCATAAAAAAGGTAATAACCTAATTTTTCATTTAAAAGAAAAAAATTTTTTTACAAGGGCCTCTGTATGGTAGTGAATTGTGCTTAGAATGGTAATAGAAGATCTACATTTTAGTGGTGCTACTTGCTTCCCAAATGTTATACTTTTAATTTGAAAAAAATATTGTTATTCAAAACCTGAAATGGAATATTTCAGGTGAACTCTGTGTTTCAACACCTTCATAATCCAGAAAAATTAAGCATTACATTTAGGGATAATTTCTATTGGGAGAAAGAATATGAAAAATCAGTTAAAACATAATATGGGTCAAGAAATTATCTTCCCAATGTAAGGGGAAAAAGATAAAGTACATTTAAAAATTTAATGATGAAGACCTAAAAAAGATGATAAAAATGTATGTTTAAAAAAGTTTGTTACTGTATTTAAAAAAACATTAAGCATGTTGTTAATAAATTCAGAAGTATTCCTCTATTCACAGATAAATATAAAATTACTTTGAAAAACTGCAAAGTTGAATGAATCAACAGGCTACAGATTCCTTTAAAATTTTCTTAAGTCCAAGAAAACCTTCACCTTTTTTGGTATTAATGAAGAAAGGGAGCTAAAATGTTTTCAAGGCACTTTAAACAGAGGCATTCTAGGTACAATAAGAAAAGGATATCCCCAATGTCTTCCTATTAAATTCATTATCTAAATTTCAACCTTTTAAAAAGCTAAAGTACCGTGAGTATTCATTAGAGTTATCTGAAAGAGCAGAAAAGATATTAAGGCTTCCAACTTTATGAGGATAGTTCATAGTATTACATATGATCTTATAACTAACTACTGTTCAGATAATGAATACAAATACAGTGTCTAACAGCATCATCTATTTTTATGTAGTAAAATATTTAGACATACAAAGGTATTCCTAAAAAGTTATGTGTAATTCAAATGTGTCCTATTTGAGAAATTAATAACTTTGTAAAGTTAAGAGTCTCTGTAATATAAATATGTTCTAGATGCTTGAAGATTGCAAGGGCACATAGTAGCTAAGCTTATCTTTATTGAAGCATTATATAAAAAGCTGACAAAATGTTCTGTAGTGTATTTGAAGTTAATATTATCTTGAACAAAGATTTTTTTGTTTCAAAATCTTAACCTCCTACTGTATGATATTTGTTTAATAAGGACATTTGATCTAGATATAAACCTAAAAAAAGATTACAAAGTAACAAAATAATTAATGTAAATAGTTTTACGTTTGTTTCCTGTTAGAATCCCTATTATTTTCGACCTTCCCAGTTCATACCCGTGAGTTCTCTTCTCTAGCCCCTCCGATCACTCATCCATAGCAGAATGTGGCTGTGTGTGCTGAGGCCGAGTGAGCTCAGGCTTTGCCTGAGCACAGCTTCATCTTCCAACTTCGCCTTCTGTATAAGGGACAAATCGTTTCTTTGCTGCTCTTCTCGTAGTCTGACCTGGCAGTCATTTCCCATTCCTAGTGCTCTTTAAGCTGGTACCTTAAGTGAGAGAAATGCTTGAACTTCCTAACGATTTATTCTAGCAGTATATTTACTGCGGTTTTCTGGGTGTGTCCTGAAATTCTTAATAAATATTCTTCATTACTACCTACTTCAGCACTTTGGGCAGGGGGATGGAAGAGAAGGAGAAACCTTCCCTAAAGTATGTGTATTATAGGATGGATTCCACTATGTAAGAATTTTAAATTTTAAAACCAACATAAAAAGGTTTGAAATTAAGCTTTTTATGGCGATTTTAATGAATTCTCAGGGTAATGCATTGAGTAGCTACACTATTTATAGAACAGATAAGCAAGGCACAGTAAAGAATGGCATACAACTATAAAAACTCAGTGTCCTAGTAGTACATGAAGAAATCATAACTTATGCTAACATGCTCTAACACTTCCAACACAAAAGGTTTTTGGCATGTTAGAAGAAAATGACATCAGGCTTTCTGTTAGAAACCTCAGCTCTTTCAAGTATTCTCTGTGCAATTGCTTCTCATGTGACCAAAGTTGACATGTATTTTTACATTTGTTTCCCATTAGAATCCCCAGTATTCTAATGGGAAACAAACAGGAGAAAGGGCTTATTGCTGGTGGACAGTAAAATCAATATGAGCAGTTATCACAATTTAAAACATTGCTGAATTTGACATACTTTAAAAGTAACTCAGTCCAAATTCTTCACATCTTCTTAACCTGCTGGCATTCTGATGCAACCAGCAGACATCAGTGAATAGCTTTTCGTACCTTTCTTTTTGATTCAATTGTTTTGGTTTCCATTTCTTTGCTTTCTTTAAAACATGCAGTTCATACATTTGACAGTTTTACTACCATAGTCAATACATTCTGGACCAATACACTCGCAGCAGGCGTTATGGAACCAGCGATATTTGGATGCCCCCATGGACTCACAGGATATTTTACATTGATGTATGGACATGCAGTCATCAAAATAAACCACAGTACACATGTGTTCTGAAAAATAAAAATTAAGATTTCAGAGCAAGAAATAATAAAATGCTTTAGTACTTAGCTGGATGTTATTAACAGTTATTTTATCTTAGTTCTCTTACTGCTAGTCTGCACAGAACAACAGATGAAGTATAGGAAAAAAGATCTCATTTGTTAACTACATGGAGAAGGAAGCCAGAGTCTCCCACCCCAGCTGAAGAACGCAAAGGGCTTACTTAGTCACTTCGTTAGGTTTCAGACTTTGATCTGAAAGTTAGATTACTGGGCTTAACAACATGTGCCTTTTAAACTGGACATTTCTGATAAAAATTCCTATGAGAGAATTTTACAGCTAAAAGAGGTTTGAAGAATACTATTCTAAAGTTATACAGAGAATTTATAATAAAATAAAACAAACTTAAGTAATTCAAATGATGATGAATGACTAGCAATGCTTGGTACAATTCAGCATTAGCTATTAAACTCTTAAGTCATACTAAGCAGACTGGGCATTGGCAGTGCAGTCTTAACTTTCTGATGTTAGTAAAAGCTAAACTGACTTCAAATTAAATCATTCCAAGGTTTGATACACTTGTCTTAAGATATTAATGAAATACTTCAAAACACTGATATGTAGTGTCCAGATTCTCAGATGTTTGTTGTGCGAGTTTTGTTTGGTTGTGTGTATTTTCCACCAGGAAATGTCTGGAACATTGCAGTCCTCAAACATGTGGTTGTCTTTGCTGTACTGGCATAATCAGGGACTTGTACAACCAGCAATAGCATTTGAGTAAGTTCTATCAGTAAGCAATATTTTCAGTTATAAGGTTTCAAAAATGTAAAAATGGATTTAAACTTGCTGAATATAAGGATTGAACCTCAAGTCACTGTAGCTTTAGTAATTGCTTATTGTATTATTTTAGATGCTAGCATTGTACGTGTTGTGCATATTCTGATTTTATTAAAATAAAAAGTTGAACTGCAGATTCAAAAAAAAGAGAAAATACTTTTCTTACTATTAACAATTTCTAGTCCTGCTTTCCAAGCAACCACTTTTGATTGTTTCAATTTAAGTTCTCCTGGTGGTAAACCCCAAAATAACTACCTAGGTAGAAGGATTTATTTATCTGAAATAAATAAATAACGGACAATACAAACAATTAATAGAAAGTATATGACTAAAGGCTAAGTTATTTTAAAGAGCCATTTATAGAACTGATAAATCACCAGGGGTCTGAATAATAAGGGAAGGATTAATGGCCCAAAACTGGACTTGTATTAGGAAGAATTAAAAGCAAAGCTACCATGTAACAAAATAAGGAAAGTCACAAGAAGATGAGTGTAGTGTGCAGTGGGATGGAGTGGAGGCAAGTCGGACTGCAGTGGATAGCTCGCATCAGAAGATAGTAGAACCACCACTGGCTCCAGAAGATGGGATCTGGTTAAAGAGGGAAACTGAGGAGACTGGCAGAGCACTACACCAGGCAAACTACAGGGGTCACCAGTGAGCCGGTCGGGTGGGGGAGCATTTAAATCTCCAAGTGATTGGTGCCTACCAAACTCACTTTATTTATTCTGCTAGTATTTATTGAATATCTACTAGGAAATAGCTATTAGGGAATCAAAGAGTAATCAGAGAATTCAAGAAACTAAGTAGAAAATGTTAGACCTATGAGTTAACTGATGACAAATCAAACTGTAAATGTGGGAGGAGTAGGAAGTGGCTCACTCTACCTGGGGGGAGGGGCATCTAGGGAAGGTGTCACAGCAGAGAAACTTTAGCTCTGTCTTGAAGGATAATAACCTTCCTGATTATTATTTCATGAATTTAAATAACCTTTGAGAAAATTTTATGAATTATTATTTAATATCTATCATGTTGATTATTTACATTATCATGGGGAAAATGGTAGCAAGACACATTCCATTCATTTATGATATCTTCCATAAGAATTTGTCTTATGGAGTACTTCAACTTAAAAGGAAATAAGAATTCTTACTTTGTGTATGATTAACAACTGCTGTTTTGCCTTTACTATCAATGGCCAAAGTTCATACTATTTTAGACAGGTAGGATTGAAATGGAAGGCACGCGCACACGCACGCGCGCGCACACACACACAGCACAAATTATACTGCTTATGCATAATTCACCTCACAGTTTGAAAAATGACTGCAATTCTCAGAATTGCCTTATTCTTCCACAATTTAAATATCATAGACTTTAAAAGTTACGTGCCTTTTTCATTCCAAAATAAACGTATGACCTATCCTAATAAATGTTCTTTAATATGTTTCTCAAAGTTGTATATGTCATTCTTTCCTTTAATTTCCCTTCTGACCAATATTACTCACGGAGAACTGGATGTGGTTAATTTATACCTGGAAATTAGATGTCTGTAATATCGTCTTGCTTACAAGGAAATTTAGCTGATAACCCGGCATCGTTTGTGGTACCAAGGCTATCATGAAAACCTGATTTCTAAGGACAGTTTGAATGCTATCTGATGGTTAGCAATACTGTAGTAAGCCTCTCTGTTACTATCTTATGAAAAGAATAATTAAAATCTAAAACAAATATCAAAATTAGGACCATGTATCTATCACCTACTATAGCCTCTATCACTGCGTGTATGAAGGACTTGTGACAATATGCTTGACATGCCTCCTTATCTACTCAGGGATTTGTGGTTGTTAAAATCCAGAGTTTACTTAAGAGTACACAAATTCAAAACCAAAAGGCTACTTTAAAAAGATAACCTTCATATAGGCTTCACAGACCACACAGAAAGTGAGGGGGCAGGATAGAAAAAGCCAACTGTTGGCAATAATTACCTTTGTCACTGGAATAAGGTGCGTGAACATTATTGCTGGGCACAGACACATTTTGGTGGTGTGGCTGGTTTACAGTCTCTAAAAATGAAACCAGATTCTCATGATGTGAAAGTTCTTCAGCAACAGGGAAGGAAACGATGTTCCAGTTCAGCTGAGTGTCTCCTTCGGTGAGTGCCCGGAAGAGAGAAGGGATCGGCTCATGAAGCTCCTCCACCGTGCTCTTTGAAGTGGGAGGTGTGTCGCTATAATTTCGAGGGTTACACATACCTGGGGGTGGGAGGGGCAAACAGAATAAGTTTACTCTTTTCACTAATTGTAATGTCTTGAACTCTTGTTAGTTATTGCCCTGCAATCAAAGCTCCAACATATTAAAATTATGTGAAGTCTAGCATTATACATATTTTTCTAGCTTTTGTTGCTGTTGAGAGGGACTTGAAGAGATGACACATCAGGAGCATCAAGCACACTGAGTGCCCACACTTGTTTTCTGAGTACCCATCCTCCACTAAGAGGAACCAGAAGTCCCTGGAGAAAAGAATGATTCTAGGGATGGATCCTGGAAAGTACAAAAGGACCCTTTGCGTGCCAGAAAGTAAAGAAGGGTGGGACATGTTAAAAGCACAGGAGGCAACCAGAAGGGGCTCCCCCACTGGCCAAATCAATAATTTACCATTAAAATAAGTAATAACAGAAATGGATTACCACTTTGTGAATAAAATAGAAATTGATGAGTCCTTATATTATAAATAAATGAAGGAGGACATGGAGGAGAATGGAAAGCTCTTCCTTTTACTTGAGTGCCAACTGATAAATGTGGAAGGAACGAAGGAAATAGAACAGTGGTTCTCAACCTTCCTAATGCCGAGACCCTTTAATACAGTTCCTCATGTTGTGGTGACCCCCAATTTCATTGTTACAAATTGAACATAATGAAAGCATAGTGATTAATCACAAAAACAATATGTAATTATATATGTGTTTTCCGATGGTCTTAGGCGACCCCTGTGAAAGGGTCGTTTGACCCCGAAAGGAGTCGCGACCCACAGGTTGAGAACCGCTGAAATAGAAAATCATCATTTGGCAACCATCATAGAAGTGTATGATTCAGATGGAAGTTGTCAATGGGTGGGAAGTGGGTGGAGGTTTGATGAGGAACATATTGATGTATTCTTGGATAACTCTACACAACACTAATCGATTACAAAGGGGTTAATTAATGTGGAAAAATCTGGCAGACACCAGTGTAACCAGGAGATGAAGGTTAGCATCGCCAGTTATGGGACAGTTTGATGTTGTGTGTCCCTTAATGTCCTGCATATCTTCATTTCAGTGATAGTGTTGCCAAGAATGTGTGACTTAAGTATGATCATCAGTCAACATTAGGTGGATCAAAACTGAGGATCATCCTACGTAACATAAAGTCTGTAGTCATTAAACCATCAAGGGAAAGACTGAGAGAATGCTTCAGTTGAATGAGTCTGAAGAGATAGACAACTAAATGGAAAAGATCCTGGACCAGAAAGGAACAAGAGATACTGTTGAAATGGTTGGCAAAATATATATGGGGTTTGTGATTGGGAGGATTATATGCTAGTTATGTAGGACAATGTCCCTGTTGTTGGAAAATACAGACTGGATTATTGAGTAATGATGGGACATCATCGGTCAAGCCTGCTTTCCAAATGTTCAAAAGAGATGAATGGTCATGGGGGTGTGTGCCCATAAATGTGTGTGTGTGTGTGCGCGTGTGCGCTTGCAGGGAAAGGGAGAGAGTCAGGGGTACTAAGTAATGGAGTAAATTCATTAATGTTAATAACTGGGGAATCAGGGTGAGAGGTGAGTGAGACTTTTTACCCTTCTGGCAAATTTTCTCTACATTTGAAATTATCTCAAAATGACGTCTTTTAAAAAGTATTTTTAAAAAGAGAAAATGGCAGAAAAAAATAAGAAATGGTGACCATAGAAACTTCTTAAAGGAATCTTGCTATAGAAGAGAGAGCTGTTTAACCAAACCTAGCTTTCGAGCTGTCCCAGCGGACACTATGTGGAGTAGAAAAGAGCTACCCCAAAGAACCATGGCCAAAATGCAGGTTTGAGAGCTAATTAAATTATCCTTACTGTAAACCACTATGTTTTGGGGTAGGTTGTTTATAGTAGCAATAACACTGAACAGAGTTCTCTGGACTTCCTTTTGTGAATATTGTATTTTTTAAAAAAAGATTTTTAAGTAAGGGGAGAGATAGAGAAACATCGAACTGAGTGCAAAACATCTATCAGCGGTCTCCTGCACCCCCCACCACTGATCAAGCCTGCAACCCTGGCATGTACCCTGACCAGCAATCGTACTGGGAACCAATGCCCAACCGAGACCCATAGTCCAGGCAGTATTATACTTTTAAAGACTAAATTATGTTTCATTCTTGCTTAGCATCTATTAGGTCAAAGTGGAGTTTTTCTTCTTTCCTAGATTAAAAGTTTGAAAAGTTAGATGAAATTTATAAATTCCTATATTTTATAAACTTAGAAGGAAAAACCATCTCATGTCTTTTCTACATTTTAGTTGAAGGAATATGCCAGAACCGAGGATAACAAGGTTGTGTGCGTGCTCTTTGTAAAATCTTTCAATATGCCTGAACGTTTATGATTTAGGTTGTGTGACAGAGTCATGGATTAAATGATAAAATATGATTCCTATGTTCATAAAGGAGGAAATATGCCCAGTTAAATTAAATGATTTGTCCAATGTTATATAACCTAGGACTAGAGCCAAGATTATGATGCAGCCTGATTTCGTGTCCACTTCTCTGATAATAAGTTGAATAATACTTAGAATATTTGTTTATATAAATGTGCATGGTATATTCTTTCAGATTCTGTAATTAATGAAAATTAGTAATCAGGGATAAAAAGGCAAACAACTTAGTTCAACAGAAGAATTAACTCAACATCTGCTGAGACTTTAAAGAAACTCCAGTGGTCATTACAGATTTCATTGCATTAAAAAAAAAAACTGTTTTGGAGTTTTGTGCATTTAATAAACTTAGGTCAAAAACGATTCTAATTTAACTCTCAATACACTGCATTAAAACCTATAAGCATGAAGTAAATGTGTGCCAGGTAACAGCTTCTGTGGCACCCTCCACTGCCTGCCTGAAGCACTCTTCAAGTTCTGTATTTTTTCGTGGGGGCTATCCTACTGGAGGGAGGAGTCACCTTTTAAAATTTCTGTAAATTCTTTAGTTGTCCATATTCATTATGTACAATGGGTCAATTTCTATGGAGAATTACTAACCACCCACAGTTTAAATCAGTTAATAAAACATCTGACCATTATCCTGATGTTTATCACTGTTACAGAGCTTTTCTTTAGTTGACTAGAGAGTTTATTTTTGGAGCTCTCCTTTCTTTTCATGATCATCTTCTTGAGATAGTTTGTTACTTAGTGGCATTTTCACACAACAACAAAACTTAAATACTAATCATACTAAAAACTTTAAAGAAAGTGGCTCTGCATATGACAGTCAGGGAGGCCAAATAATCAGGAAACAGATGGCAACAATTGAAAAGGCAAGCATATCAAATCCTTTCAGTACATAGAATTCTGATACTATTTCTCTGTCTTTTAACTTTATTTTTATTGTTTACATTATTACAGATGTCCCCATTTTACACCAAAACAAAACAAACAAAAAACAAAAAAAACCCTGTGGTAGAGATCTAGGTTCCAAAATCCATGGGATCTGAGGAATATATTGGATGGCAGGGATGAAAATGAGCTGTAGTGGTTCCTCTTGCCTTAAGACAAAGTCAGAAAAGAGAAACTAATTTTCTTGTACAAGGCAGTTGGAGGACAAAGCTTGGTAGACTACATATGAGCTGAAAGCCCACAGTTAAACAGGAAGGGAAGGCTCTACTCTAATGTGGGTCCTTTCAGAGGTTTGTGCACCACCCATGAAAAGTATGGGGGCTGTTTCAACTTAGAAGGGAGGAGTGGCCACAGGCTTGCAAAGGACATCAAAAGAAGCCTAAATTCGAAGAGAAATGCCTACAAGGGAAAGAGTATTGCTGTACAAAAGAAACTGAAATATTTACATTTTATCCTAGAAAATAGAAAGATTAACTGAATTTAAAATGAAAGATTAAGTTACATTATAAACTCACTCAAAATTTAAAACTGGTATTCAATCCTTAAAGGACAATAATTTTTTTTTTAATGGTAACTAGCCCAGAAAAACACAAGTTGCTTCTAAAATTGTAGAGATATGAGCATGTGTAATTATTCTTACTCAGTAGAAGAATTACAGACCTCCTTTTCTAGAAGTTGAATGGCACTGTTACCACTATGCGATGGTTAAAATACACACACACACAACACCTCACACACACACACATACACATGTTATTTTAGCAATGCTATAAGTGCAATGCACTTGTGTGTTTGGCATCCATGTTTAAATTAAATGCTTACATATGCATATTAGGGGTTAATATGCTTATTTCCTTTTTTGCTTTCATTGTACATATTAAATTAACTTACATTTATTGATGTAAAATAATTCAAAGCTTCTTTTAGTTGACCTGACATAATAAAAAATAATTATAGCCATCAAATGCATAGAATAAACTGTTCATCTTGGGAGAATAATTCATTAAGAATTCATTTATTAACAGTCATAAAACACTTCTATGTGCTGGAATACCTTTTATGTGCTAGATACTATACTAGCTGTTAGAAATACCAAGATTAATCTAAAACCACAGAGGAAAAGATACTTCTGTCCTGGTTCTCTCAGAATTCACTACGAAACAGTGAGGAAGAACAAACTGAAACACCAACTCCACCTTGGAAGAACATAATAGCGAAATGTATCGGGTTCAGCAGTCTCCCTCCCAGGCAAATGCAGCCACAGACTTCTGGGAAGACTCAGGAGCTGGAGACACCAGGGATTATTGCAGAGGCAAGCTTATTTGAGAATAAGTTATGCTTCCACGACCCTGTCTCCCTTCTCCACAACTACAAGAGATGAGAGGGCTATTCTTTACAAAAATTAAACCAAAGAAGCCCTGAACTAGAGAGTGGAGATGAGGATGAAAAGAAACAGAAGAGTAAATGACAGTATGCTGACATGGCCCCTCAGAAACCCAGAACATTTGCAGCCAGCCAAATCACTCCAGTTCCATCCCAGGCAAGAAACTCACTGGTCCTTCTCTGAAAAAGCTGCACAACCGTGAAGGGAAAGATCTATAGACAGTGAGACGGAGAGGGCTCCTCCGTGAACAAACCAGCGCATCCTCCACTCACCTGAGAATGAGGCAAACTAGACTCCACGCCCTAAGTAACTAAGCCTCTGCTCACTTTGGCAGCACATACACTAAAATTGGAATGATACAGAGAAGATTAGCATGGCCCCTGTGCAAGGATGACACCCAAATTCGGGAAGCAAATTATTTTTTAAAAAGGGACTAAGTTTTACATATGAATAGATGGCCCAGGATCACCAGACATTTGAGGAAATGGAAACAGGGCAAAGAGTAGAAGGAAAAACTAACAACAACAAAACTCTGTAATTATTAGTCCCAGAAAGATATATAACACAAGAACAGTATGTTCCCCAAAAGGGACATTCACAGAAGGGCTCTTGGAAATTAAAAATGAAAGTCAAAATTTTAAACATTAATACAAAGCCTGAAAGAAAAGGCAATCTCTCAGTATGTATACTCCAATACAAAAAGACAAATACTAGGATTATTCATTTAATCAATCAGTGTTTACACCATTATGTATCAAACTAGTATGTAATACTATTTTACTCAATGGGTTGTTAAATTACTGATTTAACTAGTAGTGATAAAACTATATTGGAAAGATAAGCGATAAAGAGAGTTAAATCGTCATCTACCATAATAAGAAGTCAATAGTTTCTAACATCAAAGAATCACGAAAACAACATAAGGATATTATTTAGAATTATAGAACAAATACAATACCAAAAAGATGAAAGTGGTTGTCTCTGGCACAGGATCAAAGGATTGGAAAAAGAAGCATGACACAGCCTTACTTTGGCATTGTATGCACATATCTAAAATATGTACATATATCCCACTTTCATAAAAATAGACATTAATTTTACACTATTAATTTGGTGTCAATATGACACCATTCCCTGTTCTTAAAAAGTTTATATTCTATTAGAAAGGACATGCAAAATAACAATTACAGTAGCACGTACAACATCACGTAACAGAAGCAATCTGAAGAGCACAGAGGATCCAACTCTGTCAAATGAGGAAGGTTCCTGAGACAAGGAGACACCTGAACTTCAGTTTTAAGGACAGAAAAGAATTAACTGACCAGAGAGAGGATGATGAGTATTTCTCTAGCAACAGCCTATGTTAAGCTTTCTTTCTAAAACACAAATGGTGCCCGGCCAGTGTGGTTCAGTAGTTGAGCATTGATCCATGAACAAGAGGTCCCTGGTTTGATTCCTTGTCAGGGCACATGCCCGGGTTGTGAGCGCGATCCCCAGTAGGGGCATACAGGAGGCAGCCGATCGTTGTTTCTATCTCTCCATCCCTTCCTCACTTTCTAAAACAAACAAACAAACAAACAAACAAACAAACCTAAAAATGATACTATTCCATAAACACACTTTTGCAACTTGCTATTTTTTTATTTAATACACTATGTAGACTGTTCCTCAGAAAACCTTAAAAACAGACTTTAGTTTCTGAAGGATCTTTTAGTGAAATCTTATATAAAGGAAGATAATCTGTATTTTTTAACATGTTAAGTACTTATTTTTTATTTACAACTATAAGACATGCTTCTTATAAAAAATTCAACAGTGTAAAAATATTAAAAAGTAAAAAAAAAATCCCATTTTTCCTCCATTCCTACTTCCTAAGAATAAGCTTTTAATTTCCTCTAAAACCATTTTCTATAAAAATACAGATAAACAGGGTAAGGCAAAAGTAGGTTTATAGTTGTTCATATGGAAAATAATATAATAAAATACAAGAATAAACTCTTATGTACTCACAACTGTAAACCTACTTTTGCCCCACCCTATATGTAAATACCATCTAATAAAGCAAATATAAAATAATGTTCTATATACGTATTACGTTTTTTTAAAAAATGTTTTTATTGATTTGAGAGAGAGAGGAAGGGAGAGGTAGAGAGAAACATCAATGTGAGAGAGAAACATCGAATGACTGCCTCCTGCAAGCCCCTCATCATTGGGGATTGAGCCTGCAACCTGGGCATGTGCTCTGACCTTTTGGTGCATACAACGATGCGCAACCAACTGAACCACACTAGCAAGGGCTACCTATTATATCTTATTCACACCCTAGTCTACACATTTATGTTCTTTAAAATTGCTTGCAGTCAGGACTCTCAGATAAGAAATATTAAGAAACTTTACTCCATGTCAACTTACCAACACAATCACAGCACTCATCCCAGAGGGTCCCAAGACACAGCATACATTCCTTGCAGCAGGAACAATTTCCTTCCCCAGGTCGGCACTGGCAGAGCTCCTACAAATAGATGTTCAAATTTAAAATTCCAAATAATTATATTTAAAATTGTTGATTATTTACAGTAAAAAACATACAATATTTGCATTTATAGTAATTTACTCTTCATATAATTTTTTAAAAAAAACTATATTTTATTGATTTTTTTACAGAGAGGAAGGGAGAGGGATAGAGAGTTAGAAACATCGATGAGAGAGAAACATTGACCAGCTGCCTCCCGCACACTCCCTACTGGGGATGTGCCCGCAACCAAGGTACATGCCCTTGACCGGAATCGAACCCAGGACCTTTCAGTCCACAGGCCAACGCTCTATCCGCTGAGCCAAACCGGTCAGGGCTACTCTTCATATAATTTTTAAAAAATACCTTAAAAAGAAAGAAGAAAGAAAAAGAGGGAGAGAGAGGTAGAAACATCAATGATGAGAGAATCATAATGCCTGGTCGGTGTGGCACAGTAGCTCCATCAGTATGTATTCCCACTAGCAGAGTACTAGGGTTCTCTTATCGCCACATCCTTGTCAGCACTTGTCATTTGTTGATTTATTGATGGTAGCCATTCTGGCAGGTGTGAAGTGATACCTCATTGTACAGTAAAACCTTAGTTCATGGAAAAAAATGTTTGTTTTCAAACAAAACTTCAGTTCTCCACCCGACAAAATCCAGCACCCATTTTTGATAAAAACTCTTAGCAAAGTGGGAATAGAGGGAACATACCTCAACATAATAAAGGTCATATATGAAAAACCTACAGCCAACATCATACTCAGTGGGCAAAAACTAAAAGCATTTCTCTTAAGAACAGTTACAAGACAGGGATGCCTGTTTTCACCACTCTTATTCTACATAGTGCTGGAAGTTCTAGCCACAGCAAGCAGACAAAAAGAAAAAATAAAAGGCATTCAAATTGGAAAGCGGGAAGTAAAACTGTTATTATTCACAGATGACATGATATTGTATATATAAAATCCTAAAGACTCCACCAAAAAACTACTAGATTTAATGAATAATTTAGCAAAGTAGCAGAATACAAATTTAGCATCCCGAAATCAATAGCATTTTTATCCTATATAATAAAAGGCTAATATGCAAATTGACCAAACTGCAGAACAACCGGTCACTATAATGCCCACTGACCACCAGGGGGCAGACACTTAATGCAGGAGCTGGCCCCTGGTGGTCAGTGTGCTCCCACACGGGGAGCGCAGCTCAGCCAGAAGCCCTGAGCTGGGCTCACGGCTGGCGAGCGCAGTGGCTGTGGCGGGAGCCTCTCCCGCTTCCACAGAAGTGCTAAGGATGTCTGACTGCAAAAGGACAAAGGCCGGGCTGAGGAACCCTCCCCCAAAGTGCACGAATTTCATGCACCGGGCCTCTAGTACACCAATAATGAACTCTCAGAGAAACTAAAAACCAACACTCTCCATTTACCACTGCAACAACAACAAAATAAGATACCTCGGAATAAACTTAACCAAGGAGGTAAAAGACCTGTACTTGGGAAACTACAGAACACTGAAAAAAGAAACACAAGAAGAAAAAACAGGTGGAAGTATATACCATGTTCATGGGTTGGAAAAATTAACATCATTAAAATGTCCATATTATCCATAGCAATCTATAGATTCCAACACATCCCTTTTAAAATACCATGAGCATATTTCACAGATCTAGAATAAATATACCAAAAATTTATATAGAACCAAAAGAGACCCTAAATAGCCACAGTAATCTTAAAAATAACAAAATTAGAGGAATCAAAATACCAGATATCAAATTATATTACAGGAGAACCAAGATGGCGACATAAGGTACAGACCTGTGCATGCTGCCTCCCACAACAACATTGAAAATACCAACTATAAGACAAAACAGCTATCATTCAGAACCAAGGGAAAGCTGGCCCAGTGGAAGTTCTACAATTGGAAGGAAAGAAAGAAGAGCATCGAGACTGAGTAGGATATGCAGAGGCGCCAAGAACAGAGGTACAGAGTTGCGCGCCAGGCGAGCTGCAACTGGATGCGCGGTTTTTTTCAATCGAAAGGGGTTACAAACTCTTGAATTCACTGAGCTTGGTTGGGGCGGGATTCTGAGGTCCCAGACCCTTACGGGGAGAGGTGGGATGGCCTTACAGCGGGTCGGAAAGCAAGGGCGGCTTTCTCGTGGAGCTGCTCGCTGGCACTCGGGGACACAGAGTCGCGGAGTGGCAAGGAGTCGTGGAGACGCCATTGCTGTTTGCTCCACCCTGGTGACTGCCTGAGACCCCGCCCTACTCAATTTACATCTCCGCCCAAGCTGTGCCAGTGGTACAAAAGGAACCAACTGCGCTTTTGCAGCTTAACCCAACAAACTGCAGATTTCAACTCCTCGCACCCATAAGGGACACACTCAAGAAGCAGAATCAGGTTCGGGGGAAGCTGGAACCGGACCTGGCTGGGCCGGCAACATGGAACCGCTGTACCAGCAAATGCACAAACAGGTCCACCAGATCCAGTCTCACATGGGACGCCAGGAGACGGCAGACAAGCAGTCTGTGCACTTAGTAGAAAACGAAATCCAAGCAAGCATACCAGAAATTCAGCTAGCAAGAACACCTGGAGGACTGGTCCAGCAAGAAGCCGCCCAACAAAAGACAGAATGCCAAACTTCGTGTTGACTAGTTAAAGTCTGATGTCCACCACCTGCAGACTGCTCTCAGAAACTTCCAGCATTGGCGATACGCAAGGGAGCAACAGGGGAGACAGCGAGAGGAGCTTCTGTCTCGCACCTTCACCCCCAACGTGAGATGCGGCACCCCGAGAGGCTGCGCTGGCCCCCACGAGGCTGAGACGGTCCCTGCGAGGCTGAGATGGTCCATGTGAGGCTGCGACAGCCCCTGTGAGGCTGCGACGGCCCCTGTGAGGCTGAGATGGTCCCTGTGAGGTCAAACACAGGGACACGTCACGGATGGAAATAGCTACATTTTCCATGTGTATGACCTGGCAACAAAAAGGGTACACCTATGGATGAGGACAGTGGGGGGGTAAGGGCAGAGGGTGGGGTGGGAACTGGGTGGAGGGGAGCTGGGGGGGGGGGAAGGGGAACAACTGTAATAATTTGAACAATAAAGATTTATTTAAAAAAATTGTATTACAAATCTACTGCATCAAAACAGCCTGGTACTGGCACAAGAACCAGCATATGGATCAATGGAAATAACAGAGACCCCAGAAATGATTATTGTTTTAAACCACTAAACTCTGAGGTGGTGAAAGCTAATTAATACAGCTTGCTTCATAATTGAAGATTCCAGGTAATTCCTTTAGCCCTTAACACCAGACAGACACTCCTAAACAAACCCAACTTAAAGGGAAATTCTGTAGCCACCATTGCCCACTTGGCTTTCCCTGGGTCATGAGAACTTAAAACACAATACATAATATTTATCCCTATTAAATTCATCTTATTACATTTATATATTACTGGAGTCACTTCATCATTCTAAAATTACATGTTTTTGTCACTGATATTTAATCATACTGATAATAAACACTGACATGTAATTCCTAATTTTTCTTCTCCAAAAGTCCCCTAGCTGTTACACAGCACTTTCAAGAATCAACACTCGTACTATTCTCTATTTAATTAGTTTGATGTCAATGTATATCTGAGACACAATAAGTACAAATTAGAATATTTTAATACTGTGGAATTCTGCAGGGTTGGGCTGTTTTTCATGTATAGGTAACTTTCCTAGGTCTGTGAGAAAGAGGACTAAGTGGGCAAAGATTTTGTGAAAATTTCAGATGCCTCATCACAAAACTGGTGATGCTTGATTCAGAGAAGCTAAAACTTACTTGGAAATCTAGAAAAAACAGTCACTAAAAGTAATCTTTGTGACTTGTTTCTCCATGAAAACCTGTCAGTCCTGTTTTTGGAATGAGAGAACATTTTCTGAGTATACTTTAAAAAAAAAAAAAAATACCATCAGAGTTAAGGATATGGATACTTTTGGTTTTTAGTATTATAAAGATTGCCACCTAGTCACAAGAAATAAAGGTTCTTTTAAAATTTTAATATACATTTTACAGAGAAAATATCCCTTCACTATTTTAGTTGCTTATATTTACATTACCTATTTAGCTCAGGAGAAATGATTTAGAAAAGTAACAAATTTATTCAAAGAATATGTTTCTCCTTTTTCTCTATCAATTTCCAAATGGTAGCCTGTTAAATGAATTAATATGTTATGCTAAATAATTTTTAAATAAATGTCAATTTAATAGCTTCCATTAGAAAAACTGAGTTTATAAAGCATTCATTATGCCTTTTATTTTAAAGTCAGGTATTTGTGAGGTGTTTTAAATTGGAATGAAAGGGTGAGTGATATCCTAAGATTACCTCTAACTAATGGAAGGTTAAAACTATGACTAAAGGTTGCTTGAACCCTGGCTGGTGTGGCTCAGTTGGTCGTGCGTCATCCCATGCACTGAAAGGTTGCTGGCTTGATTCCTGGTCAGGGTACATGCCTGTGTTGTTGGATCCATTTCAGGTAGGGGGCATGCAGGAGGCAGACGACTGATGTTTTACTATCAGTGGATGTTTCTCTCTCTCCCTCTCCTTTCCTCTCTCTCTCTAAAAATCAATTAAAAAATAAAAATAAATTAAGGATGCTTGAACTTGCCTGGATTACCCAGCCCTCAAAATTCAAATCTATTTCACACCCTCTTACTAGATGCCTGTACTTTTACATGTCAGTGTGATAGAATAATGTATAGTAGTGATATACTTAATGATTATAATTTACTGATAGAATACAAAGTGAGAGGCTACAGAAAGCTGAGACATGGGGGAAATGACTTAAATATAAACTTTATTACCATACTATTAAAATGACTGTTAAAACTAGCTGAATGCCAAGTAACAACATGTTAGCTAATATTTTTCTGTCTTTCCATCTTACTAAAGACTGAAAAAAACCTTTAAGAAAAATTTAATCACATAAACTAAGAAATTTTACAAGTAAATAAGCCTCAGAACATATTTTAAAAATCTCTATTCTTCATAACAAATGCAGTATCCTTTTTAGGAGATTGGGAAAGAAGAAAAACGAGATCCTCACACCAACCTTTTCGACAGCATTTGTAGCTTTTCAGTTTTCGAAAATACATTTAACTTCTCACTTTTCAGGAGAAAATTCCAGGCAAACTTAACATATGACATTTAGGATCTCAAAAACCTAAGTTTAAATCAAGAGAGCAAAAATATGGTAATCATTTGCTTTATGACTATTAAGTCAAGAAAAAATGGAAACAATTAATTTCCATGTGTAAATAATTATAATAGTCACATGTAGTGCACCAAGTAATTCATCTTTCCTATTCAATTTACATGTCTTTTAAAATCACACTATTGAATAATATTTGATCATAAACATATTTGAAAAAGTATACTTTAATTTTTTGACAGCAAGCAAACTGTGGTTAGGATGAATGTTTCAAAATATAAAACACATTTCTAAAGTGCTTTGAACCTAAGTATTGGAAATACAAAACAACTCAAAATGTAATTCTCTGTGATGAATCAAGGATCACAGAAAAAATTACTCCATTTAAAAATGTTCAGCAGAATCTTTCCAAGACACTTAAAAATAAATCTTTTCCGCTAGTTGTTTTAGTTGTGAGGATATAAATAAATCCACCATAACCAGAAAGAGGCTAGAGTCATGATAAAGGTAATGCATTAACATTTTTTAGATATTTATTTGATTTATAAATATTTTTAAAAATATTTACTAGAATACAAGGAAAAAACACCCAAATTCCTCCCATTTTGGTAAATTCCTATGCATTTCTTAAAAAATAATGATTGTATACTGTCCTATGCTAAAAAAAAAAAAAAGCAATTCCCTATTATAAAAATCTGTCAACATAATTTAGTGGCTGCATAATAGGACTTAAGTTCCTGACGCACACCTTGCCCATGTTCTCACCCTATATATTATCTTCAAAGACTTCATTATCTTCCATTTTACTATTATTTCAAAGTCTCCCATTTACTAAATTAAAAAAAAAGGTTGTGCTGAGATGTTGAATATTCTATTTGGAAAATTTGACTATTTATATGTTTTACTAACCTCACTATAACTAAACTTGAGTACTGCTCAGTTGAATGGAACATGTGATCACAAAGTTCACAGTAGTCCAAAAAGGACTGACTCAATGCTTCCATTTATTTACTGCACCACCTCCCCAAGTTCCTAACAGGGTTTTATTTTATCACTAACAGGCAATGTACTAAGTGTTTTAAATGCAGTCTCTTGAATCTCAATGAGTCCTAATAAGATAGTTATTTGATTTTTCAAGGAAGGTTATGAAATCTGTATATCATTCAATTAGTAAGTGGCTAAGGTTTGACCCAAGTTTTGGTTTGATATGCCTGTTTTTGAAATGAGATATATGAAACTTATTCTTTTTATTAATTTAGCATTTCAATAATTATTGTTATTTCTTAGAATGAGCCCACAATTAAATTTAGATAATCCTTTAGGTTGTTTAATTAATAGTATTGCATAATTCATTCTCAGTACCTGAATATAATTAGAACTGCTATTGCCCAAGTTTAATCATTGTTTGTAAAGGTAAAGTAAGTATCATTGGTCAAGAGCTGCAAAACCAGTGAGTTGGAATTTAATGGTTAATTCTTCTGTTGCTTTAGTCAGTTAATGACCATATCACCTGCTTCCCTAGTCTGCAATTCTCAGAAAAAGTGTTGCCGTTGCTCACGGTGCTGGTACCGATGAAAAGGCGGAGGGAATGGGTTACTGATTCGTTTGAGTTCACCAAGTGAGGCTCTGAGACAGGTCTTCTGACTCCAAGTTGTTCCGACTACTACTGCTCTTACATGTGAGAGCCAGCGTAATAATGAAATACGATATCTGTTCTCTGTGTGAAGGGCTATACTAAATGTTCCTTACAGTTGGGTAATCACACTGTTCAATAATTTTATAATGGAAAAAACAAAAACTTTATACTAAATGGAAAACAAAATTTTATACATTTGGGCTATCCCATATTACCAGCACGGGTATCTAGAGAATTCGGCAAGATCCTCAAAAAGCTTATAGGAAATGAAAATCTGGCAGGATGTAAAGTTTTGAGAAAGAGCCTAATCATTTAAAAATGTATTTTACTACATTTTAATTAGAAAAAACTACAATATGACATAGAATTTCAAATTTTTGAATGTCAAAAGACAGAGGTTTTACTTATTTATTTAGTTAATCCTCACCCAAGGATTTTTTTTTTCCCATTGATTTTTAGAGAGAGTGGAAGGGAGGGTGAGAGACAGAGAAACATTGATGTGAGAGAGACACATTGATTGGTTGTTTCCCGCACCTGCCCCAACCGGGCCAGGGATCAAGCCTGCAACCAAGGTACAGGCCCTTGACCAGAATCGAACCTGGGATCTGTCAGTCTTCTGGCCGACTCTCTAACCACAGAGAAAAACCAGTTAAGGCTTATCATAACTATTTAATAAACTTTAACAGAAAATGGTATTCAAGGTTCTGGTGAGATCTTAATCCTCTATGCAAAATAAATGGGGGAGGGGACTATCATTCACCTAAGACTAAGACTACTGTAAGAGTAAAAATTTATTTTATGAACTTCCAAATTTCTAGGCTAGAGATGGAAATTAATACATTGAGGAAGAATCTGATTTGCAACATATACCACTGAGTCTCATTTTGTCAGTCATAAAAAGGAAGTGGTATTGTTGGGTTTACCCTTATAAACTTTGGTATCCAAGTGAGATAATGGCTATCAAAATGCTTTTGTGACTCAGCAATCCCTCTCGCAGATATTTACTTGAGAGAAATGAAACATGTTCACACAAAGACCCATATGTGAAAGTATATATCAACTTTATTCATTATCACCAAAAACTGGAAACAACCCAATGTCCATCAACCAGTAAATGAATGAACAAATTATGGTACAGCCATACAATAGACTCAGCAATATACAAAGGAAAGAAATACCTGAAACACACAATAATGTGGATGAACCTAAAAAGCATTATACTAGATGAAAGAAATCTGAGAAAAACAAAAGGCTACATACTGTACGATTCTATTTAAATGACATTCTGGAAAAAGTGAAACTATAGAGACAAAAATCAAATCAGTGGTAGCCAGGCACTGAGGCTGTGGAGGGGCTAGTTTTGACTACAGAGGAGCACGAGGTAACTTGTAAAAGTGATTAAAATATTCCCTCTCTTGACTGTATACTATAGAGCATATGTTTGTCAAAAATCATAAAACTCTATACCAAAAAAGAGAAAATTGAATGTAATTATATCTCAATAAATCTGACCCCCAACATGCACTGGGAGATCGGGGAACACCTTATTTCACCTTTGAAAGACCAGAATGGTATACTATAGTACATAAATTTATTATTTTAATAAACCAGAATTAAAAAATATAAAGCACTATTTAAATGTAAGCTGATATTAAAGAAAGCAATACTGAAGATAGTTCTAACTCTGAAAACATATTCCTCTATTTCATTTATTTTAAAAAATATATTTTGTTGATTTTACAGAGAGAAGGGAGGGATAGAGAATTAGAAACATTAATGAGAGAGAAACATTGATCAGCTGCCTTCTGCATGCCCCCCACTGGGGATGAGCCCACAACCAAGATTAATGCCCTTGCCAGAATCAAACCCCAGACCCTTCAGTCCACAGCCAATGACCTATCCACTGAATCAAACCGGTTAGGGCTATTTTATTTTTAAGCTAAAACGATATTTCTTTTAACTAACATAAATAGTGTACTTTCTTTTTATAAAGAAGCATAAAATAATGCTAATAAAAAACACTGAACAGAAAAGTTATATATATAATACAGTTGTTAAAATCACCTTAACATAGAATTAAAACCTGGAAAGTACTATATTGAAATATTAAGAGTAATCTGTGCTTGTAAAACATAACTATGAATGATTTACTTTTTTTCTATTCCTATGCATTCTGTAATTTTTTTAAAAATATGAAAAATTTTTATAATGGCAAATAAACATTTAATTTATTTGGGTAGTATGACTTAAGAGCCAAATTAATGTCTGTACAATTATGAAAACATACACTAAAAACACAAACTGAGGTCCTTAAATACTAAATTAAGCAAACTCTAAATATTTATAATATCTTTATTAGGGAAAAAAAAAAGGCCCCGGGAATGTAAGAACAAAGCTAATTAGTAAATGCATATTGCGTAAGCATCAGTAATCAAGGAAGCATTAGGTTGTACCTATGCTGATATTATTTACACATTTTCTTAGATCAAATGGGTATTTAAAAATATATAAAACATATCTTCAAACAATTAGCCTTTATTCAAAAGAATAAACATAATGATATTATGCTAGGTTACAACAAATCTATTTTGACATATTAATACTCTTTAAGGAGACCATCAGACAAACTTTCACCAAACTGAACAAAAATATCTCAGCTGAATCTTATTATCATGTTGTTCTTTATAAATTCCAACTGGTTGGTAAACTTTTGTTCTGAAAATAATATAAACTTAAATGAAACACTACGGGGAACAGTAGTGTTCTCTGTCAGTGAAATATATCAGCATATGAGTTCATGTACATACATGAACTTCCAACATATGTCAAATGGCATCCATTTCTTACATAAACCTAGTAATAAAATTTTAAACCTTAATTTACTGTACAAGTTCCCCAACAGATTTCTTTAAAATACTCCCACTGGGGTAAGGTGGAGGTAGGTATAGATAAGACTGGACTGGCTATTTGTGAATCACTGAAGTTGAGTGATAGGTTAATGGGGGATTATTTGACTATTTATTTTTTCTATTTTATACTTGAAAATTTCTCCCTGTTTTATATTTGAAAATGTCCATGTCTTCCAATGAAATCCTAATTTTTGCTTTAATATAATAATTTAACAAAGTGAAACAGCCAGTGAAAATTACTTTGTCTCTACTTACAAATTTTAGCAGCTATTCTAACTGCATTAAACATTTGAAGGGAAACAATGACTTATTCTTCTCTTAAATTACATCAGGCCTAATTCATTACTTTTGGACATTAATTCAAAGATTTTCATGAGGTGTTAACAGAATCAAAAGAGGACAAAAATGAATTAGAGCCACAACTTTTATGAGCAGGAAGTAAAATGAAGAGGGAAAAAACACTGTAAGAAATAAGGTAATGTTTTTAAGAGAAAAAAGGAAACACTGTATTATAAACCAAATATTACTAGTATTAGTGATAAACCAAGATAATGTAGCAAGAAAATAATGTAGATTTAATTAGCACTGATTAAGGAAAAAGGAAAAGAAAGTTAATTTTTTCTTTTTTTAGTTTACTGTGATTAAGAAAGTCCTTAAGTTATCTGAACTATTTATATTTTTAACTAAGACAAAAATACATTTAAAAATTATAATTATTAATAAGCTATTTTGATATCGCAACTTATTCCAATAAATCTAAGATTTATTTAATAGTTAAATAAGTTTTTAGAATAAAAAAGCAGACTGTTGATTTAGTGCATAAAAGTGCTAAGTAGCCCTAACTGGTTTGGCTCAGCAGATAGAGCATCGGCCTGCGGACTCAAGGGTCCCAGGTTCGATTCCGGTCAAGAGCATGTACCTTGGTTGCGGGCATATACCCAGTAGGGGGTGTGCAGGAGGCAGCTGATCGATGTTTCTCTCTCATCGATGTTTTTAACTCTCTATCCCTCTCCCTTCCTCTCTGTAAAATCAATAAAATATATTAAAAAAAAAGGTGCTAAGTAAATACACAGATAACCAGTAAAGAGCTAAAATAATAATACATTAACAATCTCTGAACCTAAGTTTGAATATTTTCATTAAATATAATGTTTACATCACCCTAAATATGACTCTAAATATTTGCCAAAAGTACTCACAAGTCAATTAGGTGTTTTTTTTTGTTTTGGGTTTTTTTTTAGTTCTTAATACAAAAATGGGTCTTGAGATTTCTGAGGTAAAAGCATAATATTGATCCAAATTTTATATTTTTTTCCCACAGCAGAAGAAAAAAATAGAAAGATCTTGTTAAAAGGAAAATCCTATATTACCATTTTTTTTCCCTGACATAGGAAAACTAAACCACTCGTTACATCAGCAAGGAAATACACCATGATGACAATTTTACTTTTTTGATGTTTAAAGTTAGATTTCTTTCCTGTCAGAAGCACAAAATAAATATTTACGTAGGGACTACCCTTATTTGTAGCAACTGGTAGGAGTGGCAGGAATGACTGTGCTGCTTGTGGCTACGCTGGTAAAAATATTTACATAACTATGAGCTTCCAGGGAAATTTTTTTATATTTAGTTATTTCAAGAGTTGCAGAGAGCTCAATATAAACAAATGTTCTAGCTTATCCTCACAGTACATCATTTCAATACTACAGATGCTGTTTAAACCAAACCAAAGTAACAAAAGGAAAATCTAAATCCCCTCTAAGATGTAGGAAGTAATATCTTTCTTTAAACTTCAATAGCATTGCCTTTCCTAAAGTACTCTCCAATGTTCATTTTTGTACATGTTCTTGTTCTGTAAGTGTAAGGAGAGAAGCTACTATTATCATCTAAAATGTCAATATGCCTTGTACTTTGATGAATATAAAAGCAAAATTTTAATAACTTACTATGTGCAATGGAAAGCAAAACTCCAGCAATTCTTAACGCTCTTTTTTATTTCTTTAATCCTCACCCAAGGATATGTTGATTGATTTTAGAGAGACAGGAAGGGACACACAGAGAGAGAAATGCTCCACCAGGGATTAAACCTGCAACCCAGGAATGTGCCCTGACTACGAATGGAACCCACAACCTTTCGGTGTATGGGACAATGCTCCAACCAACTGAACCACACTGGCAATTCTTAATCTTTCAGAGCAACAATGACCTTGAGAACCTTCTGAAAGCTATGGAATTTTTTCCTTTTTCATACTGTACATATACAATTTTTGATTCTGAAGATGCCATAAGCCTTTAAGAGATCCAAGGACCCCATTTAACCATTCTTGGCACATGAAACACCAATAGCCAACCTGTTCTTCAATTGAAGAAAACAGGAATGGAAGAGGGCATCAAAGTTCAAGTTTCTATCAGTCCTGTTAGGCTACCCTCCACACTAGAGCAAAAGACAAGAACAGGGATCTACTTTCCACCCGCCCACTCCAACCACAGCAATAAAACCAGCCGATCAAAACAAACACACCAAAAACTTCTGCTCAGGAAAATGACCAGTCTCAGAGCAGAAGGGCTTCCCTGCCCCTCGAGTGAAACCCTCCAGTCTGTGTCCGTCAGCCCTGCCCACATATAGTCTCCCAACCATGCTTTGAATGCCTCATTCTTAACTATAATGGACAACTAAATAAAAATTGGGGAAGGCCTGCCACACCAGAGATGTAAGTTAAAAGAAAAAATAACCTTGGAAGAAATATAAATACAGGTAACAAAATAAATTTCCGGTAAGTATCCTCAGAAATACTTGATGAGAAAAGAGTGCATTCAAAAACAAATGAAAGTGTTAATCTCTTCCCATCCCCTCCACCTGACTACCCTCTGTGCCATGCATTCATGCCTCTGGACCTATTTTTGTTCATTAGATCTCACATATAACTGAGATTATGTGATATTTGTCTTTCTCTAACTGGCTTATTTTGCTTAGCATAATAATCTCCAGGTCCATCCATGCTGTCTGTCACAAAGGGTAAGAGATCCTCTTTTTTACAGACGGGTAGTATCCCACTGTGTAAATGTACCAAAGGTTTTTTAATCCACTCATCTACTGATGAGGCACTTGGGCTGTTTCCAGATCTTAGCTATAGTAGCAGCTTTATTTTTATACTAGAGGCCCGGTGCACGAAATTTGTGCACTGGGGTGGGGGGGGGGGGGTGGGGCCTCAGCCCAGTCTGCACCCTCTCCAATCCAGGACCCATCGGGGGATGTCCAACTGCTGGTTAAGGCCCCGGATCGGGCCTAAACCGGCAGCCAGACATCCTTTGCACAATCCGGGACTGCTGGCTCCCAACTGCTCACCTGCCTGCCTGATTGCCCCTAACTGCTTCTGCCTGCCAGCCTGATCATCACCTAACCATGCCCCTGCCAGCCTGATCGACACCTAACTGCTCTCCTGCCAGCCCGATTGTCCCTAACTGCCCTCCCTTGCTGGCCCAGTTGCTCCCAACTGCCCTCCCCTGCCGGCCCGGTTCCCCTCAACTGCTCTTGCCTGCAGGCCCGGTCCCCACCAACTGCCCTCTACTACCAGTCTGGTTACTCCCACCTGCCCTCCCCTTCAGGCCTGGTTGCCCCCACCTGCCCTCCCCTGCAGGCCCGGTCCCCCTTAACTGCCCTCCCCTACAGGCCTGGTCCCCCCTAACTGCCCTCTCCTGCAGGCTTGGTCCCCCCCAACTGCTCTCCCCTGCTGGCCTGGTCACCCCTAACTGCCTTCCCCTGCCGGCCTGGTTGCCCCTAACTGCCTTCCCCTGGTGGCCATCTTGTGGTGGCCATCTTTGACCACATGGGGGTGGCCAACTTGTGTGAGGGTATGATGGTCAATTTGCATATTACCTCTTTATTACATAGGATGTCTTTTATTAATTTCAGAGAGGAAAGGAAAGGGAGATAGAAGCGTCAATATTGAGAGAGAATCACTGATCGGCTGCCTCTTGCATGCCCTCCACTGGGGATCAAACCTGCAACCCGGGCATGTGCCCTGACTAGGAATTGAACTGTGATCTCCTGATTCTTAGGTTGAAGCTCAATCACTAAGCCACACCAGCCAGGCAAGCTTTATTTTTAATTGCCCAAACCTAGAAGCAACGAAGATGAATCTTAATAGGTGAATGGATAAACAAATTGTGGCACATCCAAAAAATAGAGCATCGGACTGCCAAATGAAGGGTCGGGTCACAGGTTTGATTCCCGGTGAAAGGCACATACCTGGGTTGCAGGTTCAATCCCCACCCCTGGGTCAGGGGCGTGTAGGAAGCAACCACTCTCTCTAAAAATCAATGGGAAAATAGCCTCAGGTAAGGATTAACACACACACACACACACACACACACAGAAAATCTGACCCAGCAATTCACTCCTGGGTATATACCCAAAGAAATACAAACATATCCACATAAAAACTTACACATGAATATTCACAGCAGCATTATTCACCATAGCCAAAAAATACAAACAATCCAAATACCCATCAACTGATGAATAGATAAATTAAAGTAGGTATATCCATACAGTGGAAAATTATTTGATCATATAATAAAGAGTTAATATGCAAATGGTCAACACACCCTCACACCATCACACCATGATACCCTCACACCATCACGATCCATCACCAGAAGGCTGCATGCACAGCAGGCGCATGTGGGTTGATGGGGACTTGATGCTGCATGCACAGCATGGAGGCGGGACCCCCGGCTCCAACCTACGTCTTTGGGGCAATCCATTGAGGAGCCCCAGATGGGTGGGCGAAGCCTACCTCTTTGGGGAGATTGATTGCAGGGCTCCTGCACTGTGAAAGGACACAGGCCAGGCTGGGGGGACCCTGCCCCCCAACCAAATGCACGAATTTCGTGCACCGGGCCTCTAGTCTGACCATAAAAGAATGAAGTGCTGATACCTGTTATAACATGCATGAATCTTGAAAACATTATATTCAGTAACATTAGACATAAAAGACAACATATTATATGATTCCATTCATATTAAATGTACAGAATAGGCATATAGAGACATAGAAAGTAGATTACTGGTTGCCTAGAGGTGGGGAAGAAGAAATGGGAAATGACTGCTAATAGGTATGAGGTTTCTTTTTAGGGTGATGGAAATGTTCTAAAATTACATTGTGGTGATGGATGCATAACTCTGAATACACCAAAATTCTTTGAATTATACATTTAAATCAGTGAAATTTATAATATTAGAATTATATATCTCAATAAAGCTGTTTAAAAAAATCTAAGAACATTGATCACAGACTCATATTAATAAGAGTTTCAATAAGATATTATATATAAAAATAATAATAAAAGGGAATGTTCTAGTTTTCATTATTTGAACTAATGGAAATGACAGACCTCTGAGAGTCAAAAAATAATTTGGAATTTAAGTGAATTTCCACCTAAACATGAATATAGTAATTGTTATGAGACTTTATTTCTATTAATGAACAACGAAGCTCCATTGAAACAACTGGGAAGTGAGCACAGATTCCCCATGTGACCACAGCACAAAGCTGGAATTAATGTACAGACTCTAAAATTTTCAGCAAGCATAAGCCTAAGCAGACATGCCATATCAAAACTTCCATGTATAAAATTAGGTGGTATTAAAGAATTACTGGTAATTTTAAAATTGCTAATAGCTATGTGTTAAAGAGTTCGTATCATTAAGAGATGGGTATTAGATTTATGGCAAAATAGTATCATGGATTTGCTTGAAATTAAAACAGAACCGCAGTGGTCAGGGTAGAGGAATAGAGATAAAACAAGGGTAACCATGAGTTAATAATTGCTGTAACTGTTGATTGTAACTGTTATTTATTATACCCTCATCTCTTCTATTTGTGCTTGAAAATGTTCATAGTAAAAAAATTAAAAACCAACCACTGAACTAACAAATTTTTCTATTAAATGTTTTGGTTTGAAATGCAAAGTAAGAGTGAACAGAATTGAGATGGTGGCAAACTACACTCACATAAAGGCCATGCTTCCTAGAATTTCAATTATTAATGAAAAGAACCAAATTGTCAGAATTAAGCACAAAATGCCTCTAATCTATAAAAATCCTTATTATTTCTAGTACAAACACACAATTGCTCTTATGTCAGGGTTATAGCCAAGAGGTAGCTGACTCATACTTACACAGAATTCTAGTATGTGTGGTTACTAAATTTCTTAGCCAACAGCCAATAATTAGAAGGGAGGCTAATAAACACACACAAAGAGCATAAGACTACTGATGATCTAATAGGATGGAAAAGAGAGAACAGCTATATAAGACATGAAGTTCACCACTAATGAACACAACTTTATGAAGAGTAATAACCAGTATGATTAGGGGAAAGGCCACAGGCTTTGGAGTCAAACACAGACCCACATTCTATAGCCGCTTACTAGCTATGTGAACGGAGCCAAATTACTTAACCTCACTTTTCTCTTGAAATGAGAAAATGTCAGTGGTAGCTACATCACTAGGCTTGCTTTGATGACTAAAAAAGTTAATTATCATGTATTTTGGAAGCTGATTTCCCAATCCCAGATAACTTGCTTGCAACCCTGTAAGGAACCCTAAGCCAAAACCACCCAGATCAACTGCTCCAGATTCCCAACCCTAAGAAACTGCATGAGCCCTAGCTGGTTTTGCTCAGTGGATAGAGCATCGGCCTGCGGACTGAAGGGTCCAGGGTTCGATTCTGGTCAAGGGCACATGCCTGGGTTGTGGGCTCGATCCCCCGTAGGGGGCATGCAAGAGGCAGCCAGTCAATGATTCTCTCTCATCATTGATGTTTCTATCTCTCCCTCTCCCTTCCTCTCTGAAATCAATAAAGATATATTTAAAAAAAGAAAAAGAAACTGCATGAAATAATAAATGTCTACTAAATTAAGTTGCTACATTTGGAGGTAATTTCTTACATAGAACAGACAACACAGAATAAACATTACGTGTAGTGTACAATTTGTCTATTATTTGACTAGCTAAATTTCCCCCCTAAATGTAGTTATTTAGTCTCTTTGCTATGTAAACTAGAGTATACAAGAGAAACCCTTTAATTCCTCTGAACAGAGTGCTCATCACATTGTAACAGCATGTTTATAAAGCTGGATATTATTTTTAGTACTAAACCTCTTGAATCTAACCTTGCTTGTATGCAAGTGAACTAAGGGGGCAAAAACCCAGACCACTGTGTCTGTCATAACTCAGTACTTCATCTCTCACCTAATACACTGTATTACATGTACACTCTATATCTATATATCTGTGCTCTATCTCTGCTCTACAATACACTTTAATATTAATAATAATATTCTTAGTCCTACCTGAATGAGGCATTTGCTCACATCACTAGCACAGAGTGCTTTGTTACAACTCAGGGACACAGGGATCCATGTCAGGAACACCAAGATGGCTAGAGTAAGCATAACAACAGAATGTGACTTCATGTTTCTTCAAAGACAATCAGTAATTCCCAGGAAGCTAAACCAAAACAAATAACAAACAAAAAACTTTAATTCAAAGGCAAGTGTTAGGGTAAAAACAAAATACAAAAATGAAAAACAACACAAATAAACCAAACTCATTGTGTTAGAAGACTTTCGAGTGATCATTTAAAGGTCACTCAATGAAAGATTAAGCATGAAAAAACACCCTACAATTTTATATAATAATGTCTTGTTGGCCATCTTCAAAGATTTAGAATGAATTTCTCAGACTACCTAGAAACAGTGACTGTTATATATGTAGGTATTTATAGGTCATCAGTAACTTGAGAGTATATCAAGCAAATAACTAATTTTAAAACTACACTGATACTATTCAACTTTAGTTTTAGGCCTATTATTCAACTTTATGCCGGTATAAAAACTATTAGTATTGTATTCTAATCTAAAAACATTTAACAATATTTTAATTCTTAGAATTAAAACAAAGATCTTAAATGCAAATAATTCTAGTAATGATGATTATTTCATTGTTTCTTAACATAATCAGAATGAAGCAGCTCAAAGAAAGGAGTTGACAGTCATTCCTTAACTAATTTAGCAAGTAACAAAGGGATGGTACATTATTAACTGCATTATGTGAAGCTCTTCTTTTGATTCTATACCACAGGTAACATAGATTCTTCAAAATCATTAAGATGATATCACACTTTCAAAGAAAGAAAAAACCCCAAAAAAACCAGGATGAATTCTGACAGTGGTTAAACAACCAATGTGGCTATTAAAATTTTTAAAAAGCGAAGATATAACTTCTTAAGGTTAAAACACCCCCCCAATAGAACCAATTAAAATAAATGACTACTGATGTAAGAGGGATAAAAGGTACGTTTATAGGGCCTTTATAATTACCGTAAACTTTTACACTAAGTATTACGAAGTACAATTAAATTAAGCAAAAACAATAAGGTGAAAGAATAGAAGGCTTCGTACCCAGTATGACTCAATTTTGAAAGAGAAAGCCCTGCTGACTGCTCCCGAGGCCACAGGTTTTCTTAAAGACCGTTAGCAACCCAATTACCTAATTTATTTAACAACACGTACCAAGTGGAATGACTTTTGGAGCCACCAGTGGAGGCCGAGGAAGGAATCTGAAACTGATTTTATCCAGAACTAGTTTTCATCCTACAGCTACCAAAAAGGGGGTTTTAATTTTTTCGTCTCTTACGGTTGTCTTCATCCTACTCCCAAAATCTTATTGGGAAGATATTCGAGTAAACAGGGCATACACACAGCAGGCAGCAGCATGAACTAAGCGGCTTCTTGCTGTCTTTCTGAGTTAAGAACAAGCCCCATCACAACGGTCTCCGCCCGCCCGCCCTGAGCTGCTGCTCGGGCTCCGGCGACCGAGCGTGGCCCGGGGAGCAGGCGCTGACAGCCGCCTTTGTGCCGCCGGGGAAGGCGGCGGAGGCCCTCGCCCTCGCCCCCAGCTCCCCGCGCGCGGAGGACCAGGCCAGGAGCGCGGGCCCGAGCGGTGCAGGAAAAGGGGCGCAGAGGGGCCGCGGGTCGTGGCGCCAGGGCCGCCCGGCACCCCCCGGCGGCGGTACCCCACTTTGTCCTCCGCGGAGGCGGGGCTCCGGCCGCGCGAGCGCTCCCATTCCTCCCGGCTCCCTAGAAGCCCACCGCGGGCACGGCCTCCGGAGGCCGAGCTCGGGGCACTGACCCTCCCGGCCGCGGACGCCAGTGCCAGCCCGCTCCCGCTCACCGTGCGCCGCGGCACCGCTGGGCGGCCTGGCCCGGCTCCCCGGCGGCTCGGCCCAGCTCGGACGCGCTGCGGGGCTGTGCGAGGGAGGCAGGCCGCGCCTCCGCGCAGTCCCTCCGCGCGACGCCGCGAGCTTCCGACACCTCAAAGGCACAGGCCCGCCCGCTCAGCACTCCTCCCTCTCCTCCTCCGCCCGCCCTCGGCTCCCCGCCACCGCCAGCTCGGCCAGGAGACGTCTCTCACGCTCAGGACGCTCCGGAGAGCGCACGCCCCGGCCCCGCCCCGCCCCGCCCCCGCCGGGCCATGACCCCGCCCCCAGGAACACACCCACTCTGGCGCCCCCGCGCGCTTTCTCTCAGCCCTCTTCCCTTCCCCACATCAGGCTTCGCAGGCCCTACTGTCAGGCCCATTCTCTGCACTTATGTGCTAGTCATGGAACCGAGCTCACTGAATCCTCACAGCAACCCTGTGAGGCAGCTAGCTGTTACATGTCCTCTTAGAGCAGTGGTTCTCAACAGTTCCTCATGTTGTGGTGACCCCCAACCATAAAATTATTTTCGTTGCTACTTCATAACTGTAATGTTGCTGTTATGAATCGTAATGCAAATATCTAATATTCAGGATGTATTTAGGCGACCCCTGTGAAAGGGTCGTTCGACCCCCAAAGGGGTCGCGACCCACAGGTTGAGAACCACTGGACTAGAGGGATGCAAGACTGAGGCACTGAGTGATCAGTGGAGCTGACCTTGTTCTTTGACATCAGGGGTTGGGGTTGTTAAAATACAGGATTCTGGTGCCGGGAGCCAGTCCATCCTTGCTGTTTCAAGGGACCTGGCATATATGGCGTACTGTTCTTAATATGTTTGCTCACCTTCTTGGCACTATGTGTTTTAACCAAGGTCTCTGAGAAAGGTTGTTTCCCCAGGTAGGGATTTTCCCCTGAAGTTAGCGAGGGAATAAAACCTCTTAACTAAGTGCCAGGCGGGTAATTAATCACTTTAACTACGAACAATCATGCTTAAGCTACATAATCTTTACTCCCTGGAATGGAGATAAGAAACGCCCTAACCTTTGGAATAGAGATTGATAGGATTGGAATCAACTGGTATAAATACAGATGTAACATGACAACAGGACACAGAACCTAGGCACAGAACCTAGAGACAGAAGAACTTCGCTGGAGAGAACATGGCAAAAGATCCTGGACAGAAACTGGCCACAGAACCTAGAGACAGAACCTAGCGGGAGAACCTGGCTGAAGAACCTAGAGACAGAACCTGGCTACAGAACCTGGATAGAACATGGCAAGAGAACCTGACTAGAACCTGGTGACTGAACCTGGCAAAAGATCCTGGACAGAACCTGGCTGGAAAACCTAGCGAGAGAACATGGCAACAGAACCTGGACAGAACCTGGCAACAGAACTTGGCAGGAGAACCTGGATAGAAACTGGCTGGAGAACCTGGCTAGAGAACCTGGTGACAGAACTTGGCTGGAGAACCTTGGCTGGAGAACCTAGTGAGAGAACCGAACCAGAACTTGGCTGGAGATCCTAACCAGAACTTGGCTGGAGATCCTGGCTAGGCTGCTGATCAACTGAACGCTGTCTCCGTGTCATTCCTTCTTCGCCGACTCCGTCCACACCTTTGGGGACCCCTGGACCTGCTGGGGTTGGACCCCAGCATTCTGGGATCTGCATGAGACCGACTGAATAAGGATCCCCCAGGGCAGAGCCTTCTTCCAGCAGCTCACTAAAGTCTGCTATGCCCTGAGGGAGTGCCTGGCACCATGCTTAGCATTGTAAATAGAAGTGAGGACATTCCATAGGAGCAGGCCAAGAAAAAGCTTACTGGCCTGTGGAGAAGACGGACAGACAGCTCCACAAATGGCTACAGTGCACCACTCCAAGCCTCAGTAGGAGAGGGCAGACCTAGCCAGCAGGATGCCAGAACTCATTGCAGCCCATATTTCAAGAAAGTGAATTCATTTCAACAACAGCTAGCATGTAGATAAAGGCAATGGAGAATTGTACTCAGTTCCTTCCCACAACCCTGGGAATTTGCAGGTGTGGCTCAGTGGTTGAGGGTGGACCTATGAACCAGAAGGTCTCGGTTGGATTCCCAGTCAGGGCACATGCCCGGTTGCAGGCTCCATCCCCAGTAGGGGACTACAGGAGGCAGCCTATCAATAATTCTCATCATTGATGTTTCTATCTCGCTCTCCTTTTCCCTTCCTCTCTGAAATCAATAAAAATATATTTTAAAAACAGATTCCAGAAAGATTAAGTTGGAGCCCATTGGACTATGATCCACAAGGTATTTCTCCTTGGAAATACTGACCTAGTGCTAATGTCTTAAGCTAGAAGCAGTCTTAAATGCCTTATATGTGGAATCCTGTTATCAAAACTAATTGAACAAAATAGAAAAAGAGGCATGGATACATGGGACAGACTGGCAGCTGTCAGAGGGGTGGGAGAAGGGTTACTGGATGAAGGTGAAGGGAGTAGCCAAAGAACATATATGCATGACACCCAGACACAGAGAACAGTGTGGAGATGGCCAGAGGGAAGGTGAGGCAGGGGCTGGGTTGAAGTGGGTAAAGGGGAAGAAAATGGGGACATCTGTAATAGTATCAACAATAAAAATAAATTTAAAAAAGTACTTGGTAATAGTAAATTTAACAAAAAATTATTTTAATACGAAGTTATCCTCTCTTTTGGGTAAATATTTGAGTGAAATTGATGGTATTTTTTATAGTAAGTGTATTTTTTATATTGTAAACTACTAAATGGATATCCAAAATGGTGGTAGCATTTGCATTTTTACCAACAATCGAAGAGTTCTAGTTGCTCAACAGTTTCTCCAATTCTTGGTATTTTAAACATTAATTTTAGCCATTCTAGTTGGTAGATACTGGTATAACATTGTGGTTTTAATTTGATTTCCCTAATGACTAATGATGTTGAGCACTTTGCTGTTTTTTTCCTTGCCATTCATATATCTTCTTTGGTAAAATGTTAATTTTCTTATTGAGTTGAAAACTTTATCTTTACATATTCCCGAATAAAATTTTTTATATTTAAAAAATATATATTTTTATTTATTTCAGAAAGGAAGGAAGAGGTATAGAAACAGCAATCATCAGAATTACTGATCGGCTGCCTCCTGCACGCCCCCTACGGAGGACCTAGGCTGAAACCCGGGCATGTGCCCTTGACCGGAATAAAACCCGGGACCCTTCAGTCTGCAGGCGGACACTCTATCCACTGAGCCAAACCGGCTAGGACCAGATATGTTTTTAACCTATCTTTTCTCTCAGTGTGGCTTACATTTTCATTTTGATTTTAAAGAAAAAACGTTTTAAATTTTAATGAAGTCCTATTATTAAGTTTTTTCTTTTATGGTTTGTACTTTTTCTATCCTAATTAAGGAATTGTTGCCTAACTGAATGTCACTAAGACATGAATATGTTCAAGGCCAATGTTAGTTTGTAGTTTTCTTAAGTTTACTTTCTGATTTTTGTTTTTTTGGATAACTACTTCGGTGGAGGTTTTGTATCACCATTTTAGGTACAAAGGAAACTATGGTCCCAAGAAGCCACTAAGAAATGAATTACAAGGTATTTTAACCAATTAAACTTCAAACAAGCTTTTCCAAAGATTAGTATCTCTTGTAATCATCTTTTGTCTTGAATGTTTTATTTTTTTTTAAATATGAAAATGCTTTCTTTAAAATACAAGAAGATAAAACTGTATCACGAGTTTCAAATGGCTAAGTTCCTCTGTATCAAGTTTTGGGGTTTTATGTCAGGATACCATAGAATAAAAAATACTGCTCACATGTTGGATAACTAAGGAAAATATTTAGTACAGTACCCAATTTCTAGAATAATTGTATAATTCATAAGTCCATTAAAATGAGCTTCATGGGGTCTTTCCATAAGGTTTTTGCAGTTATGAAGTTTTGCAGCATGTGTAACATTTAAAATTCATTTTTGAGACCTCATTACTGAATAGACTTGAAAGACCAATTCTTCAGATGCTGTTTGTTTCCCCAAAATGAGTATTTCTTCCATTTTGCTAGCTGCCCAGGTAAATATTAGTGTTTGGTGTAGAGTCATATGGGAGTGGAAAATTAAAAAAAAAATTAGCACACATTTCACTTTTCTATAAAAATATAACTCTTTATTAAATAACATGCACAAATATCTAGTCATTTATTAAACAGATATGATTGAGAACAAGATTTAAAGAAATACAAATCCTTAGGTACAATTTAGTATCTTGTTCATGATATTTAATAGTTAAGAAAAAAACCACTGATTAAATTAACCACCCTTTGTTCCTCTTTCAGATCCTAAATCTTTTTAAGCATATATACTACATTCCAAGTTTTTTCTAGCATTTCAGAGCTTCAGAATATTTTTAATATCATAAGCCCTTAGCTACTTACTTAAGTGTTTCCAGGAAAGGCATTCACTTTTCTTTTAAGCTATCCTGATTAGCTTTGTCATTTTACAAAGGAAATTTGCACAAGCAGAATCATGGCAGAGGTGCTCCAGCGACTTGAGGTACCATTGTAGAGGGTGAGAACTGTGGTTAATGCTAAAAAGCTGGGATGACTAAAACATGCCAGATTCCCGCGTGCTTTTTCTCTTCTGCAGCTTGTTCTGTTTGGCCAAACTGTTCTCCCACACCCCCTTCTCAGGTTGGACCATCAGCACAAAATGCTTACAAACTTACCCTCTCATATTTTCTATGACTTCAATGCTCAAAAATCTGTTTGTTTTTTTGTTTAGGCAAAAGAATACACAAAATTTGCATTAAGTTTTTCATATTAAAAAGTATTGCTTTTTATAAATTAGCTTTTAATGTTCCCAGACTTAATAAACTTAACTTCAACAAAACCAGTGCTTCAAAATCTACCCTGCCTTTCTTGGCCCCATTTATCCAATAAAAAAGGCCAAAATATCTCATCTAAATTTCTAAACACTACTACATCCAACCTCTATATTAAAGTCCTTGCACTGTGTATTTTTTACACGTGCTTCTTTATTGCGCATGCCAAGTACAATATGAATTTAAATATAAATTGATGTAAAAATTCATTAAATCCCTAAGCTTAATATGTACCTTTGCACTCAACAACTTCAATTTTTCCATCAGCTGGAATTTCCAACTTGCAAGCCGAATTGTAAACACTTTATTTCTCATATATTCTTTTTACTTTGCTCTATCAGAATAAAAAACACCCAGTATTATTTTATAATTCAAGAAAGTATTGTGGAAAGTTCTATAAATTTTAATCTCATACACTTATAATCAATTTTACACATAACCTAACTTTCCTTTCAAAAATGTTTAATAAGTTTAGCAGCAGGTTTCAGATCAGAAATATTCCTGAATATTTAATCTGTATCATGGTATAGGAGGAGCTGGACTTTTTCTAAGTATATTGCTAATTATTTTATTAAAAACAGCATACCAAATCTTAATTATAAAATTCTGAAAATCTTGCTTTATATCTTGATACAAGGAAAAAAATACAGCATATTAATGAATTTTTCATAAACATTGTAGAGATCAATTGGAATATGCCTGTTTCTTTTACTCATTTTGACTACCAAATATCTCTTTTTTCATTTGAGTACTCAGTTTTTATTTTAAAAGTGCAAAGGTTATTAAGCTTAAAACATTATGCTTTAGCAAGTAAAAAAGTTTTACAATGATTTAACATGACCAATAAAATTTATTAAACATATTTTACATATATTCACAGATTCATCATACTTGAGTATTAAAATAGACATTTACAATTTCAGAATTTTCATTCAAAGGCATTTGGGGGTGGGAGGAGAGAATAAGCTCTACTATGAGGTGAAAAAAAGAGCTGTTTCTTTGTATGACTAATTCTAAATAATACACCCAACATAGTAAGTCATAGGTACTATGCCAGGAGATTAGTATGGAACACCTTACACTACTTTAGGCATCACTTATGGAGAGTTAAATTATAGGAAAAAGCATGCAATACAACTAAGTCACAACTTTACAGTTATGGTGATAAAAACAAGCTCACTCAAACACATGCATGCCTTACTTAAAAGTTCTGCTATCTGACCACACTACTGCTACACTCCATACAAACTACAACTTTGGTCCAATAAAACATCAGACAAAACAGGTTTACAATTATTCCTTTGTACATGTTTTGACTACCAATCCCTTTGTATACATTTTGACCATTAATTACAAGATTTACATCTGCACAATATGTATAAAATAAGTTATTAAAAAGAAAGACAATATCAAACTTTTGAAAAGAAAACTGTACAATTTACAAATATAATAAACTGAAGAAAATTTGTGCCAAGTTTTGCTTCCAAATTAGAAACTATTTGGTAGGAATTGAACCTTTTAGTTTACTGATATATTTTAATAGAACTTGAAAAAGATTTGCATACTAGTGGTTATTTCGTTACTTAGAGTGCTAACAACTTCCAGCGCCATTAGCAGATTCTCAACTTTAATATCTACCACAGCCTGCCAAATGTAATCATGACCTTTCACCGATATAAATAATAGTTTTCAATTAGAAACTATTTGGACCCAAGAGCCAAAATATTTCTTTTCATTTTTTATAAAATGACAGTGTTTGCTACATAACCAATTTTAGTTGAACTTTACCAACAATTGTAAAGGCATGATACCAGTATTTTTGTCAAAAAGCAATTTTCCATAATATAACACTCTTGAGTCTCCATCAGTTTAAGATGACACACGAGGAAGTAATGGCTGCTATATAGGAGTCAATTCAAAGTCATCATTAACATCAACAAGGGGAACATAAAACTCCTGGATTTCATAAATGCTGATAGATTTATAGGTGGCAGGATCAAGTTCCTGGAGTTTGAGCTGCCATTCTAATCTCTGAACGGCATTTAAAGCTGCAGCTTCATGTTGTTGCCTCATTAAAAGACAGGTCTATTAAAATAGAAGAGAAAAGTTAATCGATTATTCTATTAAATATGCTTTGTTTACTTCAGGGACATAGTAGAGGTATAAAAAGTTTTTGAGTTATACAGGGTAAGTGTTTTACCCTGTCTGTACCCATATGCCAACTATTTCTGGGTCTTCAACTTCACCCACATCTTAATATTTAAAACTGTTGCTTCAAATAATGAGATTTCAAATTAACAAAAGAATCAAGAAAATCTAAGGAGAAGTGATTTGTACTGAAGATCTAAAACTAAATACTTTTCTTTATAGATCTGTAAAATATATTTCTCTTATTGTTTTCCCATTCTTTCATGTTAGAACTATAACCAGACTTGTATATTGGATAATAAACATAAAGATCCCCATTAGAAACTCATTTTTCTACACTGGTCCTGAAGAATAATATGGCTTTTATTTTCCAAGTGTGACCTAGTGTAAGGATTCGTGACCAGTATTTCCTTTCCTAATCATTCCTAATACAGCTGCAGTATCTGTTTGTGAAGGGGGAAGCAGCCTGGCCAGGTACCTCAGTTGGTTAACATGTCTACCCAATACGTCAAGGTTGTGGGTTCGATCCCTGATCAGGGCACATAAAAAAATCAACCAATAAATGCATAAATAAATGGAACAACAAATTGATGTTTCTCTCTCTATACCCCCCTCCTCTCTCTTTCTAAAAATCAATCATTTTTTTTAAAGTTAAAATGAGCCCTAACCGGTTTGGCTCAATGGATAGAGCGTCATCGGCCTGCGGACTGAAGGGTCCCAGGTTCGATTCTGGTCAAGGGCATGTACCTTAGTTGCGGGCACATACCCAGTAGGGAGTGTGCAGGAGGCAGCTGAACGATGTTTCTCTCTCATCGATGTTTCTAATTCTCTATCCCTCTCCCTTCCTCTCTGTAAAAAATCAATAAAATATATATTTTTTAAAAAATGAAAAAAAGAGAAGGGGAAAGTATCCATTTAAACTGAACTTCTCAATATACATACCTTTAATTTGTCAAATTTATCATCCACATCTTGTAACCAAGACATGAACTGTCTTGCATTAAAGCGATCCCTCACAGAAGTTTTACTGTCATCGGACTGAAAGAGAACATTAAATATAGTTGAATATAATAAAATACAAAACCCACTTTAAAATCTATTATGTCATATCTTTTCATTTTATATTCCATTTTTTAAGGAATGATGGAAATATATTTTGAAAAAGGATAAAATATTATCTGAATATTTTAAAAATTTGATAAAGCATTTATTTCCATATTGAGTGGACAGAGTAGTTATTAGAATTCTTAGGATGCTGGGTTTAGTTATTAAATACATAGAATCCTATTGCTCTGTGAGTCAAAGATGTTTCTCCAAAAGGCATGCCATATCAAGTATTATGCCTGTGACATTCTTTTTAAAGTAAAACTTATTTCATATTTAATTTAATGTTAAAGTTTATCATCAACATTAATGTAGGGAGAAAAAGTGTTAAGGTGGGAGACAATCCTTTGAGGCAGATATTTTTTTTACAGGACCAGTATTTTGGAGTGCTCATAATGAAATTTTATATATCAGTTTTGAGGTAGGCTATATTCAACTGTCAGCTTTGTATCATACTGTGTAATCTTGAACTCATTATGTACTCTCTCAATTTTCAATTCTGTAAAATAGGATAAAAATAGCTCTTTTAATCTTTTTTTGAGAATGTAAGAGTCTCTTAACACTTGTACATACTGGAAGCACTCAATCTAATAAACATCCTATATAATAAAAGTGTAATATGCAAATCAACTGAATGGTGGAACGACTGGTCGCTATGACATGTACTGACCACCAAGGGGCAGGCGCTCAACGCAGGAGCTGCCCCCTGGTGGTCAGTGTGCTCCCACTGGGAGAGCGCCACTCAGCCAGAAGCCAGGCTCATGGCTGGTGAGTGCAGTGGCGGTTGCAGGAGCCTCTCTTGCCTCTGCTGCAGGTGGGCAGTAAGGAGCAATAGATCCTGGACTATGAAAGGGATGTCTGATTGTCGGCTTAGGCCCAATCCCCAGCAGGCAGATATCCCCCGAGGGGTCCCAGACTGAGAGAGGGTGCAGACCAGGCTGAGGGATCCCCCCACCCTCCCGGTGCACTAATGTCATGCACTGGGCCTCTAGTTTGCTATAATTATTACTATTACTACCAGTGCTATCAAAATGACATCCACGCATCAGGTAGCTTCACACTCACATATTTAGCCATTATCACTTCCTCCTTTGTCCTCAAGTAAGATGTTTTGACTACTTTATATTTTATTGTTGAATCTCTTTTTAATATTACAAGTTTATTTTGAAAAGAAAGAAGTGTAGTAAGAGAGTGTAGGCTAATGAATGATCCAAGCCTTTACTCAGGAAGGATAGATTTATTTTTTTTCTTAGCTCCTCAGAGGCTATTCTCATATGAAACAAACCTGTTACTCAGACCTTCTCCTCTAAAGTCAGCTGTAAAATGATGGGTAATAGGTTCTATAGTTTTCCTTAAGAATAAGAATTTACTTTGCCTTTTAATTATTAGGCAGATTTAATTTAACTATTAAGGCTGATCCTCCTTTTCAATGATTTTATAATTATTCTTAAGGTTTACTTGGAAAATTCACTTATTTTTGAAATTCTCTTTATAACCCATCTGGGGTTATAGATTTCTCAATAAAGCTGTATTTGTTCAGTATCAATATGTTTTCATCTGTCTTTCAGCAGAAAAGTCTGAATGTTCTGGTCCAGTGGCTTTCCATCTCTACTTTCAGTTTGCCTATGAATTTGTTTCTATTTTACATGTCTTTGTCATTTCAATGAGTTTTGGGAGGAAAAAAAATAAACAGATGTGTTTACTTAACCATTCTGAACTAGAAATCCTCAGAGACTTTCTTTAAAGCTTGATTTATAAAGTTCTAAAATTGATTCATGACTCTGTAATTGCATGAAACTTAAAAAGTCATCAAGATACCACATGGTCTAGAGCCCGGCCTTTAGCAAGAGGGCTAAACTGTTCATTTAACTTTATTAAAACTATTCATTCTATCCTTTAAAATTGGAAAAATTATGTAAAGTCCTTTCTAGAAATGTCTATTTTCCAAAGGGTCAAATAGTTCTTTCCTAAGATCGATCCAATTATTCATTTTAATAATAGTTTCTGTTACCTCTGAGTGCTCTCATTTGAATAAAGAGAGTTAGAAAGCTACTTATTTTGTTTAATGTCCTTTTTAGCACATGAGAAAAATAAAAAATAAAATAAAACCAGAGAGAAATGAGTAACTTTCTCTGTAATATACTTTATATCCCTTGTATTTCTAGCTTGTCCAATTTAAAACAGCATTTCCTACTCTCTTTTTTTTTATGATATTTTATTGTACATGTTTACACTTTTTATCTTAATCATTATATTCTCTTATGACCCATGAATTTCATTCTGGTTTATGAAACAAAAATATACTGACAACTGATATGTCTAATTCAGGTAATTCATATGCAGCAGTAAACTTTGTTCAAGATACAACTACAGTTTTTCAATTATAGTAGGCCTTTGAATAATATTTTGTTCTGTGCTGTGTTTCATTCTAACGCTGATGAGATGCCATAGAAACTTAACCCTTGTTTGTATCAATGAGCCTATGGTAATACTAGTTTCATTATATGTTGTTTTGCTTAAAGTTGCAGAACCTGTTGACTATGTTAAGTGAGGACTTACTGAGTATTAATTTATTCGAAAGACATCCAAGATCAAAACAAAACCTGGCCCTATTATAACACTGTCGCAACTTAGAGGTTCGGTCTGCCTGTACTGTTTTCCAACTTAGAGTATCTTTCCAGCTGCTTGAAGGCCAGACTGAATGTATAAGTATCCACTTTAGAACCAAATTATAAATTACCTATAGGGACACTATCCTAAACACATATTTGTTTTGTAATTATCTACTTTTATGGTATAAAGGTTTATGACATACACACACAAACACATACATACACTAGAGGCCTGGTGTATGAAAATTCATGCACTGGAGAGGTTCCCTCAACCCAGCCTGCTCACAGTCTGGGAGCCCTCAGGGGCGGGAGGCAACCCGGCCATCAGGGGAAGGCGATGCCCCCATCACACCTCTGCTGCTGCCACTGCTGGCAGTGCAAGACTCGGCTGGCCCTGGTTACCTGAGCCTCGGCTGGTCCTGGTTACCTGGCTGACATCTGAGGCTTGCCTGCACCTTGAGCTGGCCCTGGCCGGCTGGGGGGCTGAGCCGCACTGTGCGCCTGCCGCCCCTTCCTCCAGTTGAGCTGAAAGGACTGGGGGATTCCAGCAGGGCTGAGGGGACTGGGTGCCACCATCTTGTGGCTATGGGTGCTACCATCTTTGTGATGTGTGATAGTCAATTTGCATATTCCATTTTTATTAGATAGGATATATGTATATCCTTATATATGGGGTGGACAAAAGAAGGTTTAGAGTTGTTGAGTACATGGAACAGTTTATTCTTGTATTATTACTTATTATTGTACTAGAGGCCCAATGCACGAAATTCATGCAAGTGTAGGCCTTCCTTCCCCAGCTGCCAGCACTGGCTTCCCTCTGGCACCCAGGACCTGGGCTTCCCTCCAGCCACTGGCAGGCACCCAGGAACCAGCTTTCCTTGCAGAGGGACCCACCCACCCGCTGCAGCTGGTCAGTGGCCTGGGCCTCCCTCTTTGGAGCGATTGTGGGGTGAGGCGATGGCTGGGCCTATGACCAATTGCATCACACCCGCCTTGGCTGGCCTGGTGCCAGTTGGTGTCATAGAGTGGTCCCGGATGGTAATCTGACAGTCGTTGCGCTGTACGGTCTAATTAGCATATTATGTTTTTATTATTATAGATTACATTTTTCCATATGAACCACTGTAAACCTACTTTTGCCCATCCCTATATCCTATATAATAAAAGGCTAATATGCAAATTGACCAAATGGCAGAACGACCGGTCACTATGATGTGCACTGACCACCTGGGGCAGACGCTCAATGCAGGAGCTGCCCCCTGGTGGTCAGTGTGCTCCCACAGGGGGAGCGCCACTCAGCCAGACGCCAAGCTCACAGCTGATGAGCGCAGGAGCAGTGGTAGGAGCCTCTCCTGCCTCACGGCAGTGCTGAGGTTGTCCGACTGCTGGTTTAGGCCTGCTTCCTGTGGGGACATCCTCCAAGGGCTCCCGGACTGCGAGAGGGTGTAGGCTGGGCTGAGGGAACCCCCTCTAGTATATATAATACACTAGAGGCCCGGTGCACGAAATTTATGCTCAGGTAGGGTCCCTAGGCCTGGCCAACGATCAAGGCTGATCAGCTTCCCCGCCTCCTCCTTCCCTTGCTCCCTCAGCGCCCCACCACCGCCGCTGGTTGCCCACCATGTTCCACGCCGTCCCCTGGTAGTCAGGGCACATCACAGCAAGCAATCGAACTGAGAATTGTCAGTCCACTCCCTTTCTATACCATTTCCATATTGGCCTTTTATTATATAGGATAAACTTTTATGCTATAAACATTATTAGACATGGTATTATATTAGAGCAGTGGTCACCACTGGTGGTCCATGAGGTCTGAAAGGTTGGCGACTGCTGGTTTAAGGAAATCTTTGGAGCAGCAGTCGCCAACCAGTGGTTCTGTGGACCACTGGTGGTCTGAGAGGTCCGAAATGTTGGCGACTGGTGTATTAGAGGACTTTAGAAAATGTTTTTCTCATTTGAGCTTTACTGATTGTTGAATTCAAATTTCTTCAATGGAAATACATTACAAAAAACCCCAAGTTGTATTAAGAACATTCTAACTGTTTCAGTGAGCACTGTACCTGAGCATCCAGTGGCACACTGTAGACTTCTGCATCCAGTAAAACAGTGCACGCACTAAATGGCAGTGTTTGATTTGCCAGTGTTCTTGCAGCTCTGTAATGAACTCGTAGAACTTCCTGTTCATTGGATACAATGAGTTTTTCCTAGTTGAACAAAGAATTTAAAAAAAATAATAATTCTTTAACTACTTGTTTTTAAATAAAATATAAAACATTTAAAATATGCTAAAGAACTTTAATCTCAGAGTAGTTTTTTCTTTATAGTAAGCTTGAGAAATTTGAGAACTAGTGTTCGAAAAGTGTAAGTAAACTTTCTTTTTTTAAAACTGGCAGTCTCTTTTTAAAAATGATCTTGTACAGTGTACAATGGTGACTTTTAGTTTATTCACAAGATGTTTAATCATCAGCACTAATTCCAGATCATTTTCATCACTCCAAAAAGAAGCCCATACCCATCAGCAAAGCTACTACCCATTTACCCTCTTTCCCTGGCAACTAACTCTATTTTTGCTTTTATGAAATTTTTAAAAAGAAATCTTTATTGTTCAGATTAATACAGTTGTTCCTTTTTTTCCCCCTCCATAGCTCCTTTCCACCCAGTTCCCACTCCACTCTCTGCCCTTACTCCTCCCACCGCAATGTCCTCATCCATCTGTGTACGATTTTTGTCCAATCTCTTCCCACACTCCCCCTACTCCCTTCACCCTGGGAATTGTCAGTCCACTCCCTTTCTATGCCCCTGATTCTATCATATTCACCAGTTTATTTATTCTGTTCATCAGATTTTTTATTCACTTTATTTTTATTTTTATTTATTTATTTATTTTTAAATATATTTTATTGATTTTTCACAGAGAGGAAGGGAGAGAGATAGAGAGCTAGAAACATTGATGAGAGAGAAACATCGATCAGCTGCCTCCTGCACATCTCCCACTGGGGATGTGCCCGCAACCCAGGTACATGCCCTTGACCGGAATCCAACCTGGGACCCTTCAGTCCGCAAGCCGACGCTCTATCCGCTGAGCCAAACCGGTTTCGGCTCCTTCCTCTTCTTAAAGAATACCTTTCAGCATTTCATATAATACTGGTTTGGTGGTGCGGAATTCCTTCAGCTTTTTCTTATCTGTGAAACTCTTTATCTGACCTTCAATTCTGAATGATAGCTTTGCTGGATAAAGTAATCTTGGTTGTAGGTTCTTGGCATTCATCACTTTGAATATTTCTTGCCACTCCCTTCTGGCATGCATAGTTTCGGTTGAGAAATCAGCTGACAATCGTATGGGTACTCCCTTGTAGGTAACTAACTGTTTTTCTCTTGCTGCTTTTAAGATTCTCTGTCTTTTGCTCTTGGCATTTTAATGATGATGTGTCTTGGTGTGGTCCTCTTTGGATTCCTTTTGTTTGGGGTTCTCTGAGCTTCCTGGACTTGTAAGTCTATTTCTTTCACCAGGTATGGGATGTTTTCTGTAATTTCTTCAAATAGGTTTTCAATATCTTGCTCTCTCTCTTCTTCTGGCACCCCCATAATTTGGATGTTGGTACACTTGAAGCTGTCCCAGAGGCTCCTTACACTATCTTCATATTTTTGGATTCTTTTTTCTGTTTTTCTAGTTGGGTGTTTTTTGCTTCTTTGTATATCAAATCTTTGACTTGATTCTAGCGATCCTCTAGTCTGCTGTTGGATCTCTGTATAGTATTCTTTATTTCAGTCAGTGTATGCTTAATTTCTAGTTGGTCCTTTTTCATATCCTCGAGGGTCTCACTAAATTTATCGGAAGTTTCTAGAAAATTCTTGAAAAACCTTATAACCGTGGTTTTGAACTCTATATCCAGTAGTTTGCTTTCCTCCATTTCTGTCATTTGTGACCTGTTTCTCTGTCTCCGCATTTTGGCTGCTTCCCTGTGTTGATAAGAGTGGCTTTGTGTGCTAGGTGTCCTATAGGGCCCAGTGGCTCAGCCTCCCCAATTACCTGAGGTGGACACTCTTGGTGCACCCCTTTGTGGGCTGTGTGCACAGTCTTGTTGTAGTTAAGCCTTGATTGTTGTTGGTATCACTGGGAGGAATTGACCTCTAGGCCAATTGGCTGTGAGAATCAGCTGTGTCTATGGTGGGAGAACTTATGTGCTGGAGACACCCTTCTGGGGCAAGACTTGCTTCAGTGGGGCTTTGGTGCTCACTTGAGTCTGCCCCCTGAGTGTGTCCCTTATGGATCTGAGGAGTTGTAATCTGGATGGTCCCACTCTGACCACTGGGTACACTGGCTCTTGGATCTCTAAAGATGTGCTAATTTAGCCTCTGCCTGAGGCTACCTAGCAGGAGCTACGGAGAGATCTTCAGATTCCCCTTCTTTGTTTGGGGTTTGGAGGTGCCCAGATGAGGGCCAGCTGTGAAGCAATGCAAGCTGCTGTGGGGCCTTGGGCCGTCTTTTGGATGTTCTAGGTCTCTCTGACCCAGCTGCAGTTTGTTAGGTAATTTTAGATTGCAAAGGGCCAGCCCATTCATATGCAAAAGCCTCTGTGCACAGCTTGGGTGGGCGGGTCTCAGGGAATCAACAGGGCAGAGCAAATAGCTATGGCTGATCCTCAATTCTACCCTAAGAGGCCCTGGGTCTCAGTGTCCCATGGTAATTGCTGCAAGCACCTCTGAGAGAAAGCTGCCCCCGAGTTCCACCCAATGCCAGACAGTCCAGTTTCTCCCCATATGAGTCTGGGTCCCCAGAGACTCGCCTGGAACTGGAGTTCAGAGCAGTTGGGAGCTTGTGTCTCCCTCCCGATTTTTTTTTTCTTTCTTTAAACCGAGTGGCTCTAATTTCTTTCTTTTTTTTTTCAATTTCTGAGGTTTTTTTAAAATTTTTTTTATTTTAGTAAATCTTTATTGTTCAGATTATTACATTTGTTCCTCTTTTTTCCCCCCATAGCTCCCCTCCACCCAGTTCTCACCCCACCCTCTGCCCTTACCCCCCCGCCCCCATTGTCCTCATCCCTAGGTGCACAATTTTTGTCCAGTCTCTTCCCGCATCCCCCACACCCCTTTCCCCACCAAGAATAGTGAGTCCATTCCCTTTCTATGCCCCTGATTCTATTATAATCACCAGTTCATTCTGTTCATCAGATTATTTATTCACTTGATTCTTAGATTCACTTGTTGATAGATGCATATTTGTTGTTCTTAATTAGTATCTTTACCTTTTTCTTCTTCTTCCTCTTCTTAAAGAATACCTTTCAGCATTTCATATAATACTGGTTTGGTGGTGATGAACTCCTTTAGCTTTTCCTTATCTGTGAAACTCTTTATCTGACCTTCAATTCTGAATGATAGCTTTGCTGGATAAAGTAATCTTGGTTGTAGGTTCTTGGCATTCATCACTTTGAATATTTCTTGCCACTCCCTTCTGGCCTGCAAAGTTTCTGTTGAGAAATCCGCTGACAGTTGTATGGGTATTCCCTTGTAGGTAACTGAGTTTCTTTCTCTTGCTGCTTTTAAGATTCTCTCTTTGTCTTTTGCTCTTGGCTTTTTAATTATGATGTGTCTTGGTGTGGTCCTCTTTGGATTCCTTTTGTTTGGGGTTCTCCGCGCTTCCTGGACTTGTAAGTCTATTTCTTTCACCAGAGAGGGGAAGTTTTCTGTCATTATTTCTTCAAATAGGTTTTCAATATCTTGGTCTCTCTCATCTTCCGGCACCCCTATAATTCTGATGTTGGTACGCTTGAAGCTGTCCCAGAGGCTCCTTACACTATCTTCGTATTTTCGGATTCTTTTTTCATTTTGCTTTCCCAGCTGGGTGTTTTTTGCTTCTTCGCATTTCAAATCTTTGACTTGATTCTTGCACTCCTCTGGTCTGCTGTTGGGAGTTTGTATAGTATTCTTTATTTCAGTCAGTGTATGCTTAATTTCTATTTGGTTCTTTATCATAACATCAAGGGTCTCATTAGATTTCTTGAGGATCTCAATAACTCTATCGGCGGCTTCTAGGCAGTTCTTGAGAGACCTTAAAAGTGTGGTTCTGAACTCTATATCTTCCATGGACAATTTTGTCCTGTTTCTTTGTCTCCGCATTTTTTTTATGCTTTCTTGGTGCACCCCCTAGTGGTCTTTGTGCGCAGTCTTGTTGTAGTTAAGCCTTGATTGTTGTAGTTAATACTGGGGGGATTTGACCTCCAGGCCAACTGGCTGTGAGAATCAGCTGTGTCTGCAGTGGGAGAGCTTTTGTCCTCTGGGGAGGTGCTAATCTAGCCTTTGCCTGAGGCTATCCGGCAAATGGCTCTGTGCAGGGCTTAGGCGGGGCGGGTCGCACAGGATCAACAGGGTGGGTGGAGGGAGCAGTTATGGCTGCTCTCAGTCCCGTCCCCAGAGGCTCTGCCTCTCAGAGTCCCAGCAACCGCTGCAAACCTCGGAGAGAAAGCTGCCCTCGCGTTCTGACCGATGCCAGACAGTCCCGCTTCTCCCGTTTGAGTCTGGGTCCCTAGAGACTCGCCCAGAACTGGACCTCAGAATCTGAGACTCCCTCCCAATTGAAAACGACAATGAAAACGACAACCGCGCCCTCAGCTACCAGCCCACTCCGCGCGTACCTCTGCACCTTTGTATTTTCCGCACTGCGCCTCCTCTGAGTCTCGTATGCTGTTCTCTTTCCTTCTAGTTGAAGAATTTCCCCTCAGCCAGTCTTCCTGTGGTTCTGGGCGATGTTCGTTCCGTCTTTCAGTTGTATTTGTGAAGTGGTTGTTTGAGGCAGCTAACTCCGGTGTTTACCTATGCCGCCATCTTGGTTTTCTCCTCTTCCCTCCCCATTGAAAAAGACAATTGTGTCCTCAGTTGCCAGCCCTTTCCATGTGTGCCTCCGTACCTCTGTACTTTACTTCTGCACCTCCTCTGAGTCTCAGTGTTCTTTTCTCTTTCCTTCTAGTTGTAGAATTTCCACTCAGCCAGCCTTCCTGTGGTTCTGGATGATGTCCATTTTGTCTTTTCATTGTAGTTTTGAAGTGGTTGTGTGAGGCAGCAATTTCAGGTGTTTACCTATGCCGCCATCTTGGTTTCTCGCTTTTATGAATTTGATCTATTCTGAACACTTTATATAAATGGAATCATATAATATGTGATCTTTTGTAACTGGCTTCTTTCATGTCACATGTTTTCAAGATTCACCTATGTCATACCATGTGTTAATTAGTACATTGTTCCTTTTTACGGCTGAATAATATTCCATTGTATGAATATACCACATTTTATTCATCCATTTATCAGTTGTCGAACTTTTGGGTGGGTTCCAGCATTGGGCTATCATGAATTATGCTGCTATGAATATTTCATGCTTAAGTTTTTGTTTCAATGTATGTTTTTATTTCTCTTGGGTAAATAAGAGAACTGCTAGGTCACATAGTAATTCTATGTTTAACTTGTCGAGGAACTACCACACTGTCTTAAATAGCAGTTGTACCATTTTATATTCCCCCACCAATGTATGAAGGTTCCAATTTTTTCACATCCTTGCCAATACTCACTATCTGTCTTTTAAAATTACAGCCATTCTAGCCCTGTGCGGTGGTTAGAGTATCAGCTTGCATACCGAAGGATTGTGGGTCCAATTCCCAGTCAAGGGCACATACCTGGGTTGCAGATTTGATCCCTGCTTAGGGTGTATGACAGAGGCAACCAATTGATGTTTCTTTCTCTATCTCTCTCTCTTCTCCCTCCCCTCCACTTTCTAAAAAAATCAAAGGAAAAAAATATCCTTGGGTGAGGATTAAGAACAAAAACAAAACCCAACAGAAAAATCACAAATATTTTCAATTCATATTACAGTTGTTGCAGATCTTGCCCCCATATTTTTATACTCACTTCTTTGAAATTCTATAGTTATTAGACCTGCAACTTCATGACACATGACAGCAGCTTTCTGTGTAAATTGTGCAACACAGCGGCCAACTATCAAGCAATTCTGTAGCCAGTAGTTTATTCAGTCAACAAATGATAAAGCTGTTTGTCTTCATATTGGTCAGACATTTAAATTGCTTGGTAGTATTATGCAATTCTAAAGTGTGTGATGGTCAATACGAAGGAGAAAGAGTCATTTTCACTATCAAGATTCTGCAAGTTGCACAGTTCAAATGACAATTATTAACTGTCTGTAAAAAGAATGGCTTCTGTAGTAGGTGCGTGACAGTTAAAACAACTATTGACATATGTGTTATATGATCTAACTTACTGCTCAATGACATGGGTCATGCATTCAAAGTTCTGTATCAGTGCTTCCTTCTTTTATTTGTTCTCACTGTAATACTATCAATTTATTAATTTTAAAACATTATTCTGAAAAAACCCCCCACAAAAACATTATTCTGAGAAAAGGTCTTATATTTACCAGATTGTTATAGGGGTCCATGGCACAAAAAAGATTAAGCTCTACCCTCAGGAATTAATCATGTATGAATCAAAGGCTTGTAGACAAGGTTTTGTTTGTATATAACTATGTTATATCACATTTGCAGAAGCCCCTGACCATCCCAAAAGATTAAGAAGGTGTTTTTTTATTTCAGAAAGGGAGGGTGTGTGTGAGAGAGAAATAGCAATGTGAAACAGACACATCAATTGGCTACACCTCCCTAACCCCAGCTCAGTACTCTCCCCTTAACTGGGTTTGAACCTGTGACCTTCTGGTGCATGGGACGATGCTCCAACAAACTGAACCACACCGACCAGGGCCTTTTATGATTTTTATAAATAATTATATAGGTTTTCCCCCCTGTCATTTCATGCCAAGACTAACCACTAGAAACTGAAATACTAAAGTAAGGATCAATAAGCACAGCCTCTGTAAGTATTTTGCACTAAACTAACTGATACCAAGCAACAGTTCTAAAATGTGGAAATCCAAATGTCCAACTAGGAATTCACTGTTATAGTTCTGCAAATTCAATAAGAAAATTAGCCTGGCTGGTGTGGCTCAGTGGTTGAGCAAACCAGGAGGTCATGGTTCAATTTCCATTCAGCGCACATGCCCGGGTTATGGGCTCAATCCCCAGTGTGGGGCTTGCAGAAGGCAGCCAATCAATGATTCTTTCTCATCATTGATATTTCTCTCTCTCTCTCTCTCCCTCTCCAAAATCAGTAAAAGTATTTTTTTTAAAAGAGAAAATTATTAGAAAGTTTTATAAATTGAAAATATACTGAACATAAATTGTAACATGGGAGCAACTACCCTAAAACAGGCTTACAAATTCTCCATCTAATCAGATATGCACAAGGTAACAAACCATATCTCAAAATGGACCTAAATAAGAAAAATTCACTAATAAAAAACTGTAGGCCATTGTAATATATTGTTAAAAGTTATTTCTTAGCATAAATGTAAACATCTCTTACCCTCTCAATGCTGTGTTGCAAACGTAGTTTCATCCTTACAACTTCCTGTTGCCGAAACAGCTCTTTGAGCGGATCTGACAGTGAAGGGGGTGGTGTAATCTAATTTTAAAAATGCAACAGTTAAAAGTATTAGGTTTTATTTATAATAATGGGCTACACTTATAAAATTAAAACCTGTTAGTAGATAACTTAAAATGAAGATATAAATTCAGATGTTCTCTGAATTAAATAATATAGTAACAATTATACAATTACTTTTCAATTTCACCTGTTTGAAACCCTAAATATTCTTCCACTAGATACCTTAGAGCAGGGGTCACCAAACTTTCAGACCACTGGTTGGCAACTGCTGCCTTAAAGAATCTATATTTCCTCCTCTCATCCCAGCTTATAATATTGTCAGCATTATTAGGACAAAGTAGGATAGCTCAGTATATTTGGCACAGTATACTAACTTAGTTGACTCTTTTGACTTTTCTGAAGGTTAAGAGAAACAGATAGTGTGTTTCATGATGTTCAACAGGAATTATACAACACCATATATGAAAAGCTCTTGCCAAAGAATCAAACCTGGATCTAATCAAGACTCTATAATCAGTAAACAGTTTACAGGAATTATGGAAGACTGAAAAACCTGTTAAATATCATACGGATTCAATTAGTAGAATCAATATGGAAAATACAAGACATAACTTTTGGGGGCTGATCATTTTTCAATGAGCTGGCCTCTAATTGCAATGATACATTTGCTTGATTTCTATGTTCTGTAAACTTTAAATTTATAACAAGAAGAGTTAAGTGGAGTGTTTGGTGCTATTGTAGTTTGCAATCATGCAGGCCTCTTTCAAGCAACACAGAGGAAAAGTATCTATTCCTTTGAGGCTGGAGTGTCAGAGAAAGCTTCTTTCAGAGGGTAATGCGTGAGCCTTAACCTAAAAGAAGAGTTAAGAGAAATGAGTTGTGAGGAAAAAGGAAAGAGAAAGAAAAGAGGGAGGTAATTCCCAGAAGAGAGGATGGTATAATCAAATGCATGAAACAAACAGTATGGAGCTTGGAGGCAATTATAAGCAGGCTTGAGTCCCAGGAACATAACAGGAAGGAAAGAATGATGGATATGAGGATAGAGAGATCAGCAGGGGCAAAGTAATAAAGATTGTAGTCTAGTGTGTAAACCAGCTTTTCTTAAAATATGTTCCACTGAGCACTTCTGAGATAAGACAAGTTAGGTATTAGATATGATTTCTTTTTTTGTTAATCATTCCAAGGATTTTTTTTTCCATTTATATATATTTTTTTAAATATATTTTATTGATTTTTTACAGAGAGGAAGGGAGAGAGATAGAGAGTTAGAAACATCGATGAGAGAGAAACATCGATCAGCCGCCTCCTGCACACCTCCCACTGGGGATGTGCCCGCAACCCAGGTACATGCCCTTGACCGGAATCGAACCCGGGACCCTTCAGTCCGCAGGCCGACGCTCTATCCACTGAGCCAAACCGGTTTTGGCTCCATTTATATTTTTGTTTTAGAGAGGAAGAGAGGAGTGTCGAGAGAGAGAGAGAGAGAGAGAGAGAGAGAGAGAGAGAGAGAGAGAGAGAGAAACATCAATGTGAAAGAAACACCACAATTGATTGCCTCCTGCACACCCCCTGACCAGGGCTAGGGATCCAATCTGCAATTCAGGAATGTGCCCTTGACTGGGAATCGAACCCGCAACTCTTTGGTGTGTGGGCTGATGCTCTAACCACCAAGAAACACTAGATATAGGGCTAGATATACTGATTTTAAGGATAGTGTGGGGCATTCAGCTGTCTAGAAGCAGCTAGAAACATGGTTATATAAATCAGTAGTGTATTCATGGCTGAAGATAAACTTGGAACTATTCTACAAGAGATAGTGCCCTAGCCCTTAATAAAATTATCACTGAGAGACAGAGACAGACACCTAAACAGTTACCTACAATATTATAGGGGAAGTATAAGGAAGACAGAAGCAATTCTGCCTTGACTAGATTTCATATAGGGGTGACATCACAGCTTAGAACAAAGGCATGAAAGGGGCTTAACAAAGGGGACCTGAAGAGAGCAACATTTCAGGCAGGGAGAACACTGCCAAACTACCAAAACTAATGAACAAGAGATTTCCATAGAAGAGTTCAGACTGGCTGATGTAGTGGGTGAGTTTGGAAGTAGCAGTAAGAAAATGAAGCCAGATGGGTAGATTGGGGTCAGAATATGAAATGAATGGTTGTGGTATACTTAGATATGGATTTTAAGCTGTAGAAGACGGGAAGTCAGCTAATCACAGCTGAGATCTTTACATAAAAAAATAGCTTTCTATTTTTTTTTAAAGAAATATAAATTTAACAAAAGAAAATGCTCCAGCAGAAAGACATGAAGAGAAAAAAGTAGTAAAAAGTTCTGGCCGGTGTGGCTCGGCTGGTTGGAGAGTTGTCCCATACACTAGAAAGTAGTGGGTTCAATCCCCAGTCAGGGAGAATGCAGGAGGCAACCAATTGATAGATGTTCCTTTTTCACATCAATGTTTCTCTCACAAAAAAAAAAAAAAAAAAAAAAAAAAAAAGGTGAAAAAATTCTTGTAATGTTCTAAATGACAGATAATGATGAGCGCCCTAAGCCAGGGCAGTGGTAGAAGAAGGTATAGATTCTGCAGAAAGTCCTAAGGTAGAATGGTTAGAATTTGGTGACTGGTAGGTTTCTACTATGGTATCATCACTAATGGATAAAGATGTGTTTTTGAGGGAGAGAGAAATCATTCCTTATAGTCTATGTAAAGTATGAGGTCAGAGTGAATGCCATGGTGCATGGTTAAATCTTCCCCTTCCGCCTGCTTCAGCAATAAGACACTCATCCCCCAGCATCTAGGAGTGTTGGCTGACAGCTCTCACTGGAGTACCTCTGTAAGAATTACCTTTCAGGGAAGTGAGTTGGCCTGGCCAAGGTTATGTTTCTTCTCTGAGTGCAGGCTACTTATCAGGAAGGCCATCCCTGTAGAGCTCTTGTGGTTTCAGCTGAGGTCACTGTTGCAACTGCATTTCAGTTTAATTTCTTGCTCTGCCCAATTTGGCTTCCCTCACACACTTATAGGTATTGTTCTTGATAGGACTAACTAATAAGTCTCTCGCACACAATTCCATAGTTAGCTTATGTGCAAGTTAGCTTCCTATGACAGGTATCGGAAAGTCATTTAGGTAAGGATGCCTGGAGGCACCTATATTTGATTCCGGAGGTCAACAAAAATGATATGTAGCTAAATAATAATTTTTTGGGACTAACTGGCACATGAAATATTACTGAAACCATAGCAATATGTAAGACCACACTGGCAAAAAGCTGACAAAATAATTGATTCCTAGAGAACTCTGATGTTTAAAGGGTGGGTAGAGGAGACATTAAAAGAGAGAAAGGATTCATCAGTGGGGCAAGGGAATTAGAAAAGAGTGCCACCAAAAAACCAGGATGGGAGTGGGAGAGGGAGAATTTGATTTAGACCAAGATGGTCACAATGTCAATAATTGAAGTCAAGTAGAAAGAAAAAGAAAGAGGCCAATGGATCTGGCAGTTGCAAGCTCACTGGTGACCTCTGCCAATACCTAATAGTCAAGGGGGAACAGGAAGTGATGCAGAGGACACATGAGGCACAGACTACTCTCCAAGAGTGCAGCAATAAAGGACAGAGAGGGCGAGCTTGACAACCTGGCAGAGTTACCAAGGTGTAACTTTTTCTCCCTTGGATGAAGGGGACTCAAATATGTTTGAAATGGGGGGATATAGGCCAATGTAGAAGGAAAATTGAAAAATATACTAGTGAGAAATATTGTAATAGAGGAAGGTTCCAGAGAAGAGTGGACTGAATGGAATCAAAAGCACATATAAAGGAATTACCCTTTAAAGCAATAAAAACATATCTTTGGGAAAGAAAAGCAGGTAATAAGAAACAAAATACTGTAGCTCAGTGTTGGTCAAGTAGAAAGAAAAAGAAAGAGGCCAATGGATCTGGCAGTTGCAAGCCACTAACCACATATGGCTACTGACCACTTACTGAAATGTGGGCAGTTTAAATTGAGATGTACTGTAGATACACCAGCACACCAGATTTCAAATACTTAGTATAACAAAAAAAGAATATCGATTGTCTCAATGATAACTTGTCCATATTGATTATATTTTGAAATATGTATATAGCTGGTTAAATATTAAAATTAATTTACCAGTTTATTTTTACATTTTAAAATGAGGCTACCAGAAAATTTAAAACTCCATGTGACTTGCATTATTATTTCTATTGTACAGCATTGCAGATGTATATCAAGTAATCTTACTTACTGTGGGAATGCAAATCTTGCTTAAGGGATTTCCATCCAAGAGATATGATCCATTAAATGTCACATATTCATCATAATACTGAGGTGCTTGAGGAATAACACTACATAACAATTTGCGCTTTTCTTCAATTTTTTTTCTTATGTGCAAATACTCAAAATATGGATTTGCTCTCTCTGAACTGTATGGCTGAATCTCATCTAGCTTCAGAGAATCTACAATGGCTGCCAGAGACTGCTGAGTTTTCTCTTTTGCTTGTAGTAAAGAGGGACTCACTTGCACAGGCTGAGGTACACGTGACACTTTCCTTTTCCGTGGGTGGTGAACTTGAGGATCATCTTCTTCAGTTAATCTTATTCTTCCTCTAGGAGATGAAGATTCACTGTCTTTTTCTGGTAATATTGTACAACTAGCAAAAATCTGTTTGCTTTGATTAGCCACTGTATTTGCTTTGTTTCTAGTCATCCTCTGAGGAATTTGGTTTTCAGTTTTATCATCTTCAGCATTTTCTTCTAATTCTACTTTAACTAACTGCCCATATTTATGCATTTCTGGTTGAGCTGGTTGCTGTGAATGGTTTTCCAGACATGATAAAGTGCTTTGTTGTGATTCTTCCTCTTCGATGGAAAGCAAACACTTTTCACTTTCAAGACAAAGCTTTGGATTATCTTGTTCATTTAGGTTTCCTTTTGGCATTCCTGCATGAATTTCACATAAATCAGAATCACACTTATCATTCAAATGAGTTAAAACCAAACTTTCCAGCTTGCTTTCTTTTTCGTGTGAAATAACCTGAATATCAGAAGTGCTATTTTCAACTTCATGGCTATTGGAAGACTTATATATATGTTTGCTAAATGCATAATGTATATTTAGCTGGGAAGAGGAATCACTTCCATTAAAGTCCTTCTCTAATGGTAATATAGGCAAAGTATTAGCCTTCTCAAAATTTGGTGTTACTTCTTGAACAGAGTTTTCAGAGTACACTGGAACAAAGGTATCTGTCTTTTGAACATCTGTTAGGGCAAAAGTATTCTCCGTATCTTTTGTAGATTCATTATCAGTATCTAAAACAGTACTGATAATCTGAACTGCATTTTTATGTTGTAAAATACCTGGATCTTGATTGGCAGCATATGATGAAGACATATGTTTAGAAATTGATTCAGTATCTGAAAGTGATTGGCTGTGGAAAGAGCCTGGTTGCTGTGAAGGTAGAAAGGATGCTGCATCCTGAGCACAAGAGTTTACTGGCAGTTCAGTCTGGTGCAGGCATAAAAAGTCAGTATTCTGTTCTTTCTGTATTTTGTTTTCAGAATTACAAAAAACCTGAACAGAAGAATCTTGACCGGAAGTACTAGAATTTGGGCCGATGAAGTCACTGGTGCTTAATGAGTCCAGTCTATCTACATGTATCTCCCATGATTTATTTTGGATCACACCAACCTGATTAGATGGCTCTAAATGAACAGGACTGTCCATTGAAGTGCCCACTGGAGCAGAACTCTTGATAACATTTATATCAGCTGAAATATATTTGCTGTTTATAGATCTAGTTGGAGAGGTGGCAAAACTGGAATGTATGTTTGATACATTTGAAAGTTCTCTTTCAGGCACATTTGAGGATACCTCAGATTTGGGAGAAGGGCAAATATCTCTTGGCACAGTTAAGCCACCTTGATTGCTTTCTTCTGATGTTGTTGGGAATTGTTTTGTATGTTCACAAATGACAGATGGCATGCTACATCTTCGAACTTCTACAGCTGCTCTCCCCTCATTTATAACAAGTTTAACATCTTCTACAGAAGATGATCGGAGATGGGATGTTGGAAGTCTGCTTGTATATGGTGGTTTAATCCGCTCTGGCAGTTCAGCTAGGCTATCGAAGTCCTTTTCATGAAGTGCAGGAGATTTGGCAATTGGCAGAAAAGGTGACTGGGAAAAGGACATTTGGGAATCTGAACCCTCTAACAAAAAGTCAGAGTCATACTCAACTGGAGGTCTTGGGGTGGTTACTGTAGTATGACAGGAGTCTTCTGAACTAGCAACAGAAATCATGGATACAGATCTGGAGCTGAGACCTGGCTTTTCATTCTCTGATCTAGGAGATCTGTTTAAGCTATTATCTGAGACAAAAGATGACTTCCCTAAATTCATTATATTTTTGGTGTCAACAGATTGCGATCTGTTACTTACAGCATCTTTAGACTGTTTCTCCTTGGTATAAGGCTCAGTCAACTCTGAACTCTTTGACCTAGTTAGCGCTTTATTTTTGGACTCAGCTAGTGTATGCTTTGTTTTTTCTTTATCTTTTACTTTAAGTTCTAAACAGTTACGATTTCTCAACCGTTCCTTTTCTTTTTGCTTTATTTTTTCCTTATGTTTTTTGTGCCACTGCTCTATTTCTAGGTCTTTAAGACTTAGCATTCGTTCAAAACTTGTCTGCATTAAATCATCATTCACCAACCTCTTTTCTTTAGGTCGAGTATCTTTTGATGCTGGTGATAACTTAGGTTTGGGCTTATCTGCTTCAGATTTTAGTTTGAATAAACTATTCAGTTGAATTTTATCCTTATGTTTATCTCTTTCTTTGTATCTGTCTATGTCTTTATCTTTTTTATCTTTTTCCTTTCCATCAGTTTTGAAAGGTTCATCTTTTGTTTTTTCCTTAAGGGATGTTTTTTCCTGTTGTGCTTTACTACTGTCTGCTATACTTGACCTCTTCTCTTCCTGAAAGTGTTTGGAATTACTTATATTTACACTTTCTTTATCTCTAGATTTTTCCTTTTTATCTACCTCCCTGTCTTTATTTTTGCTTTTTTCTGATTTGGTGTAGTCACTATTATCTGACTGCTTGCTTTTCTTCTCCATCATGTGCTTTTCTTTGATTTCTGCTAGGTGCCTCTCTTTTTCAGGTTTGTCTTTGTCATGTCTCCTGTCTGTTTTTTCTCTACTTTTCTCTTTGTCATCAGGTTTTTTAATAGTAATATTTTTTATCTTCTCGCCTTCTTTATGACATTTCTCTGTATGATGTGAATATAGTTTGTCTCTGTCTTTTATTCTGTCAACACATTCACTAAGATCTAATCTGTCTTTGTCTGACTTATGCTCATGTTTTATTTTCTTCTCTTTTTCAGAATTTCTTCTTTCAGCTTTCTCAATGTCCTTTTCTTTACTTTGAAATCGTTTGTCAGATTTTTCCTTACTTTCTTTTATGTGCTTTTCTTGTTTTTCAATTTCTATTTCCTTTTCCATTGAATGTAACCCTATAGATTCCTCAATGGCACTTATACCTAAAGAACTAAATTCTGTTTCTTTACCTATAGGTATATTCTCTCTTTCTTCTTTTAAATCTTTTATTTTTTCCTCCTTACATGATTTCTCACTTTCCTTTTTAATCTTTTCTCGTTCTTCTTTAAAGTTCCTCTCTTTTGAGACATGCTTTTCCTTGGTTGATTTATCATCTTTTATATTTTTTTCCAATTTTGATTTTTTTTCTGTTAGGGGGTCATGTTCTATACTCAAAAATATATCTTCAGTTTCATCACTTTTAAAAAAATTCTCTTTCCAAAATTCTCTATCAAATTCAACACTCCGCTGTAGCTCTTTAACCCCGTCCCTATTTTTGTATTTTTCTTTTTCACCTTCAATTTCCTTTTTATGTTTTTCTTTTTCCCTCTCTTTATGTTTCAATTTATGCTTTTTTAATGTTTTACCTTCTTTGTCCATTTTTTTCAGTGTACAATCTGAGTTTTCAAATGTTGAACTATGGTCTTCATCCTTTATTTTAGCATTTGACTTTTCACCAAATTCTAAGTGGAAATCTTTCTGATGTTTGTTTTTTTCCTTATGCTTACAAGATTTTACACTTGAACTTTCTGGCAAGAATTCCGATTCTGTATTATCATATCGAACAAGATCAGGCTGTAATGACATTTCAGAACTTCCTGGTGATAAACATGTTTTAGTGTGTTCTTGTTTTAGTGGTGTTGACTGCTTTTCACTTAGTCCACAAGAATGTTTGGGAGATTTACCACTGGAAATATGAAATAAATGTAATGAAGTATCATCTTTAGGGCTAAAAGATTTCCGAAAATTCCCCTCCTCTCTTGTCTTTTCTGAACAATCTACTGTAGCAATTGTCAAATTTGTTGCTCTGGTATTTTCTTTCCCCTCTTTTTCTTGCTTCAGCTCTTGGTTCTCTTTATTTTTGTTCTGGTTCTTTAATTTTCTTTTAACTTTACCTTTCTGTTTGTGCTCATTTGAAACTCCATATTCCTTTTTGGTCTGTGTGTCGGAATTTGATGTTTCAGGTATAGAGCATGGAGTAGAAACCTTTTTGTTCTGTAGAAGTTCTTCATCTGAACTTTCAGAACTTGAATACAAAACCCTAGATGGCTTTTGTTTTTTATTTTTAAATGATTTAGGGTAGAAAGCTTTATCCTGTTTTGCAAATAAGCTATTCTTTTCTACTTCAGATTCATTCTCTTTTCGGAGCTCTTTCCTAAGAATATGCCTATCATCAATCATTTTATTTATTTCTTCATCATCATCATCTTTGAACTCATACTCATCCAGAGCAGTTGAAAGAGGTGCTTTGGGAATTACTTGTTTACTTTCACAGATGATAGAGTCTTTCTCTGTCTCAGAGTCAATATTTTCATCAACACTGGAAGGATTTACAGACTGAGCCTCTTCAGAATCTAGAATAAGAAAAAAAAAAATCTATTGTTGGTTGAAAGACAAATGTCAGAAAAATAAGACCGAGAAAAACATAGCATACACAATAAACATTTCAAACAATTCAGAAAAAAATTTCAGAATTACATGTAAATAATGCAATAAAAACATGTAAGAACTCTGCTACAGTCACATGGAAAAGCTTTATAGAGAATCTACTTCAGGATAGGATTCCTTAATACATCTAAAAGCACATGATATACTGAATTTATAATACATGTGTCAGAAATATGTAATATAAAGCAGGAGACTGAGTTTCAGGGGAAATATTGACTACTAATGTTATATAAAAATTTTACATATATATACTGTTTTTCTGGAAAGGATATTTAACTTAATATTCTTTGATGCAAAGAAAGATTAAAAACCACTGATTTAAAAAGGGTTTAATTATGTAAATATCACAGATTGTTTTATGTTTCAGAATTTTTATTAATAAAGGTATCAAGTGGTTCCCATAAAGGACAGTAACTTAAGTAAAAGTAGATCATTTTGACTATACAAGAAATGACTATCTAGTTTTAAAAAATTAGAAAAATTAAAAGAACTATATCCCCATAATCAAGAGTATGACAAATAAATACACAATCTGAAGAAGGCTACTCTATTTCTTAATTTTCTTATCTATAGTAATCTTGATAATAATAATATATATGTACAATAAAGGAAATAACAGGCTCAACTCCTGTTTTTAAGTATATATTTATATTAAGTGCGTGAAAATTTAATTGCATCCAAACTTTTGCATTAATATAGCCAAAGCACTGCTAGATTCTACTTCATAGCATATTTTTTGTTAATCCTTACCCAAGGGTATTTTTCCCATTAATTTTTAGAGAGCGTGTAAGGGAAGGAGGGCAAGGAGGAAGGGGAAAGAGAGGAAGGAAAGAAAGGAGGGATGGAGAAAGGGAGGGAAAGAGAGAGAGAGAGAGAGAGAGCGAGAGAGAGAGAGAGAGAGAGAGAGAGAGAGAGAGAAAGGGAGAGAGAGAAAGGGAGAGAGAGAAAGGGGGAGAGAGAGAGAGAGAGAGAGAGAGAGAGAGAGAGAGAGAGAGAGAGAAAGGGAGAGAAAGAGAGAGAGAGAGAGAGAGAGAGAGAGAGAGAGAGAGAGAGAGAGGAAGGGAGAGAAATGGGTGAATTGGTTGCCTCCAGCACATGCCCTGACTGGGGCCAGGAATTGAACCTGCAACCCAGATACATGCCCTTGACTTGGAATCAAACCCTCAACCCTTCCTTGTGTGGGCTGATGCTCTAACCACTGAATCACATCAGCCAGGGAAAGCACCTTTTCTTAGCTGAAATGTATTTTGCATACATGGGCCTCTAACGGAAAACAAAACCCAGGTCTCTAACTAAAAAAAAGAAAACTGAGGCCTCTGACCAAGGGAAAGGAACACAAAAAATCATTCCAAATATGATAAAACTTCATTTGCTAAGTATTTAATAAAAGAATTAAAAATTTATTTTAATATATTGTTTCTTCTAAAGTGATCTAGCTCTCAAATATTTGCTTCACATGAAAATTTAAATTCCACAAGTATTTCGGAGAATCTATAAAGTTACTGGGCACTACTATAGAGGAGATCTAGACAGATCACAACCTTGTTTTTGGTGACGATATGGTAATATTCTAAGACAATATTATTACTAAATGCCAATGAGTGATATAGTTATACTGACACATGATATAAAAAAAGAACATTTTTGGATTTTAACTACTCGTACATATGTAAAAAATATATTTTTTCATTCCCAATTACCAATATTGCAATACATAATACCAAACTACAAAACTTTATGTTGCAAAAAAGGAACAACTATTTTGGGAGTATTTATTTTGGTCCTTGATTAAATGAATACAAAAATATGTACTTATACAGATGTTATTTTTTTCTGTTAACATCTTAATTATAATTTGTTCTTAAGGACTTCCATACTTGCAGTCTTCAAGGATTTAATTCTTATGTTTATATATAACTATTCTATTTATATTCTGTTTCTCATCAAATGATTAGTTTTACTGGAAATTGGGAATAATTTTTTCCTTTGGATATCCCATAAAATATCAGTTCTACACTAAGCATGAGTCTTAAATATTAATTATGCTCTGCCAGGCACACAGTGCTAGGAGATAGGGGTGAAAAGATGAAAAAACCCAATCCTGCCCCTTAACAGTTATATAATCTGCCAATTGCTAAAATGGCAGTAAATACTAGGTCCAAAGAGTGTACTTGGGAAAGTCAGCTTGAGAGAACTGGAGAATGAAAGCAAGCTTCTCAAAAACATAGCACTGAAACTAAGGTATAAAGGATATATAAAAATTTCAGGTAGAACTTAAGGGTATAAACAAGCAGCTCAAATTACAGCATGTATACCATTTCATGTATTTTTCTTTTTATTTAACAGATCATAGAAATTTTCTTTTAAAGTTATATTTCTTTATTACTATTTTTAAGGGCAGTGTATTACCTTGAATTAATATGTAATCATTTAAACTGATTTTTCTACTCACAGGACATTCGGTTTGCCTCTAATTATTTAATATCATAGATATTTAACAATGTAGAAAAATGTATGTAGACTTGTGAGGGGCAAAACAAGATTGAACATACGGTGATAATTATTAAAACTGAATAATAAATATGTGGGCTTACAATACTACTATTTCTACTTTTGCATATATTAGAAGGTTTCTATAATGAAAGTAAAAACATCTGTACAGAATAAAACGAAAACCCTTTAATACATACACTATAGTTTTAAATATAATTTTCCTAATTTTCTGAACAAAATCAGGAAAGATGCAAAATATTTTCAGAAATACATTATATATGAGCATATATCATTTCATCAAAGATTTTAAATTAGTTAATGGTAGGCTCGATAGCAAAAAAACCCACCAGCTAGTTTCTTTCATTTTCAGAACCCTTTTGCCCAACAGAAGGTGCTATCCTATCTAATAAAAGAGAAACATGGTAATTGGCGTACAACCGCTACCCTTCCCATTGGCTAATCAGGGCGGTATGCAAATTAACTGCCAGCCAAGATGGCGACCGGCAGCCAGGCAGCTTAAACTGAACATGAGGCTTGCTTGCTTCAGTGATGGAGGACTGCAACGTTCCCTGCCTGCCTTGCCGGCCTCTGAGCTTGCAGTTTAAGAAACATTGTAACATGCCAGCACCGGTTTGGCTCAGTGGATAGAGCGTCGGCCTGCGGACTCAGGGGTCCCGGGTTCGATTCCGGTCAGGGGCATGTACCTTGGTTGCGAGCACATCCCCAGTAAGACATGTGCAGGAGGCAGCTGATCGATATTTCTCTCTCATCCATGTTTCTAACTCTCTACTCCTCTCCCTTCCTCTCTGTAAAAAAAAAATCAATAAAATGTATTAAAAAAAAAAGAAACATTGTAACAAATATAGAAGCTAAACAAAACCCCAGAAACCAGCTTTCAGCTGGCCGGGATCTCAGAGCTGGAGTTATACATTGTTTCGATTATAGAACCCAAACAAACCAGATACCTGCTTTCAGCAGCTGAAGCCTCAGAGCTGGAGCCAGAGCTAAAGCTGGCCCAGAATAAAAAAAAAAAAAGAAAAAAAGGAGCAGTTGGGAGCTTCAGTCATCTGCCAGCCTGAAAACAGCCCTCAGCCCCTCACCCAGAATGGCCAGGCACCCCAGTGGGGACCCCCACCCTGAAGGGTGTGTGACCAGCTGCAAACAGCCATCATCCCCTCATCCAGGCTGGCCAGGCACCCCAGTGGGGACCCCCACCCTGATCCAGGACACCCTTCAGGGCAAACCAGCCAGCCCCCACCCATGCACCAGGCCTCTATTCTATATAGTAAAAGGGTAATATGCCTCCCAGCACTGGGATCAGCGGAGCCGCGAGGCCTCCCGGCACTGGGATCAGCGTGACGGGGCAGCGCCCAAACCCCCTGATCACCCTGCAGCTCTGTGTGACAGGGGGCGGGGCCACAACCTTCCCTATCTGCCCTGCTCTGTTCCTGACAGGGGAAGGCGCCCCAACCCCCTGATCAGCCCTGCTCTGTGCCTGATAGGGGGGAGCTCCCCAACCCCCTGATCGCCCTGCGGCTCTGTGTGTGACAGGGTGCGGTGTCCCAACCCCCCCACCCCACGGGCCCTGCTCTGTGTGTGACGGGGTAGAGCCATAACCTCCCCATCGGCCCTGCCCCTGCCCTGAGTGTGACAGTGGAGGTGCCCCAACCCCCTGATCGGCCCTGCTCTGTGACAGGGGGCGGTGCCCCAACTCCCCTATCGGCCCTACTCTGTGAGTGACAGGGGGGAGCTCCTCAATCCCCTGATGGGCCCTGCTCTGTGCGTGACAGGGGGCAGCGCCCCAACCCCGATTGGCCCTGCTCTGTGTATGACGGGGTGGCACCGCAACCTCCCCATCAACCCTGCCTTGAGTGGGACGGGGTGGTGCCCCAACCCCCCAATCGGCCCTACCCTGAGCATGACTGAGGGTGGCATCGCAACCTCCCAATCTGCCCTGCTCTGTGCATGACAGGGGAAGGTGCCCCAACTCCCCAATTGGCCCTGCTCTGATCCTGACCAGGGGCTGCACCTAGGGATTAGGCCTGCCCTCTGCCACCCGGGAGCAGGCCTAAGCCAGCAGGTCATCTCCCGAGGGGTCCCAGACTGCGAGAGGGCACAGGCCGGGCTGAGGTACCCCCCCTCTCCCCCCCGAGTGCACAAATTTTTGTGCACCGGGCCTCTAGTACTCAAATATAATGAAGGCTGTAGTCTCAGCATACATCATAACAGGTATCGTTAAGTCAAATAAACACACACTAAATCCATGCTGCAGGTAAATGCTGACATTAGAGTCATCTGACTCTGAATGTATACAGGTTCTGCCATCAACCCGAGGTTCAAATCTTTGCTCTGTCACTTAATAGGTCAGTAATCTGTTATGAGGGATAAACTCATAGGGTTATTGTGAGGATTAAATGAACTTATTAATGTAATGTGCCTAGCATATCCTGACACATACCATGAATGTGATAAATATTAACTCAATGCCGAGAAAAATGTTATCATTAAATTAAGATATTTAAATAAAATATATGTTTAACATCAAATACTGCCTTATTCAATAAAGCACACATTAATTTAAAAAAGCCAAAGTTGAATTCCAGAATTTCTCATATTTGCTTAACTTTGTACCAGAAGATTAAAGACATGAAGATTCAAGCTAACTCTAGGCACTTCACTTATTATAGGGTTACAATGGAAGGCAGTGGTCCTTTAGACTGAGCGCAGTGGAAAACATTAGTCTTTCAAGTAAACAAAAAGCATATATACAAATACGGATTTTTCATGGAGGGGAAAAGGGAGGGTAATGAGGGGAGAGAAGAAATAGAACGAACCAAGAAATAATTTTCTTATATTAATGTCTGGCGGAATTTATATTTTTATAAATAAAAGCACTAGTCATAATTGATGACCACTTGCATAAAATATTTTTTAGTATTCCTCAAAGAAGGGAGAAGGGAAATGGGTGTGGAGATAGTGAAGCGGGGACACAATTACATAAACTCTATTTCATGTGCTAACTGTAATAAAATCCCATTATGTCATGATTTAAAAAGAGTTTCTACAACTTATGTGGAAGAAAATTATCCTTGGCAAAAGCTTAAAATGAACACCATATTCATGCAAGTCTGTAAGTTGTCTTATTCATCTTTGTATCTACCTTATAGGCCAGTGATGGCGAACCGGTATCACGCGAACTCATTTTTTTGGTTGATTTTTCTTTGTTAAATGGCATTTAAATATATAAAATAAATATCAAAAATATAAGTCCTTGTTTTACTATGGTTGCAAATATCAAAAAATTTCTGTATGTGACACAGCACCAGAGTTAAGTTAGGGTTTTTCAAAATGCTGACACGCCGAGCTCAAAAGGTTCGCCATCACTGTTATAGGCCCAGAATATGACTATGTAATAATGTTAAAAAAATTTTTCCTGACCAGTTAGTAAGTGGCAGAGCAAGGTCTTCAAATCCAATTTTTTTTTTACTCCAAAATTGGTACTTAACAACCATTATGCCATATTACTTCTGAGTACATAAAAGACACTAAATGTAGTCAAGATGAACTATACAAACACCCAGGAAAATAAAGCCATAATTTGTGATCATTCATAAGACCTCAATAAATACCTTTCACTTCTATGTTTATTTCATGATTAAATAAACAACTCTGCCACAATATCTAGGATCTAAAATAAAGTATGGTATTAAATGAGGTTTATTGTTAGTTTACATATAAAAGGCTTTGAACAAAAAAGAAAAAGCAGTAACAATGCTTTAAACATACCCACCTGAGGTTACAGTTGAATTTCAAATATAAACGTGCTATTTGTCTATTCTTTGCTTGATCTTGAAATATTCACATCTTAGATACACAATACCTTGATTTATATATTCCATATGTACATGAAATAACATAGATTAAAAACACCTCATTCATGACTATAAAGCAATTCAATTTATAGAAAATAAAAAAGTCCAGTAAGGGGAAAATAGGTAGTGGTCAAAGGGTACAAATTTCCAATGATAAGATGAAAAAGCTCTGAAGATATAATGTACAGCATGGTGACTATAATTAATAATACTGTATTGTCTATTTGAAAGCTGCAACAGATTTTAACTTAAAAAAAAAAATCCTCACCCAAGGATGTTTATTGATTTTGAGAGAGAAAGGGAGAGAAACAGTGGTCAGTTGCCTACCATATGTGCCCCAATGGGAGATGGAACCTGAAACCAAAGTATGTGCCCTGGCCAGGAATTCAACCTGCAAATGTTTTGGTGTATGCGATGACATTCCAACCAACCAAGCCAGTCAGCCAGGGCACTAATAGCTTTATTTTAAATACTAGAGGCCTGGTGCAGGAAATTCGGGGGTAGCGGGCCTAGGCTGTCAGTCGGACATCCTTAGTGCTGCCGTGGAGGCAGGAGAGGCTCCTGCCACTGTCTCTACACTCGCCAGCTGTGAGCCTGGCTTCTGGCTGAGCGGCGCTCCCCTTGGAGAATGCACTGACCACCAGGGGGCAGATCCGGCATTGAGCGTCTGCCCCTGGTGGTCAGTGCACGTTATAACAACTGGTTTACCTGCCATATGGTCCCTTAGGCTTTTATATATATAGACTAGAGGCCCAATGCACGAAATTCGTGCAAGAGTAGGTTTTGCTTCCCCTGGCTGCTAGCACCAGCTTCCCTCTGGCACCCGGGATCCGGGCTTCTCCCCGACCACCGGCAGGCACCTGGGTCCCGGGCTTCCCTCACAGCCCGGCTTCGTCCGGAAGGACGTCTGGTCTAATTAGCATATTACACTTATATTATTATAGACTAGAGGCCCAGTGCACAAAAATTTGTGCACGCAGGGGGGAGGAGGGGTCCCTTAGCCCGGCCTGTGCCCTCTCGCAGTCTGGGACCCCTCAGGGGATGACCACCTGCTGGCTTAGGCCCGCTCCCCGGGGGATTGTGCCTAAGATGGCAATCAGACATCCCTCTGGAAGCCCGGCAGCCCTCGGAGGATGTCCATTTGCCAGGGGGGAGCAGGCCTAAACTGCAGTGGGACATCCTTAGCGCTGCAGAGGAGGCAGGAGAGGCTCCCACCACCACCGCTATACTGGCAGCCATCAGCCTGGCTTGTGGCTGAGCAGAGCTCCTCCCATGTGAGAGTGCCCTGACCACCAGAGAGCAGCTCCTGCATTGAGCGTCTGTCCCCTGGTGGTCAGTGTGTGTCATAATGACCAGTCATTCCCAGTCTTTCTGCTGTTAGAGTCTGCATATTACCCTTTTACTATATAGGATAGAGGCCTGGTGCACGGGTGGGGGCTGGCTGGTTTGCCCTGAAGGGTGTCCTGGATCAGGGTGGGGGTCCCCACTGGGGTGCCTGGCCAGCCTGGATGAGGGGATGATGGCTGTTTGCAGCTGGTCACACACCCTTCAGGGTGGGGGTCCCCACTGGGGTGCCTGGCCATTCTGGGTGAGGGGCTGAGGGCTGTTTTCAGGCTGGGACTGAAGCTCCCAACTGCTCCTTTTTTTCTTTTTTCTTCTGGGATTTATTTACCTTCTATGGCTGTCACTGGAACTGAGAGCCGGCTTTAGCTCTGAGGCTCGGCTGCTGAAAGCAGGTATCTGGGTTTGGTTTCTATAATTGAAACACTGTTTCAGCTCCAGCTCCGAGGCCGGCTGGCTGAAAGCAGGTTTCTGGGGTTTGTTTAGCTTCTATAATTGCAACATTGTTTCTTAAAGTGCAGCTCAGAGGCCGGCAGCGGCAGGCGGGGAACCTTGGTTTCCTCCATCACTGGAGCAAGCAAGCCTCCTGTTCGCTTCAGCTGCCTTGCTGCCGGCTGCCATCTTGGTTGGCAGTTAATTTGCATATCTCCCTGATTAGCCAATGGGAAGCGTGTCGGGGGTACGGTTAATTACCATGTTTTCTGGAAGCTTGTAGGATTTTAAAAAAATTTTATCCTTGAGGTTGTGATTTATCAAGATGTGAGGTTTCCTACCCCTGCTCCCCGTTTTTTTTTTTTTTTTTTTTTTACACCATTCCCCTTTGATCTACAGACAAGTCTTTCTTCAGTTAAAGGGCACTTTCTTTAATTTAAAAATATTTTCTATTTACTAATTTTTGTAAGATAAATACTATAAATACTGGGTATGGTTTTGTTTTTTTAAAATCATTTTTCTTATATTTCCAATGTCTTTTAAAAAGTGTTTTATATTTTGCCCTTCTCTTAGACCTCTCAGATCTTCAGCAATGCCCAGTGTACTCTTTAGTCCTATATAGAATATTTACTTTCAGCAGTTATAATTATTATTAATTCTAAGGATTTTCCTGGTCTAATTTTTTACAGTAGCCTTTTGTTATTATGGTTAGTGGATCAATTCCCACCAAGAATCTCCAGAAATACTGAGAATAACTTACCCTTCTGTTTCCTATATTATTTACATTCTCCAGGATCAATGGTTCTGTTTGATCATCTTGGCCCTTCTTGTCTTTCATTCAGTTGGTTTTCCTAAAATATCTGAATTTCTTTTCATATTAATAGAGAGAGAAACTAGTTTCTTCAGCATTTTGTGGAGAATCTTTAAAACAGGCTTCACCCTTGAGTTAGAGGCCTGTTCATAGTGATCTCTGCTTCTCTCTAATCTCAGCCTGTTGCTAAGACTGTTACCTGAAAAAGCTGAGTCTTACTTTCAGAGGATCTCTGGGGTTTCATTGGGATGAATATTTCACAATGGTTGCAGGCCTCTCATGTCTATTTTGGGTTGTTTCTTTGCTCTGCAATAATTCACTAACACAACTAATATATTTAAGAATTATACAAATATAACTTATTTATGTTACTTAGGCAAAGAAGTAACATTAGAAAAAGACTTGAATTTTCAGAAACAAAACGTTATAGGTTTCATATTCCTAAAATGATTGAGAAATGTAGCTCACAGATAGGGAAATATAATATTAGGTAATTTTATACAGTCTCGTCTAAATTTTCATTTCTTTACCTCAATTTTCCTAAGTAAAGATTAGGTATTTTAATTTTATTTTGTAAGAGAAGAGAAGTTATACATCTAGTTGGAAATAAATATGCCATATAAGAACATATTTTCACTTTATTTCTATAATACTAGATACAGGTAGATAATTAAGTTAATTTAGGGGTAAGCTGGGAGGGAAGAGAATATAATAAGTTGAAAATACTGTCTAAAATAAAATCTACATAAGAATTAAAATAAAGTACCACAGCACTCTGTATACTCCCTCAATTAGTTATTACACTGTCTTTCTACTAAAATACCAGTAACAGAAGCTGATTCTATAAAATATAAATTTATCAAGATATTCAATCCCCCTCTGATAATAGTGGTATCACTACAAAAATTTTGATGTCACTAAAGGAAACTGACAAAATCACCCAGTCTTAGCTATTCCATCATAAATATAGATATTACATGGAGGTCCTTTTAACCATGACTAGATAAAACATTTTTTTCTGCAGGCAGGATGATATAGCTAAGGCCGAACTCATTTAAATGTACGCATGTATAATTAATATTTTTAATTCAAATCTCTTTAAGGGTTCTGCCCAAATGTACCCTTTATAGAGTTTTAGTTTTAAATATTCAGCAATATCTCAACTATTATAATTATGTGACAGACTCACTTTAAGTTGCTAGGCACCAGTAGAAATTCAATTTTTAAGGAAAACCATCAAGCTAACATACTTAAATGAAAAACCCGTTAGTTTTGGTATTTGCAATAAACAGTTTTACATATTTTGGGCAAATACACTTGAAATTTCTTGACTACTATATTTATATTAATTTCAAAGAGAGATACTTGGCAGCCTACTGTTTTATGTAACATACAAAATGTAAAGACATACATTAATTTGCAGACATCCAAAGAACATCTTAGATGCAACCACAATCTTCTATTTATTTTTCTGATATATAAGCATGTAAAAAATATAGAACTATATAATTTTTATACTGATAAAGGGTGAATGTTTACAATATATGGTAATTTAGGTATTCATTAACTTCTTTCCCTTTTTCTCCACTTAGCAAAATTTGACATAGACATTTCTCTTTAAAAAACACTCCACCTAGAATTAAAAATTCTTAAGCTTTGGAACTAGGTTGATATAATTAATACACATAAAACACATGATACAATCTGATTTAAAAGTATTGGCTTTCAAAAAAAGTTAAATGTAGGGGTTTTGTTTAAGATTCAGGTTAGTTTAAGATATTTAGAAAAAAATGTACCATAAATCACAAAGCAGAGGAGAAAAAGTAGAGAATGCAAAACACTATAATGGAATTTCTTTTAATTGGTCATTAAATAAAAGAATATCTCATCGTCTATCCATGCTGTATGCTACCTCTCTGCACATCATAGACACTTAACTGCCTTTTCATTTCTTCTAAGTACTGATATCACAGGGATATGTGAAAAATAAAAGTGATAAGTACCAAACATGGTGCTTGTTGCTACTCAACAAGTTGAGAAATAGATTTAATCAAATAAGTTGTTTACAGCACTAGTTAAATTAAATAAGGTTCTTGGGTTATAAATGGATTATAATTTTTCATACTAGGCCTAATCTGTTATCTAACATAGACACTGGAATTGATTTTAAAATGCCATTTGGAAAGCAAGAAGATAAAATATTTTTTACATGTTAAATGGAGTAATCTTGAATTTTAGGTATACACTAGTACACAAACTCCTTTCCCTATAAAATGCTCTATCAAGTTTAAATTTCTAATGATCAATTATGATATAGATCAGGGGTCCTCAAACTTTTTAAACAGGGGGCCAGTTCACTATCCCTCAGACCGTTGGAGGGCCGGACTATAGTTTAAAAAAAAACTAGTCGGCTGCTAAGCAACAGGCAGCGGTGACAAAAACACCCAGTAGGCTGAATAAATGTTTTCAGTGGGCCGCATGTGGCCCGCGGGCGGTAGTTTGAGGACCCCTGATATAGATTTTAATGCTCTAAAAACACCCTATGTAACTTCTTCCTGTAGTTTTTATACTTCTAAGTTTGGTTTGCTTTAAAACTTTTTAAGGCGATGATTCTTCTTCCTTATGGATAAATTGTTAACATCACATAATCCATTTAGTAAAAATGTATGGTATATTTTGGTTTAAATAACTGGTTTTTGGAGCTCTTGAATTTTAAATGTTATAGTTCCATATATGCATGCATCAACACTTGTATTTCACAATTCCTGAAATATAAAACTGAGGAAGTGAATTTAATAAATTATGACAATATATTTAAAAGTTACAATTTACTGTTTTAACATTAAGAAAATAAGGCTTCAAAATATTGGTCATTTTGTGTATTTTTTGACACACAGATGCTCTCAGTAAGCACCAGTTTCCTAATCTATTTTATGTCAGTATCTAAAAGTAGCTTGTCTGTTTATTATGATGGAGCATTTGAGCATTTCCTAAGTTAAGTTTAAATATGCAAGTAAGGGAAGTTTATAGCAGCTGCTTAATAAATAAGGCCAGATTATTAGTAGTCAAAGTAAGATAAGAAAAAGGTTAATAATTCTGACAATGACTGGCATTTTCAACATTGTACACTGAGAGCTCTGTTTAAGTAATAAAATCGGTGTCTGCAAACTTTAACAGAATCTCTACTCTGGCAATTAATGAATGTCTGAAAGTATGGGCAGGGATACTACGTGACACAGAGTTACCCTCATCTCTACTACCATAATTATGCTTTATGAGCACAATCTCTGAATAACTGAATTCTCAGCAGAATAGCAAGAAGCAATTGTCTGTAGCAAATACTATTATTAAATGGAATTCCTGTATAGGAATGTAATTGAAATGAAACCATAGGAAAAGGGCAGAAGTTAAGGGGGGAAAAGACTAAAGAATTATGCAAACTTAAAAGTGTCACACATTTGTATACAAATAAGCTGTATTAACCAGGACATGTATTCCTGCAACAATAGCGTAAATGTCTGATATGCACAACATAAAACTGCTATGCAGTGTAGCTCATGAACTGAGGCCAGTCTGCATATTGTTTATTACAAATCCATGATGAAATAGGATCTTGTACCAGAAATGGGAATTAATTAGTCACTAGAACACTGAGTTCAGCTAACATTTAAAAAAAATGTGTTTTTTTTTGTTTGTTTTTTTTAGCATTTTTACCTTTTTGATGAAGAAAGCAGTACATTTACATTCTGGCAAAAGTTCTTTATCATGAGAAACAGCAATAGTTTGTGGAATAGCTACTCTGAGTAGCACTGTCATAAAGCATAGCGCAATGCCTAATGGAATAAACCACACTTAAATGCTACATATATAACACCCTTTATTTACTCCAAATGTATTAACTTCTTTGAAATTCATAGTCTTGACCTTATTCTCTAACTTTGCAACACTTAAAGTGTATCTGTCACATGGATGACATGATATACCAGATGGGTAACAATGCTATCAGACTTTATACACAAACATCTCTGGGCAGTTAATTCTCTATTAAATATTAACATATTCTGAATTTAGATTGGATGGTGTTTGATAAAGTCAAGTCTAACAAGGACCTCATGTAAATTAAGCAATAAATTTGGGTATTTTCATCAGTCTTTTTTAGCAACTCCAAAATCTTTGTAAGATACTTACTGATGATTTTTGCATCATTCCTTGAAGGACTTTGATCAAGCAATAATTCAGGCACTTTCACCATGTAGAAAATAAATATTCTGAAAAATCAACAGATAGCTAATGAACACATGAAATAATCAAAATAAATGAAAATCAAAAAAGGTTCTAGAAGGTCGTGTTCCACTCTAATTAAATACGTAAGTTCAAATAAAACAGCTTTCTTCTTCCATGGGAAAAATCTGTTGCAGATTTTTAAAAGAAAGTTTTATAACAAGGCTGCTTTCCACAGCTACTGCTTTCTAAAGAGACCAGAATTAGAGTTTGTAGCCACAAAACATGTAAAAATTAACATACCATATAAAATTTCTATTTTTCAAATCGTATTTTCTTGTTTTCTTATGGAAGCCAATGTAATTTCAGCTATCATAATCCTCATTTTACACAACGATGTTCAAGTGACCTTCAGCTTGTCACTGCTAGATGGACTTATCAATTCTTTGAAAGTAGGAATGACAGGGATTAGTAGATAATTATGTTATTATCTACATTTTCTTAATAGGCTGTATCTCCAGTGCATAAACAATGCCCAACACATAATGGGTGCTCAAAAATAGTCGCTAAATAATTGAGCTGAAGGAAGAGGAGTTTAGGATGACTATCGAGCATATGACATAAGTATAGCTGATTTACATTACCATTGAGAGAAAAAAACAAAACACAAGAGGAATGTAAATAGAGAACCAAGCTCCATTCAGGTACTCTGATTTCTGTGGAAATCGTAAGTGGTAATAGCCAGAGGGGCAGCTAAATATATAGGTTTGAAAGCTCAAGAGAAATGTATGGAATAAAGAGATATTTGGAAGGCTTCATCATATAGATGGCAGTTAGAACTATAAGTGTGGGTGGGAGAATATAAGTGTGGGTGGTAAGAGAAGAGGGTCCAGAAAGTAAAATCTTCAGAAAAATCAACACATGGGAGTATGTGAAGGGAATGAGGGGAAAAATGAAGATGAGATTCTAGAAGGAAACTGAGAAGAAACAGTCTGGAAAGCTAAATGAAAGCCAGAGAATTATGTCTCGAAACCAAGACAGAATTTTAGGAAGAATATGGTCAACACTGTCAAATTCTACAAAGAGACTGAGAAGACAGTTAAAGGATCTGGCAGTTAGATCATCTATACTAATAAAAGGGTAATATGCTAATTAGACTGTATAGTTGCAGTGGCTGCAAGAGCCAAGGAGGGCCAACAGTGGCAGCAGCATCGGGATAATGGGGGCGGCGCCTTCCCCTGATCAGCCCGGTTGCCTCTGGCAGAGGGAGGTCAGACTGTGGCTTAGGCCCGCTCCCCAGCCCTCAGCAGGACATCCCCTGAGAGCTCCCGGACTGTGCACGAATTTTCATGCACCGGGCTTCAATAATAATGATGTTAGTAAACATAGATTTAATAGAGTGTACTACAATGCACTTTAAGAAGATTCACTGTGAAGGGAAGGGCATTAAGGGTTAAAGAAACAGGGATGCAGGGTAAGGGAAGATTCTGCTGAGTTGTATATTTATGTATACAAAAATATTATCACATGATTGCGTTCAGCTCCCTTCCTTCCACCCAAATTACCCCCTTCTCTGCCACTCACCACCCCTCACCTGACACATGCCTTATTAGCAGCCTGATATACATGCTTCTGGATTTTCTCCATGCTTATAAAATTTTGCACAAATATATGTACATATATGAACATATATATTGCTTTTTATAACATTGTTCATTTTACAAAATTAGATATAATTATTCATCTTAATTTTTTAAGTCAATTTCTTATGAAAATCCTTCCAAGTAACTGGTATAGCATTAGAATATACTTTTTCAGAGTTGTACAATAACCCATGGTGTGGCTATATACATCAATTTATATAACCAATGCGCTATCTGACTATATATTTATGCTTTTACTAGTCAAAACAGCACTATAATAAACACTGGATATTCCCAGAAGTGACTGATAGTTCAAAGTGTGTAAGTATCTTTAAAAATGTTTTATAATAAACTTTGAACTCAACATAGTAGACAGAATGTTATGTTATACTGAACCCCGAGGTACCCATTACTCAGCTCCAATAGGCATCAATCTTTGGCCAATCCATACTCTCTATTCATCCTACTGCTTTATCATTTTGAAGCATATCCCCATTCAAGTTATTTTATCTAGAAATATTTCAGCATGTATCTTCAAAAGATAAGAGCTCTTGTATTTCACCATCTGTTGTCAGACTGTTTTTCAAGACTGTAACAATTCACACATACCTCCATTTACCCTTTTCTCCTATTAGGTAACCAAGTTTATAAGTTGCTGGTTTATTCTTCCATTATTTTTTTTTAAATTTTCAATGACAGCTTACATTCAATATTATTTTACACTAGTAGCTCTGCACACGAATCTGTGCACCAGTAGGTCACTGCCGTCCTCCTGTAGCTCCTCCCGCACCCCCTTATAGCTTGTTGCCCTGCCCTCTCCTGTAGCTCTCTGCCTCCTGCTTGCTTGCTGCCCTGCCCCGTCCTGTAGCTCTCTGCCATCCACTTGTAGCCAGTAGGTCGCTGCTGCCCTCCTGTAGCTCTCCGCCCGCTGCCCCACCCTCCTGTAGCTCCCCCTGCGCGCCCCACCCCCCCATAGCTTGCTTCCCTGCCCCCTCCTGTAGCTCTCCACAGCCCGCTAGTACCTTACTGGCCCACTCTCCTGCAGATCTGTGATCTGGTCACCATGTGCTTGGTCGTTACACCTCAGGGCATAATGGCTAATTAGCATATTCTTCTCTTATTATATAGGATTAGTTTCAGGTGTACAGCACAATGGTTAGACAATCATATACTTACAAAATGTTCCCGCCAGTACTTCCAGTATCCACTTGGCACCATATACAGTTATTATCATACTAGAGGCCCGATGCATGAAATTCATGCAAAGGGTTTGGCCCTCGCAGCCCCAACTTTGTCTGGAAGGTCATTTGGCTGTCTGGTCTAATTAGCATATTATGCTTTTATTATTATAGATTATTGACTATATTCCTCATGCAGTACTTTACATCCCCATGACTATTTTCTAGTACTTCTTAATCCTTTCATTTTTTTCACCTCCTCCATCTAACCTCCTCCCTCCATTATTTCTTTTAAAATGTATAAGAATATATACATATTGATATACCTTTAAATCCTTAATGTCTACAGTGATTTTTCTTTTATCCTGACTGGTAAATAATACCGTAGTCAGGTAGAGGAGTTTTTTTCTCCAAGTTTGATTTTTTTATTTTTTAAATATATTTCATTGATTTTCTACAGAGAGGAAGGGAGAGGGACAAAGAGCCAGAAACATCGATGAGAGAGAAACATTGACCAGCTGCCTCCTGCACACCTCCCACTGGGGATGTGCCTGCAACCAAGGCACACGTCCCTGACCGGAACCGTCAGTCCGCAGGCCAACGCTCCATCCACTGAGCCAAACCGGTTTGGCAAGTTTGATTTTTTTAAAGCATTTAATTTTTTTTAATTTCAATTCTTTATTGTTTAAAGTATTACATGTCTCCTTTTCCCCCTGACCTCTCCCCGCCTGCCCTCACCCCCCAGTGCATGTCCTCACTTATCCCCCGACCTCAACCCCCATCTGTGTCCATTGGTTATGTTCATATGCATGCATACAAGTCCTTTGGTTGACCTCTTATCCCCTCACCCCCCTCCCCACCTTCCCTCATAGGTTGGACAGTCTGTTCGATGCTTCTATGACTCTGATTCTATCTTTGTTCATCAGTTTATGTTGTTCATTATATCCCACAAATGAGTGAGATCATGTGATGTTTATCTTTCTCTGGCTTATTTCACTAAGCATAATGCTCTCTAGTTCCATCCATGCTGTTGCAAATGGTAAGAATTCCTTCTTTTTTTACAGCAGCGTAGTATTCCATTGTGTAGATGTACCAGTTTTCTAATCCACTCATCTGCTGATGGGCACTTAGGCTGTTTCCAAATCTTAGCTATTGCAAATTGTGCTGTTATGAACATAGGGGTGCATATATCCTTTCTGATTGGTGTTTCTGTTTTCTTGGGATCTTATCTGCCACTAAAACTTAGGCTTTCTTCAGCTTGGGAAAAATTTCTAGTCTTATAATTGTGGACTATATTCCACCTTTATTTGCCTTTTAAATTCCCACAAAAATTATTCACATGTTAGATCTGTTAGGTCTCCTTGATTTATTTTCTAAGTATTTTTCATCTTCTTTAAGAAGTCGTTCTCTATAATATTGCTGTATTGTGAGGACTTATTTTACTTGATTTTCCAATAATAATTTAAGTCCCAACAATGATCATTTCTCACTCATCCACTGTGTTGTCTGGTTGTATAATCATGTTTTTTGGTTTTTTTTATTAGCTCCAAAAAGTCTTTTGAGCTATAACTGAATTTCCTTAAGTATTCATTTCTGTTGTTTGCTGAACGATCTGGAAGTTTTATTTAGCTGGGTTAACATTCTGTTTGTTCAAATGATTGTTTTCTTAGGTTTCTAGGTTCTTGGAGTGTTGTCTTTCTTCGATAACTCATTGAAACATGAGTAGTTTATTGGAGTAGTATAAGAGGCAGCCCTCTTCCTGGAGGTAGAAGGTAAAGTGGCCTTCACACCTGTGACTGCCAGTTAGCAGCTGAAGCACCAGGAGGAACCGTTCCTGTTGTTTGATTCTAGGTCTTCTCAAACTTTTCCAGTCTCAGTAATGATTGAACCTGGCTTACAGGTTCAGTTATTTCTTGGATTTGTGGAATTTGAAGAGTCCTAAAAAATCCCTAAGGGCCAGTAACCACTCTCCACCAATTTAACAAATATTTATTGCGCAATATCTTTGTACCAAACACTTAAGGAGTTTATTTACATTTACTGGAAGGTGAAAATATATACTAAAAGGGATGTTGCTCCATTTGTTAACATTACCACTAATAAATACTGCTTTAACCAATGTTATATTTTTGTCTTTTTATTCACCCTTCCAACCCTGGTCTCCTCATTTTATAATTAGTCCCACTTTTGGATACGTGATAGTTAAGTAGAAGTCCTAATCATTTCCTAAGTAAAATAAAGGAACTATCACCATTGCTGGACCCTTCTCAAAACTATTAAAAAACCTAGCAGACCCCAGATGGGTTGCTCAGTTGGTTGGAGCATTGTCCCATACACCAAAAAGGTTGTGGGTTCAAATCCCCAGTTGGGGCACATACAGAGGCAACAGATAGATCTTTCTCACATCGATGTTTCTCTCTCTTCTTCTCTCCCTAAAATCCATAAACATATCCTCAGGCAAGGATTAAAAAAACCCCAACATATTAGGTTTCCCCTTAACATAAGAATTTCTTTGAATTTAAAAAAAATCCTGTCCAGCCAGTGTTGCTCAGTGGTTGAGTGCTGACCCATAAACCAAGAGGTCACTGTTTTGATTCCGGTCAGGGCATATGCCCAGGTTTCCGGCTCCATCCCTGCCGGAAGCCGGTCCATCCTTGCTGCTTGACACAGTCGCTGCAGGATAGAAACATCTGCACAGCATATGTTTCAAGGGACCTGGTGTATATAGCATACTGTTCTTAATATGTTTGCTCCCCTTAGCGCTGTGTGTTTTAACCAAGGTCACCTCTCCGAGAAAGGTTGTTTCCCCAGTAGGGATTTTTCCCTGAAGTTAGGGAGGGGATGAAACTCCTTAACTAAGTGCCAGGCGGGTAGTTAATCACTTTAACTACAAACAATCATGCTTAAGCTACATAATCTTTACTCCCTGGAATGGAGATAAGAAACGCCCTAACCTTTGTAATAGAAATTGACAGGATTAAAATCAACTGGTATAAATACGGATGTAACAAGACAATAAACAGCAGAACCTCTCTGGAGATCCAGACCAGAACTTGGCTGGAGATCCTGGCTAGGCTGCTGATCAACTGAACACTGTCTCCGTGTCCTTCCTTCTTCGCCGACTCCGTCTACGCCTTTGGGAACCCCTGGACCTGCTGGGGTTGGACCCCAGCACATCCCCAGTAGGGGGCATATAGGAGGCAGCAGATTGAGATTTCTCCCTCATGGATGTTTCTATCTCTCTATCCCGCTCCCTTCCTCCTTCTCTAAAATCAATAAAACCATATTTTTTAAAGAATATTCTGGATCTTGTATGTGCCATTTATCTTAACTAAATTTTGTACAAATTTCCCCGAGAAGTATAAATCACCTATTAAATACATTGTTTTTTTAGTGTTGCCTATTTTTCAGCTTTGATATGACTTTTAAACATTAACATTTTTTTCCCTACAGATTCTTCTTTTTTCATTCCCATACAATTTATCTCTTGAAAAATCAAAGCCATTTGAGTTTCCCATAGTCTAAATTTTGCTTGGTGCAGTTCAGCAGCATGTTCCTCTGACTTTGGTATTTTCTGAAAATGGCATTTGAATCCTGAGGAGTGAAGAATAGTAGTGTAATGTGTTCTTTCAGCAGGGAGCATGCAATGCTTTTATTCCCCCTCTTTTTAAAAAATCTAATGTTAGCAACTGTTGATGCTCAATGCTTACACATATTAACTGATATGTGGTTTACAAAATGGTCAAACTTTTTTCTTTTTTACCTGCATCAACCTTATTTAAAAAACACTTCTCACCCAGCCGATGTGGCTCACTGGTTGAGGGTCAACCCATGAACCAGGAGGTCATGGTTTGATTCCTGGTCAGGGCACATGCCAGGGTTTCGGACTTGATCCCCAGTAGGGAGCATGTAGGAGACAGCCAATTGATGATTCTCTCATCACTGATGTTTCTATATATCTCCTCCCTCTCCTTTCCTCTCTCTGAAATCAATAAAAACATATTAAAAAACAACCAAGACCAAAACCAAAAACTTCTCACCTATAATGAGGCTACCCAGTGACAGAGTTCATGTAAGAAAAGATAAATAATTTATTATTTCCTTTTATTTCTGCCTAATTTTTAAAATAAATTGGTTCTCTTATGATAGATTAATTAAAATAATTATGACCATGGACTATGGATTTAAACTTATATAATGAATTTTAAATATTTGTTATTAATAGCCTTATTAAAGCTCAAACTATCCCATCTTTGGTCAATGGGAAACTGATCTAAGTTGTCTCCTAAGGCCTTTTGACAAAACCTTATAGTAATCTTTCATAGCTTCCTTGTAAACAGCAATGACAAGATGTTGACAGCTCATCTTATATATTTCCTATCCCAGACTTAAAACCACCTATTTTTTTCTAAAAAGCCTTGGTTTTCTTTTAGTAGAAAGCATGTCAAGATTATGATCTGCGCCAAAACCGGTTTGGCTCAGTGGATAGAGCGTCGGCCTGCGGACTGAAAGGTCCCAGGTTCGATTCCGGTCAAGGGCATGTACCTGGGTTGCGGGCACTTCCCCGGTGGGGGATGTGCAGGAGGCAGCTGATCGATGTTTCTCTCTCATTGATGTTTCTAACTCTCTATCTCTCTCCCTTCCTCTCTGTAAAAAATCAATAAAATATATTTAAAAAAAAAAGATTATAATCTGGGCACTAGGAAAGATTATTGGAATTGTGGGGTCAATGCTTTTAGATCTTTTCAATGGACAAAGCAAGGCAATTTTATGTATTTGTATATATTTGAAATTTTATTTGCAAATAATTTCAAACTCACAGAAATTAAAAAATAAAAACTACTAAAAATTTTATATTCTTTATCCATCCAGATTTGCCCATTGTTAATGTTTTCATTCTCTTGCTTTATAATTTGCTTTCACTATATATGCAAATATGTATATATATTTTTTTCCTGAACTAGATGAGGTCAAATTATATACATCATGGCTCTTTACCCCTATATACTTCAGTGAGTAACTCCTAAGAAATAAGTATTTCCTAAGACATTAGGATATTCTCTTGTCAACAAAGTACAGTTGTCAACTTCAAAATTTACAATGATACAACACTAATTTATTGTCCATATTCCTTGTTAAATGATCTAATAATGTTATTTATAATCATTTTCCCTCTCCAGTATAGGATCCAGTCTGGGAACAGGTATTGCCTTTAATTTACTATCTCTGTCTGGAACATTTCTATTGCCTTTTTAGTTTTTCATGACATTGCCATTTCTTAATCTTTCACCAGTCTTAAAAAGAAAAAACCCAGAACATTCCCCATAATTATGCATTCTCAGAAAGCCACAAAAGTGATAATGTACCCTTTTCATGAAATCATATCTGGAGATACATGATGTGCATTTGTCT